>NC_092202.1:13403445-13763216 GCF_043641665.1 Enoplosus armatus
ATTTAAAACATTATTAGGATATCAGACTTTATCTAATATGTTTTCTATTGAAAACTACTTTAATGTTCATATGTGAGATGATAATCTGATATCAATCGGATATAGTCTGATATTGATTTATGTCCGGCAAGCAATGTTCACAGACCCTCAATCAGAAACCTGGATGACTTCCTGTTGACGACCAGCATCAATCACTGCATTAGTGGATGCCACAGAGCTTGGAGATGAATCATCCTTCAGAGGGACAGTCTAGGGTGTCCTCTACTCTGCCTTCTCTTCCATCCCCATCCTCACCCCCTGGGGAAGTGTAGGAAGTGCTGTAGGGGTTGAGGTGGGAGGGGTGAGACACACACATCAGGCCTCGATGATTAAGAGTCCAGATCCAGTGACCATGAGTGTCAGCTTCTACAACACACACTTCCAACCGCTCTGGTCTGGTAGAGGGTGAACCCTCCCCATCTGCCTCAGTCGGAGCAGTGGTGCGGTGGGCAGGGGGGGGGGGGCATGCAGCCCGTCATCCCCAACTGATGGATGGGGGACATTACAGCTCTTGGGGACAGGTGCCACTGACGATTAAAGGCCCCAGCCAGTGGCTTGGAAAGAATGGAAGTGGAGAGAGGAGAGAAGAAGGAAAGGGAAACTGTTGCCGCAGAACGAGTAAACACAAACGCTGCAGGGAAAGCAGACGTGAAACGAGTGGCGAGGTGGGGGGGGGGGGGGGGGAGGGGGCGTTGCAGGTAGAGGAGAGACAGATGGCGAGAGCAGTTTTCTCTCGGCGTTAGGATTTTAAATGTGTGATACAATACGACCGCGTACCAAAACAGTGATCACACAAGCTAACATGCTTGCTAACAGGTGCGGAAACACTCCGCTTTGTCTTTTTCAGCCCCCCCCTTTTTCTTTTGATGCAGCCTCACCACAGCAGACACTTTTTCTGTCTGTCTGCCAGAGTCCTGCAGCTGCCTGGCTGCTCTCCTCTGTGCTGTGTTGTTGACATTTGTTTCCTAACCCTGTCAGCGAGCTATGGGGACAAGTATTACCTCCCCTGCCTCAGGGGCAATTCACCTGTGTGTCATTGGCGCCCCCCCGCCTCCCTGTCCTGTCACGGCGTCATTGCTGCGCTACCTCTTAATTGGGTCTCTACACTGTTTGGGACTCAATAATTTCAAGAGTCCATGGCCTCGCTTGTGGCCCAGTAAAGCTCCCATTTGCAGGTAAATGCATCATGAGTAGCATACGTTTAATTTCTATCTCTCTCATCAGAGCAAATGTAAGAACCTGGAGATTTATCTGATACGTGGCAAGCTAGTTCCAAATTAGGCAGCCGTTGTCATGACATGTTCCACATGGGACCCTCCATTCCTAGATAATGATCCACACCACTAAAATGAACCCCCTATGGAGGCAAAATGAGACAAAAAAATAATCAGTTCGCTGCAACTCGTTTCTATAATAGTCTATCATGGAGGATGGGAAAGAGGCGTTGTTGGGAGGAAGACGTGCGAGCGAAAGACAGAAGATAGGAAAGAGAAAGCAGCAGTCCACTGGGAATGGGCCACTCTTTGTTGATGCCAAGTTCAACAGACTGATTGTGGAATTGAATCTCTACAGGGCCGAGGCAAGGAATAATAGGCCCCGGCTGAGAGAATGGAGCTATACTTTAGGTTTCAACTGCAGAGTGAAATGTACTGCCATCAGCAGAAAAAAAAAAAGGAGTAGGGACCAATGTCTCTCTCCGCAACACTAGTGATTATCTGGAAATTGCCTTGACATTCATCTATAATTTGCTATGTAATGACTGAAAATAGCTGGGGATGAGTCCTCCCAGATTGCTATGTTATCAAAAATTGCGCTTGTGAAAAACAACATTTTCACATTTGCAAACAGCAGGGGGAACCACTTCATCAAACCAACCCCCCCCTTCCAATTTCAGCTGTAGCTCCTCTGGTTTTTTTTCTCTCTCGCTCTCTCTCTCTCTCTCTTTTTCTTCCAGCAAGACCACATCCATCAGTGTTTACTGTTATAATGTTTAATGTTTGCTCATCTGCTTACCCATAATCCCTCAGCACACATTGCCTCTCCTCCTTGGCCTCTATATTAAGGCTCTGTCGTCATTGACGGATTAACTCCTCTAAACTTTTCGGGGATGATACAGAGCTAAAACATACTACTGAACTATGCCTGGCTGTTATACCCACCACAATGTCTCTTTGGAGTGTGTGTGTGTGTGTGTGTGTGTGCGTTTGTGTTTCAGTGTGAAGAAGAAGCTTTGATACGGACTTTAAAACACATTTACCAGTAACAGCTGTTAGTCATATAGCGTCCTGCTGACTTTTTAACCCTTTCAACCCACAAATCATTGAGTCACATTATGGAATCAAACACATGTTGTCCTTCAAGTGATGTGTCAATCAAAACTAAGCAGAACTTTCCACCAACCGCTGACGTTCCTTTAAAGTACGTCCAAACACAATAGAGTGTAAACAAAAACTTTTTATGGTTGCTCTCTGAAAACCTATGTATCCCACCTAATTATAGTGAAAGGAGTGTTCCTCCTCAGTTAGTCCATGTCTGATAGGTTGTCATGTGGGTTTCTGCTTCCTCTTGAAAATGTCCCTTTATCAGTGAATCCGCACAGATACTGCTCCGAGCCTCTTGCCAGCTTATCACCGTTAGGCCGTTAATTAGCACCAAGTGCAGCAATTACACTCGAATATCCTGAGCAACAAAGACACAAAAGATGGCCCCCCTACCTACCCCCACCCCGCCTTACCCTAGCCTTAAAAACTTGACCAGCTCCCACAAATGATGAGAAGGAGAGAGGGGTGAGGAGAAGGAAATGAGAAAGGGAGATTTTTGAGCAACACAAAGACAGAGCTCGGATAAGACTCCACTGTCGTTTTTAATTGGTTTGTCTCTCCTGAGAGGAGCCCCAAATCTGGAAGGTTTTCAGATTGTGAGCTTCCTCCTGTATGTGCCTGTAAGTTTGCAAGTATGTGCCTCTCCATGAGTGCAATTTCTGCATACATATAACGCCACAGTGATTGAATAACCAGCTTAAATTAGCGTGAGATTGACACTGGCATTGTCTTCTGTGGCTGCAGGATAAAATTGAAAAAATATATCAATTGGCTGTGTCTGAGAAGGCTGAGATACACAGGCTTTCTATGTTCCTGACATTTCATGTCCCAATAACAATGTGAACTTGAGGACAGAGTCCCTGGACACTTCCCTGGGAGTGTCAAACTTGTGTTTGATCCCTTTGTTGCATTTGTTGTTACCGCAGGTGCACCTGTCAAATCAGCCTAAATCACTAATTGCAACAGAGAAGAGCATCTAATTTATCCCTATTTAACGCTTTAAACTCTAATTTTGTTATCGTCACTCCCCAATCTCCCTCTGTACAAGCTTAAGCCAGATAGTCACATATATTCTGTATTCAAATATTAATCAACTGTTCCATGTTAAAGCAGACGACTGATCTTAAACAGCCGTGAGTGCTCTTGCCCCAGAGAAATACTGTAAGAACCAGTTTCAGATCTTTCTTCCCTTGGTAGACATGGGTGTTTACAGACATCACGTTTGAAGATTCCTCGTCATGACGTTCAAACAGTTCTCTCAGTGCTGTCGGAAGCAGCTTACACGAGAGCAGAAGACCAACATGACATTGTATGACTCACTGAAAAGTATCTATTAGCTTTCACTTACAGTGTCCATCGACTGCAGAGAGCAGGTTGTATGCTTCTAATTGTGAGTACTGCATCTAAATAGAGTCTGTACATGGTGTCTCTATACAGTCTGTTAACTGGAGTCAATGCCAGCGCTAAGGGATTGCTTTACTTGGAGACAACGTGCAGAAAAAACCTGTTCACCTCATGTTACATTTAGCAAGGAATATAAGAAAACGAGATGAGGACATTTTGGAGCAGTGTGGTAATGATTCCAGGGGCCCAGAATTTGGATGGGGATTTAGGGGACTAATTAAGATACATCCCTGCGGCTAAGTGGGTTTGTGTTTAGAAATAGTATTCAGGGTTAGATGTGTGTTGGAGTTGAAGCATGTAGAGTAGAGGTTTAGGGGATGAATGTTGAAAAGTAAGATCCTCACAAGTACAGTAAGACACGTAGCTGGATGCAAACTGCATGGATCACCCTCCACTGCATCTGTCGCGATTTCAAAAGCCCTCGGTTGTTAGCTACTTCTCCCCACATTCGCAATGGGCTGTTCTGTAAACAGCTGACTAGACAGCAACCGGGAAACTGGCAACCATCTGGCGCCATTGGGGATCCAGTTTCCCCCCAATAGCATTCATCATGAACAGCGAAGCTCTGGGGGAAAGTAGAAGCGCAAATTAGGATGTAGCACATAATCCTAATGCTTTTTTGCGCTGTTTCAGAATTACTTTTAATTGCAGAGGGAGCCTGTAATCTACATCAAACAACATCTGTGGCTATGGAGTGTTTGTCTGTACCAGTTAGCAAGACATTTAATAGGAAGTCAGCTGTTTAACTTCATACTGCAAGTGCCAAAGTACAGTAAAAACCTGGTTTCTTATGGTAGCACTCCAGATCTTAACATTATAAGAGTAGTGCAGTGTTTTATGCAATTACCCATGTCCGCTCTTGGGACCTTTTTCTTTTTTTTTTACATGATCAGTGTTGCTGTTGTGCCTACGTGGCACCAGTGAAGCCCTGAGTGTTGGTCTTAATGTTTTTTTTTAGTTTGGTTTGCCCAGCATGGATTCCCCCCCCCCTACAGAGAAGAAAGAGGCTGAGGTGTGATGAGAACTGTTAAGGAGCCTGGAGTTATATAAGGTTGTGGTAAACTTATAAAGGTAATGCAAGGTCAGAGCACTGTCACTGCTATCTGACGACGACAAAAATTGGATTCTTTGATGGTTACCAATCAGTAATGGGGGGATAACGATGCTCACTGGAGATGGCTGAAGGCTCACTGTCACCTCATCAATTTTTTGATTGAGGGTATTGATTGAAGAATTACTTTCAAGAACCCCGAGACAACAGGTACTTATTATTATTATTATTATTATCATTTGGTATATGAGTAAAGTGGCTGCTGACATTTGTTGCCCTTTAGACATATTGATAAAAAAACATGTTTGTTCATATCAAATTAGTAGCTGCCATTCATAGTTACAACAATATCATGGACTCTACACCAGTAATTGCTGGCTTTCAATCAATATATGGAAGGTGTAAAAAAAGAAAAGCCACAAATCTAAAAGCTTATGTTTGTACTTATACAATTAAAAGTCGTAATTTATCATTTATTTCTTAATTATTTCTGTGTTTTTACGACAGCAGATCATATGTTTAATTGCTTTACTGCCCTCTGCTGTTAATTGTTTTCTTTTTTTTTAAGCTTTTTGCAGGGTGTCACGGTTAATGCTTACTGCCAAGTGCAGTGGTTAAAAAAAAAAATCTCCATTTGGACGGAGAGTGGACGGACTAACAATCACTTTGCAGAGTGAAGTTTTTAACTGGGACACATCGCTACGTCTCAGGTGAACGCGCACTCAGCAGAAGGGTATGGGTGAAGGGAAGAAAATGGGACACAGCAGAAAGAGAATCAACTTCAGGCTGCTCTGCATGCGCAGCTGACACTTGTTGTTGTTCTTGGTGCATTCGAGAGCTGCAGTCACCTCCAAGAGTTGACACTATGCTGATGAGCAGCACCTTTTTAATCCACGAGCTGTCAAAGTCACATCCTCCTCTTGGAACCAACTATGTTTCCCTTTAAACCCGTGGCTTTAAAGGGAAAGGCAGCCGCACAACCTTATCATTTTTGAGAACACCATAATCATTGTGGTTGCCATCCCAATAAATGCACAAAACCATACATTTTACATAAAAGCACGTAGATAATACAATTTACCAACAACAGCAGTCGGACCTGTTCATTTCCTCTCAGAGAGCTGTTTCACAACAGAAAGCCAGTGATTTAATCAATTTCCTCTGTCTGGTATGTTTCCTTAATGACTGTAATCATGACCTTTTGTGGATCCTACGGCTCTACCTCTTCCCACACAGTGCTCTCCAGCCTCTTGTCTGCACATTCATTTGCTCTTATGAGAATCAAACCTTATTACACCTGAAGGTCACACCATTATCCCCTGCAGTCAGAATCCAAATATTCACATACTGTAACTTCTTCAGACTATGGCAGCAAGGGAGGGAGAGAGAGAGAGAGAGAGAGAGAGAGAGAGAGAGAGAGAGAGAGAGAGAGAGAGAGAGAGAGAGATGTGACGTTAGCATCTTTGCCGCTGATGAAACCCCGAATGCCGGGAACCAGGCAAAGATATCCAAGGCAAGGAGGTAAAAGCTCAAATCTCTAAAATGCTGTAGGTTAAAGATTGAAAATAGATCTTCTCAACAGCGGCTGTGAGGGATATTGTATTTCGGGGAATGTTGCAGCTAGGGAGCCACACGAGCAAAGAGAGAGGGCTGCGAGAAAAAGGAATAGGAGTGTCACATCCATTTGTAACTCCCGCTGTGATGTCAGGATGCTGGCGGGGGCTCACCAACTGTGCACAGTGACGTTGATGGATGCAGGTGAGCGCCCTGACTTTCCTCTCAAATACTCATCTGCGAAGATCTGTCTGTTGTTGTTCCTTTATGAACCTATAGCTGCAAGTTGGCAACAGGCAAAGATGAGAAATTGGGCCAGCAGGATAGATGAGGGTGACAAAGATAAGAATAAAGGTGAGAGCGGAGCGAGTAATAAAGTGTCAGAGAGTGCGAGAAGAAGAAAGGAGTCTTTCTGAGGTGGAGCGGTGAAAAGGAGAGGAGACGGAGTAGTGTGACCATTCCTGAGCAAGTCAGACAAATAAAGAGAGTACATTACAAAGTTCGTGTTTCTTTGCCAGGACTTGAACTTTTTCCCTCAATTCTGTTTAAATATTAAAGGTTTGTAATTAAAAGGTGACGGAGTGGGACGCCACAGGGGGCTCTGGCTTTATTGACCGAGGAGTGACAAAGTATCAGTCGCTACGACTTGCAGCCTGCGTCGAAGGGGAGAGCTCGGGGATCTTGAGGCGAGCGCGTCTGGATGTCGAGATGTTTTCATCTGTTTATGTCCCAGCAAGAGCTCTGCTGGCCTCCTGGGGCGCACTGACGGATTCGAGGCAAGGGCCCAGCATGGCAGATATGTACTTCTGAGCGTTTATGTATTGCTTAATTTGTTTCTGTCCTCCGCATGGGATTGAACTCTTGCTGAGAGATGACTGGCAGACAAGAAGGAAGGAGGGAAAAAGTCAGCTTTCAGCACTTCCGAGTTGAATGCGGCGGCAATTCCCCTTCCGCTGCAGACACAATTCTGCTTTGAAAACGCACAGGGAAATTATTCTGTGTTTGGCCCCTCGGTATGTTGTCTGAATGCCGACATTACTGTCACGTCCAAATGCACAACACTTCTTCCCACGGCGGCAGACGCAGAGCCAGATGGTGGCGTGTCAGGGGTCGGCATATTTACCACCTCCAAACAAGAAGCCCAATTATCGATACCGTAATTGCGCTCTGGTATCGAATGATCCTGCGCCACCTCTGCATGCTCTTGATAAGATGAAAGGAAATTTCTGATCATCCTCAGCTGTCCGTTGCTCCCCATCAGAGCAAAGCTGTGAGTAGTGAAGTTGTGAAACAGGCAGGGATATTATATTGGATCCTTACCTTCATTAATCATACATGCCTTTGAGTAAATTCACAGCTCCACAGATTTAATAAGAGACGTGCTGGTGGGCCCAGGCAGTCTGCGTGCCTCATATATACCAGTGTAAGAGAGATCATTATGGAAATTCTCAGAGGGAGGTGAACTTTAATAACTGCTCAAAATAAATCAAGAGGCGATATGAAGATTGACAGGCGTTGCTGCCCCACCAGACTTCAGGTAGAGTGTGGAATTGAAACAACACCAAGCGTTATGATGTCTCAAGTAATATTACTTCTTGAGGGAGATTCTGATTATGCAGGTTAGAATATTATGTGCCACTGCTTTGCGTAATCATGTCGTGCTGCAGCCGCGCTACTATTGCAATAAATCACAGTTTATGATAATGACTCAGGAGGAAATCATTGACACCTATGCATCCGGAACAAATTGTGTCACGTTCATGCATATTCAGTGCGGACACCTCAGTTTGTTCCCCATTTTTCTCATCAGAGAATTCCGGAGCGACATACAGCATGTGATTATGTGAGACGATGTAAATCTGAGGCAGGCGACAAAACACAGATGACCTTTCTGAACGAATCAGAGATGACCTTAGTGAGTGAATGCAAATGCGAGTGAACAACTGAAGCGGTTTCAAAGGGCGGTCGTAGCCACAGAAGGAGAGTATCTTAGCCCCGCAGGATGTCACTGATGTATGTTCAGGTACATGTCTCAGGTGCCTGTTCTCCAAAATCACAAAGGGAATGAGTCTCCTGCATGAAATATGCAACAAATCCAAAAATGTTTTACACCCTATGAGATTTATATTAATGATTCCCAAATACAAACAGGCAGTTTGACCAGCAAGTCCAACCATAGTGGCAGGTTCCCCACCTCCTCCCTTGCCACGGGGGTCCCACAGTGGGGCATCCTGATGGGCTAGTGGTTAAGGCGCAACATCCGGGGGTTTTTGCAGACCTTTGCTGCATTTCATACCCCTGTCTTCCTCTCCTCACTTAATAATTATCTAAAGAGCTAAAGAGATCAGTTTCAGAGCTGTGAAAAGTCTGAGAATTACAGTAAATCATGAAGAGGTTCTGAATTATTTTGCTTTAATGTTGAATACAGAGATGAACCTTGATGTTACTGGAATATATTTCTTGCAGCGGAAAACCTTTAAAACACGATTTTTCAAATCCTTGTCTATTGTGTTTTGCCATTTTGCAATTTGTCTTGACACATAGTAATAATAATAAAAAACTTTATTTATGTAGCACCTTTCAAAACGCAGTTACAAAGTGCTTTACAAGAAAAACAGAACACATTTAAAAACACAAAAAGAACGAGACAAATTAAAAGCCATAAAAACAAAACACATTATAAAACAACAATTATAAAATGAGTGGGTTGAGACAGAGATTGCAGCCCTGATGTCCTCCGGCAGGTTATTCCAAAGTCTAGGAGCCCTGACTGCAAAAGGCTCTATACACCCTCGTGGACTTCTGGACTTTGGAACAACAAGGAACGATGCATCCGCAGATCTCAGGGAGAGGAAAGGGACATAGGGCAATAAGAGATCTGATAAATAACTTGGGACGAGGCCTCTCAGGGCTTTGTAAGCGATAAGTAATGTCTTGAAATTGATTCTAAAAGCAACTTGTATTCAGTGTAAGGGAGCCAGGATCGGTGAAATGTAATCATGTTTCCCAGTCAAAATCCTGACAGTGTTTGTGGATGTCATGAAGGCAGTTCAGCAGGTTGACAGTGTTCTGGTAGTTGTTGTTTGCGGGGTCACAGCTTAGATAGATCTGAGAATCAGCTGCGTAAAAATGGAAACTGATATTATGTCTGCGTATAAGGTGGCCAAGAGGGAGCATGTAAATTGAAGAGGATTGGATTGCGCTTAAATCTAGCAGAACAAGAATGGATTCATGGCCAGCCACAACTGACAGCAATAAGTCATTTGAGAAGAGTTTCAGTACAATGGAATTTTCTAAAACCAGATTGGAATTTCTCCAAAATACTGTTTCTATGAATAAAAGCTCAGCAGTTGATCTGCTACAACCTTTTCTAAAACCTTAGCTAGAAGTGGGATCAGAGTAACACAACATTTGCCGAAGAGCTAACTACCACCTGCAGAGGCTGAGTGAGAAAAAGACTGGAGGAATAGTGAAGAGATGGCAACATCAGTGAGATTAGTAACTCAAGCCGCTTTCAGCAGCAGCACATAAACAAACCACGCAACTGAAGGCCAGAATTTTTTTTCTTGTGCCTGCTGCATTTCATCCTCAAGCATGGGTAAAATGCAAAGCGGATGAGAGGGCCACTGTGATTATGTGCGCGTGCTTTCTGTTTTCCTGTCCTTACCCATCATCTGGCCTCATTACAAACTTGCAAAAAGGGGATGGCAAGGAGAAAATACGATAAAAGGTCACACTGAAGAGTCAAAATGGCTTGGATAATGTTTACTTTCATCATATACCTGTTACAAAACTATTGATTTCTTCTTTGTCCCTGTTCTGAAATAATGTTTGCTGTAATTCAATCACTCACATACATGGGGTCATTGGAGTGTCACTCATAAAATAAGTCTTTATTCCTTCCCCTTCAACAAGAAAGTACAGTTAATAAAAAAGCGTCCTGACCTGTCAAGCTCTCTTATCATCACAGACTTACAATAGGGTTTAAAAAAGGAAAAAGAAATATAGTTTTAGCTTGTGACTGCTGAGCCCTCTGGGGATTTGATGGAAGACCTGACAAGCGGTGACAAACTTCCAGGACTGTCCCTGAAGGTGCTGGGGTGAGCATTAAGCAGGCAGAGTGATGGACCCTATTTTAGTCTCTGCGAGCTGATAAGGCCGGGATTCTGAATCACACATTTACAGTCACGCTTATTGAAAAGCAGGGTCACTTCCCTCAGACAAGCTCTTCAGATGGAGATGGCGTGCTTGAAGAAAAGAAGTGAATTAAGAATGGCCCGTCTTTGTCTCTGCCCGACTTGAATTTCAAGGACTTTTTCTGCCGATCCTATTCAAAGAAACAGACTCTTAATAAAATCCGTCACACCATCCTGCTGTTATGAACTTACACGCTCGCGTCGTAAGTGTTTAACTTTCTAAAGAGGCAGAAAGTCTTGATTTACTGTGTCAATTACATGCTGTTATTATTGCTTACTATGGCCTCTCCTCTTTCTGCTCTGCAAAATATGGCTGCTATAAAGGAATGGCTTTCAATGCAATATCCCAAGGGATAGGAAGCGCGTATCGGCACAGAACTGCAGGAATCAATCAAGAAGTAGACCAAAAGGCTGTTTGTGTGCTGTCCTTTTCTGATTTCAGAATCGTTTGGAAGAATTACGCATTCTGTTCCCACAATCCACAAGTCTGTTTGAATTTTAAATGACAATTGTGCCTGTTTTAGAAATATTTAGAAATGAGTCATACTCGTTAATGTGCTTTCTCTAATTAGAACACTTTAAGTCTTGGCAGCCTCACAATTCACATGCAGAAAATCAGGCCGGTTTTTAAATTCTTTTCTATAGCTTTGTAGGCTTTTTTGATTCTTGAATAAGCCGTGGGAATAGAAATGAAAAAGTCATTACTTAAGTCAGCATGTCATTTTTGATATGATATTTTGATATTTTTCTCAGAAAATGAATGGCAGAAAGATCACTCCGAATTGCTTGGAGCTCATGAAGTTATTCCATCTGTGGTTAAATTCTGTCTGTTAAATCAAGAGATTTTCAGAGTGTATACTGATTTGATAGTGGGTTTTAGACTAGTCGTGCATTTCCTTAACACCCGAAATGTATAGGGCCCAATATCCTGCAAAAAAAGTCATGGACACAGAGAGCGGCCTCGCACGTGGTTAGCGTTTATTGGGTGTCAGCATTTTGGCCTCAATGGACCCTCGTTGACATGGACAGATAATCAAATTACATCACACGGATCCTTGTCGCTATGAGGATGCAGACAGTGAAATTTGAGAGCCGCATGCATGTCCGCTGTCTATGTCCACATCCGTTTTGGATTATCTCTGGCCCTTACATGATATGACTCACAGACTGTGAATGCATTTCTGAAAACTACAACATTTACTGAAACTGACTGAACTGCCCAGCTAACAAAAGTAGTGTATTGGAATTCTTTTCAAACCATATTTCAGATATGTACATTCAACCTTCAGGGTAGAAGCAAACGCACCAAGTGTGACTTATTCAGTTCATCTAAATGTTGATAATGAGCAAAACTCATATTTTCATTGAATCATTTAAACTTTGTTTATCTTCGCCGTTGCTTGAGGCACCATTCATGTAGAGACCGTTCAAGGCCCCGTGGTGATGCGTAGCCCAATGTAAATCTTAAGGTGAGCAGCCTCCTATGCGGAGCTGGAATGTGGCTGCCATCTCTCTCAGAGGCCCAGAAAGTACATAATCATTTTCTCCATTTCAGCCTTGAACTGAACCAACCAGCTAGACTCAATAAATAATATGCACAAAACACAAAGATATGTTACAGCGGTGCCTCTCTCATCGTCAGTGTCCCTTTGGCTTATTAAAACACGATTCAATGAGAGAACCTTTGACTTTTAATCTTCTCTGGTTTTATTTCAAGGAGCCAGACCATGACCTTGCCGCTGCTTTTCCTCCTTTTTTACATCAGAAATCAATGTAGGTGGCGGCACTCAACCTGAATCCCATGACTCATTCTTTTAAATCAAATAACACTCTATATTTATTTGTGCAGGCACATACCAGTAGGCACCCAAGGTCAAAGAAAGTATCGTCTTGCCGATGCAAGAAATCCCCCTTCTGATAACAGCAAATACTGCAGCTGGAGAGGCCACAGACACCAAACCACAACTACAGAGAGAGAGCGAAAACCTCAGTGAACTTTCCCCACACTGAACCAGCCTGTGATTGATTTTCTACACAGATCTCTAAACGGGTGTTACTCTCCTATCTGTAACAGTAATGAATTTCATTATAAGGCCCTGGAACACACACAGAGAGAGATGGAGATGCTGGCCCGATGGCAGGGGAGGGAGAGAGGGAGGGAGAGAGAGAGAGAGAGAGAGAGAGAGAGGAAGGTTGGGCTGTCATTCAGGGTCTGTCTGTCAATAGTGACAACGCATCTCCCCGCCGGCTGGAGACTGAAATAACAGCCAACCGCAGAGCAATTATAAACGCTGCCTACTGCTTTTTAGGCAACCTACATATTCCTCGGCGTGCCTCAGTGTCTTGCAATTGTGAAAGTATGCATTGTAACACACATGTAAATATAGACGTATAAGCTTCCACCCTACTTCCTTCTCCAGCATGTCGTAACCCGTGTGCCCGGTAACCACGGTGACCAAAGACGTCCCGAGGCTGTGGATGTATCCAGGCCGCAGTGAGTCAGGTCGCACAATTGGATGACTCATTGCCTTCTTGGGGCTAAAAAAGCCCTTTCATCATTATCTCTCACTCTCTCTAACTCTCTATCTTTCTCCCCACTCACGCCCCCCCCCCCCCCCCCTTTCCTACTCATTTCTCATTTTGCACTTATCAGCACCCCGACGTTTCCCAGGTAAATAAAAGCCATTTGGTTTTCTCCCAGACCCCCAGGGGAAAGTGTCGCCGTCTGACACCACAGAGAGGTGGCATTCTGTTGACTTGCCAGTCGCCTTATTTTCAAATCTGCTCTTCCCTGTTTGGTTGCTAAGGGAGTGAATTGCAGCCCTATCATTTTGTGCTCATTAGTATTCATGGAGGGGCCAGGTCAGGTACCCCAGGAGTGATTGGCGCTCATGAATAAGGCAAATGCCACTAGAGAACTTGTTACTCTAGTTTTGTTCAAGATTTCAATCTCAAGTGGACAGTCGTCACAATGTATGGCTTGTAATACTCCGAAGTTATTCAAAAGGTTACACTGCTTATTTATTTATTCTTTGTCATTATGGAAATCAATTGCCAGGTTTTCACTGCCAGGATCAGCCGGTCCCACCTCGAGCTTCATCATTATTTATGCACCTCCATTTCCTCCTGTACAAAATTGATTTGACTCCATTCTCATCATGTTGCCCCCAGAAATGATTTCCCAGATGAGGCATAATGTCATACAAAAATATTAGGTTAACACTTAACATGGACTCGGGAGGAATTTTATTTTGAAATAGCTGCTCAATAAATTGGTTCCCCGTTCCACGAGTAAATCAAATACTGTCAGGCTGAATGATTGCTGTACAAAAGGACAAAATCTGTCTTCACGGATGCTTCATCACACTGTCATGAAGCCCTTCTTTTAGGCGTAGGTAAGCCTATCGTAGGTGTCATATAAGCAGGTAATATTAAAATAAGTTCATGTAAATAGTCATTGCTTACATTTGTCGACCTGCAGAGAAAATTGAATTTTATAAAACAAAGAGGAATGAATAAAGTGCGTGTCACAATGCCCCGATTCAAACCAGCAGCACAAGACGCAGACTCCTAGGACAAGCGGACAGTCCATCTATGTCACTGTTGTTCCTTACAATGCACAACTTTCTCTCACTCCTTTCTCTCTTTATCAGTCTTTTCTCTTGTTTATTCATTACTCCTCGACCGCTGCTGCCCTACGATCAGGCACTTCGCCTCCCTTTATCCATCACCTCCATCGATGACCTTTCCTCCCCTCACCTGAGGCTGCTGCTCCCCCCTTCGACCCTCAGCTACTGTATGTATGTGCATATACTGAACATACATATCACGACACCATGCGCCTTTTTTTTTTCATCTCAGCCCCCCCCAGCCGATGCATGTTCAATCCCTAGCTTTAATTTCATCCTAACCCGCATCCTCTTAAGAAAGCCTGACACCACAAACACTGGCTTGTCCTCTCAAGTATAGCAATACAAACAACCCCCCCCCCCCCACACACACACACACACACACACGCAAAACTCTCTCTGTCACACATACACCCATGCACATGTTGGCGGCTTGTCGCCTCGCTGACGTGACTGCACAGAGGTGACACTGCGTCTGTCACTCTGACAGCTGGCATTTCACAGCGATCCACTAACTACGGCACCCTCAACGCAGACAGGAGATAGATAGAAAGAGATAGAAAGGGGCACAGAGAGAGAGATAGAGAGAGAGAGAGGCTGTGTAAAGCCAAGATCAGCAAAACAATAAAATAAAACACGACGACAGATGGACAGTTTTGCTTTAATATTTCTGCCCTTATCTTACCCTTGTCCATGAAGATAAAGGTAAACTGCATGAGCTTAGTCTGCCGCTCAGAGCACACGCAGTATGTTTGAAGGACACATTTTGGTACATTAAGGGATGAGTTATAAAGCAAATGCTAACTGGCCAGCTTTGTTAATAAAACCATATGGTCACTAACAAGTCCCAAAATCCATAATTTTTTTTGACTATATAAATTGTTGGTCGGCACCAATTAGCGATGACAAAGATGAGAAAATTGGACTAAATGTGTTTACATTGCCCTTGAAGGGCAAGACAGAAATGCGTCAAGGCCAAAGTAATGATAAGGCAAGACCGCCGTATTAGCTGAGGAGGACCAGCATCTTACGTTCCTCATCGTGGGGCAGACGGTTGTGACCACTCTGGGCTGTGTCACGGCTCTCCAGATGCCGCCGACAACCATTATGTACTAATACAGTTTTTGACAGGAAGACAGGTGATGGGTGCTCCACTGACACAAGAGGGAACATTTTGGGGCTGTTATCACTCAGAGGAAACCTGTGTGTGTGAGAGGGGCTTACTGTAAGAGGATCTTAAAGTGCTGAAGAGCTGGGAAGATCTGCTAGTGATGCCTATATGGCCCACCTTCTGCTCAGCACTATGGATAAAGGAAGGCGAAGGAGCTCTGCTACAGTATGCATCCTATGTGGAGGAAGAGTTGTGTTAGCTACACGCCCTGAGCTTTAGCCACGTTTCATAAAGGGCCTTAGCCCTGAATGTTGGCAGTGGACGTAAATCATCTCCAGCATCAAGGAAATGTGCAAGACCATTATTATCCCCATATTAACATTGTGAATGGTGGTGGGATTACATCAAACATTTCTGATGAATCTCTACTATCAGCCTGTTCAATTTCAGGCAGACAGTCAACTAGGTAAATCTTTTTTCTTTTTTTTTTTATTCTGGAATATATCATAAATATTTTATGTACCTTTTACAATATTAAAATTCATATATTTGATTATCAAAATGATTTGAAGTTGTTACAATCACAAGGTAACAGAGGGAGCATGTATGGTGAAGGAAATGAGACTGGTCCATTTACTGTAACCTTCATTTATTTCATTCGATCAGTCCACCACTTCGGTACACACTGAAATCCTGATGACTTCGGTGATCACCTGACATTTCCTATAATGCCACCAGCAGGTTTTTCATAAATATATCCACATGTACTGCATGGATTGCCTTGAATTTTTTACAGACATTCCCAGTGAATGAAGCTTACTGAGTGTTAATCATCGACAACCTCGCCACTACCATGGTTGTAGACTCTTGCAGCATATTTTAACCCCTACGCAATTCTGTTCTTAAGCAGCTTCAATGAAGTAGATATGAAGAAAGCCCACCTGTGTAATAGCCATCCCATGTGGCACTGAAAATAGAACAAGTCAGTTGAGAATAAACAAGATAAAAATGGTAACTCTATCTACAGTACAGCTATGAAGAACAAAAGTTTGGAGTCAAAGAAGAAAGTGATCAATCTCAGAACTGAGAAAGTTTTAGTCATGAAAGAAAAAGAGAGCCCTAGTGCACTCGAGAATGAAACTCAAAAAGTAATGGAGAAAGGCATCAGAAGATGAGAGTAAAAAAAGGTATAAGTGAGCTACAAAAAAACTTGAGCCATTTCATAGCTTTGAAGAGGGAGAGAGAATGTTAGAAAGAAATGGAAAAAATGAAGCGTCAGCTGGGACAGAGCTCTGCAAGGATCCCTTTAAATTTGTCAAAAATTCCTGAATAGTAGACTGACAGCAACACAGTTGGACATACAAATCACCACATGAAACACACGCCGACTGGGAGAGTCGTTGAAAGTTAGGACGTTTTTAGATGATCCAGGACACAAAATAGCCCGCCAACATCGGGGAAAAAAAGATGCAAAATGCAGTAAAAGATTAAAGAGATTGCAGGATCCTGTATTGTCTGCTGGAAGGTTAACAGAAGCGCTCCAGGTGTTCAGAGATTTATGTGAGGCTCATGAAAGAAGAAGAAAACATCTGGTTATTGTTGAGACCAAGAGCAACTGTAATGCTGAAGAAGGATTGGCTGACTTTTTACCAATATCTGTAAGTCTGTAAGTGCCTACAACATGAAGGCGCACTGGTAAATACATTATTTATAATTGGAAAAACAGTAATTGTGAACCAACTTCTTGACACGTCTGAACAAAATACAGAACTTCTCAGATTATCCAGCCAAAAACAAGCTGTGTAATAGACCTGGAAGATGCTTTTGGCTCAGCACCATACAGCCTTCTGTGGGTAGATTTTTTTTCCGTCTGCGTATCAAATGCCACCAAAAACCGTGTTAAAGCCCATTTTCAAGACAAAATGAGCAAAATTTAATATGCTCCACAATATTGGATTGGTACTTACCAAAGCATGACAGCGCCTGAAAATTGGTATCATGGCAGGGTGCACAATCTACGCTGTAGCATTCTCTATGACAACGGTGGTAATCATGAGGCCATCAAAGTGGCTTGTTGCAGCAAACAGTTTCTTCAAAACGGTCAGGCAGATATTCTACACTGACTTTGATTCACGATACGGGAGCAGCCAATTAAGTGCTGAGGAAGAGGAAACTGATAATTAGACTAAATTGAGATTTCATTTACACTTGCATACTTTGTCTGACATTGCCTTGAGGTTAACTGTTTTCTGTTTGGGTGGGACATTCATTTGTCTTCATATATCAGTTACTGACCTTCAGTCAAACCTATCCATCCTGCAGCGGTAGTGATTGCTAGAAGCTGTTGTCATGTCGATTCTGTCACATTGTGGGCAACAATTCAGATGTCTGGAAGAAGGCTAGATGGAAGAGCTGTTACCAGACAAGATTTGACAATCATACACCTTAATGGGGATTTGTCCAGTATTTAAAATGGAGATTAAACAAAAAGGTAGCCAGAGCTGTATGCCTTAGCTGTTTGAGTTTGAGGTGTACCATTACATCCTCCAGCCAGCTTTTATGAAATGATGGTGATGTCTAGGAGAATCTGTCGATAAGCAAGCAGTGTAGAGAAGGTCACAACTGCTGCACAATATTTAAGTCTTCAGGGATCACCCCAAATATGGCATCAGAGGGTAAGGATCAATAAATGTTTTACACACATTTGAAAGGGTCCCCCATCTTAAACAATTCTCACCATTCTTCTACCAGTTATAAAACCCATCTGGTTTAGGTTTACTATCTTGTACATGACCTGTTCCAGCCTACCTGCTGGTGCTCTGGTCCAACTGTCCAATATGGACACTAGGCTAGTATAGGAAAGGGGACATTGGGTTGCTGTGCATGTAGCCTTAAAGAGAAGTTCAAAGACATTAAAGTAAAGCGAGAGCTGACACTAACAGAGTGACTCAACAGGGACACAGAATCGGAGTAGATTCTGTTCTTTTAACTGTGAAGTAAAATTCCCTTTGTCTGTTAATCCACAGAGGCTGCTGCTCTTCATGCTAACTATACCGCTCTTGTATTATATTTCAAAGCAACAGCTGCTGGTACCAGAGACGCAAAATACTTCACTTAATGGGCACAATGAGCTGGTTGTTCTGCTTAATTCTAACAAAGCAGGTGACTTTGTGGTTGATCAGATGTTCTTCAGACATCTGTCAGACATCTGTGGATATGTGATAAAAGACAAGTGAAACGTCACGTACTATGGTGGAATTTAACTGAGAGACGCTTTATTAGTCTTTGTTTCTACATGTATTTAAGCGAAACCTCTATTACAGGGTGGATAAAGTGTAGTGCAGGAGTGTTTCATTAATCTGCAAAAGAAAGCAGAAAAAAAGGCTTTTACCCAGCAAGATACAATGCAACTAAGCAAGGTGATTTGAGACAAATTGATATAAAAAAAAAAAGGCCAGGACAGGCTCACCTGATGTGTAGAGCAACCTGAGGGGATAGTGTCAACTTTGCCGATGCTTCCTTGCAGCTAAAGAACGCCAAGAAGCAGCGGGCCTGTCTGGAGAGGGACGGCTGCCTTATCTGAACTTCAACAGATGACTGCCTTTTTTATTATTCATTTTCACCAGATTGCCAGATCAAGACTGGCATTTCCATCAGGTGTTGCTGGGTGTATGCACGTACACAATCCAGGTGAATGTGAAAGTGGCAGTTTGAGTGTTGTAATAATGCGTTATTTTTGAAATACCATTTGACTCCTCATTAATAATTTTACAGAGCATGCTGACATTTGCTTTGCAGAGGAACATCTGTCTGGGACTCAACCCTGGAGATGCTATTGTTCTGTGTCTGGTGTGTGTGTGTGTGTGTGTGTGTGTGTGTGTGTGTTTGGCTCCTTCTAAAACGCCTCAATATCTCTGCTTCAATGCTTCCACTTTTCCAATTTTCACTCCCTCTCCCCAGCTCCTTCCTGCATTTCTTCTCTAATTACCTTTTCTTTACCATCATTTCCCTATTTAGCATATGAATTGGACCCAGAGCGTCTCTGGGTAGTTCACTTATTATGTTTGCACGTGTATGGATGAAAGAGTATGGCTCTCGTAATGAAGTACACTGAGAAATGCATTATATTCAATTACGGCTGCGGCTGCAACATGAGTTCAAAGTTGGTAAATATGTCTTATGTCTATACATTGTAATGTATATGACCTTGAATCATAATTAGATAACACACAGGGATGTTTGCTGAAAGCAAATGTAATTGCCGTGCTCTTGTTTCACCACAGCTTCTGTGTGACTGCTCTCTTCCTCACTGTCTGCCTTGCTGTCTTCTTTTACATGTTGGATGGCGGGGACTGGTTTTGTTTCATCGTATTAATTGCCTATAATGAGTGGAATGGGTTTATGAAAGCTTTCCAATACAGACAGTATTACAGCATTGCTGATACAGTAGCATATTTTTGCCTGATGTTGTATAGCTCTGTATTTCGCATTTTCATCTCAGCATTTATATAATATAAGGGAAAGAGTAACAGCAAAACAAAACAAAATAACTAGTGCAAACAGTGCAACGCAGGTGGTTATAACTGTACTAGGTTGCATGCCAGTTGGCAGCATTTCTAATCAATAACAAGATAATAAGATAGACACACAGTACTTAATAAACAATGTCTGCACGGCACTTTTCAAAGGGCAAGCCAAAAAAGACTTAAAGCCAAAGACCATTTAACCAAGATTAAAATAGGATACAATAATAGGAATTTTGGAAATAACAAATTAAAATGGTGTTACAGTAAAATAACACAGAAAATAACACAAGCCCAGATTTGAAAGTTATTAGTTAAGTTGTAAGCCTGATCTGGGATCAGGGAGGTCATCCCATGGCTTTGGGGCCTTTGTGGCAAAGGCACGGTAACCCTGGGTTTTTATGATTTCGGGTCGGATGACGGCACCCAAGCAGAGGATCTCAGACAGCACGGCCTCATAGGAAGTCGATGGCTTCTCTACAGTGAAATAGCTGGGGGACAGATGGGCCAGGGTGGAAAGACGCTAAGCATGGAGAAATATGCTATTGCTTTCTTGATTTGGTGAGGAATTTGACTGGGGTGGTTGGCGGCTGAGCGGCTGTGGTCAGGGAGAAATACTGTACATGCTTGCAGTAATCTAAAGGATTTACAGAATATGCCGTAAGAGTGTACATGGATGACAGGATCCAGGCAGAGAGAGAGGGTGAGTGGGGTTTTGAAGCTGATATATCACACCGTATACCCTCTCAGATTACTCCCTTCTCACATAGCATTTCTCAGTCCTCTCCTAATGAGCTTAATGGACTGTGAGTAGAGTCTCACCTCTTCTTTTAAACCTGATGAGGTTGGGCAGAAAAAACGGATCTGCCTGGAGGGCTGATATGTGCTCATGCGAAATTAGATTTTCGATCATTTTATTGCTTAAAGAATAGGGATAACCACGGTGTTGTTGCGGTGAAAGACGTAGAACAGAACAATATCCAAAAATAGAGTCATGTTAAAAGCTAATTTCCTCCATTTAAACACCGAAAAGAGAGCATCGCTGCTTTATAGCGTACAGTAGCTTACTCATGGTTAGTCTCATTCCTCTGATTAAGTATGCGTTGTCATACAAAAAGTGGATGTTGAATGACGTTCAGTGATGCAGCTCATCATGCTCAGTGTCTCTATCATCTCCTAGTTTCACTCTTAATCAATATCGTTTCATTTTCCGTCTGATGAAATCATAGTTTCTCCATAAGGTCACCTCTTCAAAGAGCGAGAAAGAGAAAGCTTTCCTCTTTCCAATTAACCCTCACAATTCTTTTGAAAGCGGGCTTTCCTGGCCTTTGGGTTGCCGCATCATGAAGAGGCATTTGACCTATCAATTTAATGACTGCCCAGAACTTAAGTGTGAAATAGCACGATTTTTGTCAGTTTGTCCGTTGTCCGTTTCTTTGTTTTGTTGAAAGAAACGGTTGCTGCCAATCAATAAAATGAACAGTGAGTGACAGCATTGGGATCTTTAGCTAACAGCATGCAGCAAAGCGGGCCAGTTTAGAAAAATTCAAACACTTGAGATCAGTTTCTGGAGGTGCTCACTTTTAAAATTGAGATCTTTCTTTATCAATAACAAGGTATCTTTGTATATCATGGGTACAAACACACCATCCCGCTACAGAAGACTTGAGGCAATTAGACGAGGGGGGAAAAAAAAGAAGTCTGGGAGATCAGAGCTGTGAAGCGGAGTCTGCAGACATACGGGGGGTCCAGGATGATCACAGCCTCTTGCTGGGTCTCTGAGGGGTCTGACTCAAGTAGAGATATTAGATCACAGAGTCGGGGTTGCACCGTACTCCATGTTGGAGTAAATTGTAGACTCAACTCGCCATGCCACAATGAAAGGGGATGGACTTGACAGAGGAAGTGGCAAACTGTGCGTCTCTCGTGAAATGTTACACATCTGTCATATACAGAGAGGAGCGGGATTGGGCAGAAACCTGCCTTCTCCTGCCCCCTCTGCACCCTTGATTCTATGACACCACTCAAACTGTCAGTGAAGTGAGAGACGTGTTACAGTGTGTGTGTGTGTGTGTGTGTGTGCGTGCTCATGTGAGACAATCCACCCATCATATTTTCCCACACTTCAAATAGTAGCCATCTTGTTGACGTCCATGCACTGCAGTCCTGGGGACTTGAGGCAAGCCTTGCATTGACGACAGAAGCGAGCATGCTTGTTTGTTTGTTTGATGAAGCTCTCACTCTCCCCCCCCCCAAACCCGCCCCTTTCCGACATATTGGAGGAGCGCTGATTAGAGCTCTTGCTTTAACGAGGAGCAATCCATCAGGGTTACACATGAGCTATCAGAAACCTCAAAGCCGGCGCTCGCTCGCTGCTTTGTCTTCCGATGAGAAGCAAGGCGGCACATCAAACGGCTGACAAAACCTGGGTAAAAAGGGAATATTTTATTCATAGCTGTCAACGGAAGGAAGGGGTGAGATGTTAGGGACAGGAGGAACCTGCTGCAATTTAGATCCTGAACCCTGAACTCAGTGTCTCTTTCGCTTGGGCCCTATGGGGGTGTTTAATGAGGAAACATGATCAGAGGAGCAGGTAACATCTGAAGTGTGTCAGGACACAAGAGGTGGTGATATCTATAATAGGCAGGGATCTCACTTCTCCCTCTGTCTCTCTCTCTCTCTCTCTCTCTTCACTTGACATCAACCCTCTAGATCTATTTATTCTCAAGTTGTTGCTGGGTTAGAGTTCTTACAACATTTCAAACCTCTTAATCTGCACATACCATAACCCTAAATTGTTTTTCTGATGCTGTGCAAATTAAAACCATATCCATGACTGACGCATCTGTGATCATGTTCGAATTTTACAGCGATTTAAAAGCTGTTACGTTTGAAAAAAACAACAAAAAAACAGCTGAGTTTTATGCAGGGTCATTCATTGCAAACTGTCTATGAAAGGTAGAGATATCTGACCAAATGTCCACAGCAAGCTCTGAGTAAGCAAGGCATTGTTTATGGTAAAAGTGTGCCGCTATTCAATTTTTTAAAATTGCATTTTCCAATGTTGTCACCTCCACAAATGAAATTCCGTTCACCTCAAGTTTCCTTTTGCTGTGCCAGAAGTCTCAGTGGCAGATATCTCCACACCTCAGCAGATAAAACCCAAGTACCAATACAAATAACATGAGGCGGAAAGCTTCGGCAGCCTGAGCCCCGTGTTTTTGTGACATTTCCTCAGCTGTAGATCCAGCCAAAGCCAGATTCTCCCTTTACTTCCTCCGCCTTCCACTGACATATCAGAAACCATGGAGCTTTCTTATCTGCCTTTGGACCAAACCCGTGTTACTGTAACTCACCTCCAATAATGTATTAGGGTTTTTTTTCTGACACCACATCTTCTCCCAACCCTCTTCTTCCATGCCGTCTCTGCTCCTCCTCTTAAACAGTGCTGCTGAGAAAGAGGACGTTAGCAGCAAGCTTCCTGCAGATAAAAGGTACTTTTATCTGCCATTAGCCGACGAGCAGACACAGCTTCAATCAAGCGGTATTCACAACTGAGCTATGTATCATATCAAAAGAAGAAGTGCCCAGACGTGCGTGATTGCATGTGTGTGTGCAGGCATATCCATGATGTTTGTGTACAAATGCTTGACTCTCTGATCACTGATATATTCTTTGGATTTGAGAGGCAAGTGGAAAAATGGGAGATGACTGTTCCTGTCCTTGGGTCTGTGCTTGTACAGTAAGTGTGTATGTGTATGTGTGTGTGTGTGTGTGTGTGTGTGTGTGTTCATTTGTATATCAATTTTTAGGTCTGTCTGAGGTGTCAAGCATCCACTGTCTCTCTGCGAACTTTTTCAGGAGCTGTGATTGACAGTCGAGTGGGGCAAGGTGTGTGTAAGAGAGCAAGAGACAGGAGGTTGTTGGTGAACCAGAGATGAGTTGTGTGTGTGTGTGTGTGTGTGAGCAAGAGCACTTGTGTGTAAGGGGGATTTATGAGTCAGGGACAAATGTGAGCGTGCCACGCTGACAGTCTCCATCACAGAGGCCTGATGTGAAGGGACAGGTCGTGTCAGAACACAGGAGCAGCAGTTTCATCATCCAAAGGCCAGATGGGGGAGAAAAAGCCCACAAAGACACACACTCACACTTAGATAACAGTGTTTTTTTTTCCCCCCCAAATGCACTGATCAGCAAATGAATGCATGGAAGAACACTGGTAATCCTGTGCGTCACACAGGGGGAAAAAAAATCAGATTTACATCAGTCAATCAAAGGCATCTTTCAGACAGGGGGTGTCACCAGTGAAATGGCAGCCACAGAGCAATGTCACCTCTGTCGTCACAACAAGCGGGTTGCTTTTCTCTCCACCACCGACAAACACATCCATATGATGCGCTTGGCTGAGCAGAGAAGTTTGGTTTCCCATCGCGGGGCATTTAAGTATTTTCAGTGAATACAATGAGGCCAGTGGCTGACAATGTCATCAAAATGAATACAGGGGATTGAGTCTTGCTGAAATCTGCCAGGCCAGTTCAGTTGGGTCAGTCGCCACTTAGAGGTAAGTGAGATATGTCCCGTTGTAATTGGGATGAGCCACCTTTTAAAACACCCCTATTGAAATGAACGGAGATGCCATGTTTTCATGTGAGTTGGCGGAATTTGAATTCTTATAATTCCTTTAGTTTATGCTATTAGAAATGTCAAACAGAGAGAGACACCTCCTCCAGATGTAAACTTTACGTCATGCTAAACCCTCTTGGTGTTGAGCCAGCAAAGCAGCTGCACTGGAACAACGCAGGTTAAATGTTTGTCTCAGGGGCGTCTGAAAGGTTGCTGTTTTGGGTGAGTGAAGCATTCGTCATCCCCGTCCTTTGCCCAGATTTTACAATCTGCCAAGTATCTGGGACTAACAACTTTCTGACCTGTTTTCTTGACATTTGGCGCGGCTGTCACCTCAAGCTTCTTGATGCTGGGGAATTGGACTTTTTGATGCCAATTCTCAGTTGATTTAAAAGAGAAAAATAAGGTGGAGAAAAACAGAGCAAGAATTTGCCGGCATTGATGTGGTTGTTCTATTCCTCAAATATTCCTTATGAATTATTAAACAAAACTTGCTCTTCGATATTTACAGAATAAATACTTCTTGCGGGAAGTTGGAGACATTTAAAATACATCGACTAAAAAATGCAGAACGTTTGTTTTACAAAATAAAAATGTCTCAAGCTTTTAGGAAGCAATCTTGGAAGCTATTTGGTTATTAATAGCTGCTCGTTGTCTTTTGCTTTCTTCTTGTTAGCAATGCCAGCTCAATAACTCCGGCTTATTAATTACAGTGCCAAAAACAATGCACGTAGCAAATGAGCCTGTCTAGTTTTCTATCGCTGGTAAATAGCTCCCATTGAGATTTGAAACATATGTGGTGCTTGTTTCATGTGAAGTGATAGTACAAAGATGAAATTGATTTGCTAAGACTATGAGGGGGAAACTCGCTCACGCCGCTGTGCCAAGTGCAGTACAGTCAATTCACTCACTGAAGTGGACGTGCCAGGAAAAAATAATCAAAAATTCTCCCATGGGCTTTTATCTTCTTCAAAAACCTGTGTTAAACCTGAACAAAAATCCAAAGAACAGTTATGGGCAGGTGTTTTTTACTGCAAGGTGGAGGCAGCTTTCTACGTACTGAGTCAATGTAGAAACAAGAAATCTCCCAGTGAGGATACGAGCATGCTCCACTTTCTTCAGACAGTGTCGACCTTTCCCACAATGTCCACCCACAAACAGCGTTCATGGCTGAAATGTACAGTGTGAAGGGTTTTGAGACAACCCACCCACCCCGCTTCTCCCCATGCAATTAGCACATTTACTGTAAGCCGAAGAGTGTCTTCGTCGGCTCTCAGTGCAGCTAATTATGAATTGCTGATTCCTGCAAAATGCGAGTGTATGCATGCACACAGGCAGGCCGACATGCCCAAGCACATTAATAGTGAGGCGTTTGTGTGAGAATGGGATATACAAATGAATCAATACCACCCTGTTATTAAAGATGTGGTTAAATTGGATGGTGAATTTTCGCTGTGTTTCTTCTCAGATTTCTCCAATATAATAGCTTCTTTACGACTGACAACAGCATACATGTTGATTGCATGATTCACTAGTAATATGTTTGAAGCGTCTACCATGAGTCAGCTATCATTTCTATTTCATCATCTCACTGGATCCCAGTGCCAACTTACCAATCAACTTATTCAGGTGCCTTTACAGACTTTTCTATCAGCCAATGACCATTCAAGCTGAAGGATATTTAAACCACCTTAACTGTTACGTCTCTTGTCAGTCCATACAACTATAAATCTTTCCCGCTATGGCATGAACGGCCTTCTGTGTGAAAACACTGAATGTTTTTAATTTCTTGAGATCAGTCCTCCCAGTGTGCACTTTGCGTCTACAGCGTCTACTTCCTGTCTCTCTGCATCAGCGAGACGAGAGCATCTTTCCCCTCTGCCACCATCGTTCTTCATTCCCATCAGCTCCTTTGCCAAACTGTAAACACTCACCTCGCCTCCCGTCTGCGGCTGCGATCTCTAACCCCAGTGGCCTATGGGAGCTGCAGTCCGACTGATGCGTCCGTGCCCCGGCCGCCTCCCGGGCGATTTCTGGCTGAATGGAGGCAGTCTCGGAGGGTTTCCTCGGGTGACTGAGCCAGACCAGACCCAGGTCACTTGCTTGGGGGATGAATCGCTCACCAACACTCCACTGGGAAACCTCAGCAGACTGTTGGCCGTTTATTCAGCACATTTGTCATCTGTTTGCTGTGGAAAGTGTGTCAGCTGCGACGCAGGCAAAAGACAAAGTGGTACTGTCAAGAATGTAAACACACCTTAAATTAAGCATGAGCCGACTATGTCACAGCTGGGGTCAAGTATAAGGAAGTCAAACTCTTGTATAAATAAAGGTTTGAAGAAATATTTTTTTCCTCAAATAGAAGACTTTGGATTTTATCCACTTGTTGCCTTGAGCTAGCTTGGAGCAAGTAGCCTTGATCTGATCTTAGCATCGGATGACATCCTAATTATGAGTTTCTAAGGCAATAATACGTTGTCCCTGATGTGTCCACAGCCTGAAAAGGTGACTTTGAGACCAGCCAGAGTTACTTGAGCAGCTTGGAAATGTCTGCCATTGCTGTTATCGGTAACACCAGTTCCCACTAGCTTGTCTTCTTTGGCTTGATTCCATGCATTAGGCATCATCTGGCTGTAATGCACTGCCTCTTATTACTGAGTGGAAAAGTCATTATCAAGTCATGATCAGAGAAATAAAACTGACTTTTGTTGTTCACAAGCACTTCCCACCAAGGATAAGATAAGTTGTCAGACACACATACAACTGTCTTTTGTTTTCTACTTAGTGCTCACTACACATTTTTTTATTTGACCCAGAAGTTACAGTGTGTGATGTTTGATGTCGCTCTGCCCCTGCTGACCTGTATTCAAATTACAGCGACTGGAAACGCCCCTTTTAATTTAAGTGAGGTGCTTGTTTGCATGTGATTTGTAATCGGAGAAAAGGCATCCTTTAACAGTCTTTTCACAATCTCAGCCATGCCGTTCTGTAGCCAAGCAAACCGCCCTGCACGATCTTCGTAAGCTTCACCCCCTGCCAGTTCTCAGCCTATCTCCATCACTGCACCATGTGCAATTACACCGCAGCCGCTGGCCGAGGTTAGAGAGAGTTCAGTGCTCTCAAGCTCAGCCCCTGGGTCCCCAAAGGACATTGATTCCTCTGACCTATGTGTGACTGCGCTTCCTCCCGACCAAGGTTCACCAAGCTTCTTGCAGCATGCTTCAGTGCGCGGCTAATTTCCCAAGGCTCAGCATACCAGGCCATTAGCACTGAGGCTAAACACTAGCTGCCACAAGCCTGCCTTGGTGAGATCTATAACCAGGCTGGTGGGGGACCACGAGAGCTCTGACATGCTGAAGGCTTCCACCTACTCATGCATGTAGTCGTCTCCCTAATATGGCAATTTCACCAGGTAGACTCTGCTCATGAGCCAGCTGCACCAAAATATATCACACAAGTTACACCTAGTTAACACGAGTTACGCTAATGAGATCATAATTAAGCTCATTAATGCATTATTTAGCATATTTGTTTATTAACTCTGGGTGTTAAAGCATTAAGAGGTGGTGGCAGTTGTAAGAAATTGCCTTTAATCTGGCTGATCCTCCAATTTGATCAGATCATTGACTCTTTTTTTAGGGTACAGGTATGAAGAAGTTTCTATTATGAGTTGTTTATGTGTTTAGATACCGTGTTACAAAAGCACAATGAAATGGCTTTGACGTATGGCTCAAGAGGCTGACATAGATAAGCCATGCCCTCCGACAAGAATCTACATCTCTCGTATATGAAATCGTCAGGGAAAGCCAAAGGGCCTTACCGGTCTCTGAACACTCTTGTCCTCCTAAGAGACCCTCTCACGATCCGCGCACTGAGCTGAAGTTACCGCGCTAACCCCAAGACCTATTTCGTAGCACAGGCCTCAGGTGGCCAGGAGATATAAAGGAGACTACCATATTATTCAATAGCATTGCTGTAATATAGCTTCCAGACACTAGTGATCACATTGACTGCACTGCTGTTGAGTAGCAGTCCAGCCTGACCTTTTTTCCCACCCTATAAGTCACTAAGACGACTATCTGCCATCCAATGAGTTTGTATTCTCTACATTCCTTCTGCAACAATTTTAATGAGCAGCCACCTGAAATGTCCAAGTTCCAGATGATAATGATGGCCAGGGACATCATACATTTAGTACTTCAATTGATTTTCAGAGGAAAACCCCTCCACGAGGAGTTCAGAGGTCTAGTTCAGCCCAAGAGCTTGTGAAAAGAACTTTGTGTGCACTTGTGCGATTCATTATTATTCTGAAGGCATTGTTTTTTGTTTGTAAAGAATGTAGACAATCCTGGTGAAAACTCTTGCAGGGTCATGTCATCACCCTGGGTCATCAGCCTTGGATAGATTCGGCCATGGTGATGGTGGGGCGGGGGGTGATCCTACCACTAGGAGTCACCAAAGTCAGAAATGTTCGTATTCCACATGTAAGGGCTTTCAGCAGTGTGGTTTCTTGCCAACATTGACTGAAGGGGCTTAAGTCACATCAACCTTCTCTTTGTACCAATGACTAAAATGTGCTGTTAGGCATAACTGCTATTTATCTAATCAAGATATCACAATATAGTTATGCTGTGTGTATCAAATTATCTCTGAGTGGATACTGTGTGTAACTGAATCCTCTGTGGTATTAATCAAGTCCATGAAGCTCTGCAGCTAGCTGCCGTCTATCCCTCAGAGGTGAGACACAGTGGGGACGAACACTGCCTTCAAACAAATAACCTATATCCAATCACCCCCCCCCCAAGGCTGGGGACACAACTGCACGATAAGCAGCTTTTCAACCTCGACTCCGGTCTGGACTTTGTGTCCCTCCCAGCCCATCCGGTTATGAGGCCAGTTGCCAGAGGCCAGCACAAATCTCATATACAGTGGCCTCTATCAGTCGTTCCGTAGGGGCGGCTGGTACTCAGTTCGGGCAGAGATAGTCGCAACTGTGAGCTTTTTCTGCCGCCGCTCTCTCTCTGCTCCATAGTGCGACAGAATAATCACACCAATAACACTCTCTGGCACTATTTCAGCACAGGAGCTCCAAGAAAGGAAATTAAAGAAACAACGTGGAACGAGGCTGTACTCCGGATCTCACATCATTTTTATTTTTTTTTTCCAGCCCCCCCACGCCGCCAAGAGAGGACGTCCAAGGCAATAAGGCTCACAGCCTGCGGAGGGAATTGTTTTGCCAAAAATATTTCTTGTTTTCAATAATGTGGCTGTTTGTATTTCACAGAAGAGAAGAGGGGAGAGAAGAGATTGTGGTTCACATACAATCTCTTGTAGTGCCCTCAATTCACCATAGACACACATACTCTCTAACCCAGGGGATATAATGAGGAAAGAGTGTGATTAGTATGATTAGTCTGCCTGTGTGTGTGTGTGTGTGGGGGGGGGGGGGGTAGCATTGACTTTGTATAATTTTTGCTGTCCTACTTCTACGGCTGATAGTACTATCACTGCCTGTATTTAAACCTCAGCTCATGGTTACCACTGGACCCACTTAAAGACAAGCAGATCCCCTGAGAGTCAATTGCCCACGCAGGCTCACCTCGTTCTGGTTCTGACAAGCTAACTCTCCCTTTGCTAATCCCCTGGAAAGGTGCCTCCCCCTGGGGATGGCGGCCCAAAGAGCAGTCCCCGTCTCTGGAGCTTTGAACAGGTGCCCTGAGGGTCTTTACTGGCCTCAGAGACACAACCTCCAATCCTCAGTGATCCTCGGGATGAGCCAGGAAAATGCTGCACCAAGGAGATCTTCCGCCCAGGCGAGCCTATGGCAGCCAGTACATACAGAGGCGCACACACACACACACACAACCCTCTCTCCTCCAGTGCACAAACTTTCACTTACTTAAAGCTAACATTTGGCATGGGGATATTGCAAGTTTGCTGCAAGTTGTGTCTCTTAGAGAGTGAAGTGTGCGCGTGTGTGTGTGTGTTTGTTTGTGAGTGAGTGAAGGATCCCTTTCATCCCACTCTCCACACTCTTCCTCATACAGTGGCTGCCTTGAAAGCCCCATCACTCTGAATGTTGATTGTTATTTCTAATGTGATGACGGAGCAAGTCGTGTAACCATACTTCTTTATTTGTAGGAGCCACAGTGAGGGAGGGTGGAGGTGGTTCAAAGAGAGAGAGAGAGAGCGAGAGAGAGACTGGGGTGTAGTGATAGTAAACAGGACGGGAAAAGTGCATTGAGACAAGTAATAATAAGCAATAAAGTAAATAAAATAATAACTTTTTTTTAGGAATTCTTTGAACTTTACTTTCTCTGCAGCAGGGTTTATGTGGAATAGGACTGGACGGTTAGCATTACCTGTGTTTACAACAATATGTATACAGATAATTAAATAAATGACAGGCATAGGACTGCAACTAATTACTGAGTCATCTGGTGATTCTTTTCTCAATTAAGTGGCATTGTGACCTCTGACGTGGTTTAAGGCCACTGACCAGCCTGCCATGAAGGTTAGAAGGTGCCACGATGTCCAAATGTCTTCAGATATGGTCGAGCAAAACTGGTTTAGACTAGCATTAGTTGTTTGGAGAGGAGACAAAACAAACACCTCTCTTCATGACCTGGCTCCAGTGACTGTTTTCCTACATGGCTTGTGTGGGAGGCTATTCTTTTCGTCATGTAGTCGGAGAGTAAATGTCTCCTTTGTCATTTGGACACAGATGCAAAGAGTGGCGTTTTCGATAAAAGTGACAAGCAAGCGGAACATGGGGGTGGTTTCAGATAACACACAGCACAACATGAGGGAGGAAAGTGTTAGCACTTTACTGCATTCATTATTACGTCGAATTAGCATAATAAGTAGTTATGCAAACCTGTTATGGGGTACCTGTCGAAGAAAGGTTAGCTCTTTAACCACTGAGGAGGATCAGTGGATACGCCCACACACACACACACACACATTGTCACCACTTCTTAACTAAACTTAATTCATATAATGCTCAACAAGCTTTTGCTTGGGTTTGGGATGTAACCTTTGACTAGATCATTTTTAAACTTCCCTGCTTTGTAGAAGCCGCAGATTATAGCAAAGAAAAACAGCTTCTGAGTTCAGAAAATTAACACAAAAATCTTGTTGTGTCTGTTCCTTGTTGAGGTGGACTGGTAAAAAAAAAAAAAAAAAGGGGGTTGGGCTGGTAAGAGGTCTTTAGGCAGCAGTCCAGCTTACTCACTTTCTCCCTGCTGTTTTGGAGAAAAACATTTCATTTTGCTTAAATTGTCACTTCCTGCTTGTGGAGATTTCCCAGCAGAGACCTGACATATGTGACACCAAATTACATTTCAGAAAATAGACTGAATCCATATCGTCTCACTTGGAGAGCAGGACACTTGCTGCAGTTCTTATTTACAATTCTGGCTGATAAGACGGTTGTTCTTGTTTTTACATAATCAATCTCGACCAACACATCATGTAAACATCATGTCCGTAATTAAAAGTAGTCCTCAAAAGTATAGCATTACACTCACACACACACACATGTTGCCTTTAGACTTCTCATATCTCCCAGCTGACGGTGCTTTTGACTCCCTTATAGTGGAATAACAGGGTCAAACTTACAGCCCGGCTGCTGGAAAACAATGCAAACATACACTCCACTAACCTGTTTATTCCCACTAAAGCCACGGAGCATGAAATGCACCCCGCTCCCTCGTGACACTACACCACAGTATTTATGGGGCTTATTAGAAAGCCTCCACACTCAGTCTGAAAGCAGGCGGGCGGGGAAAAGAAGAAGGGAGCAGCAGAGGGAAAAGCAATGACTTCCAAGTGTCAAAAATATTTGGATCTTTGCTGCAACAACAAAGAAAAGGAAATCGAAAATGAAACAAAAAAAAAAAAGCTACATAGTGCTCAACTATATTGATACTCAACCATGAAAACCAAGCATTAACGCATGCTACAGCATGACGCTATTATCGCCTAAATCCTTGTGCTTTAAAGAAACAAAACACTGTTTCATGATGAAGAGTAATTTTTTATTAGGACTTGCCATTTTTGTTCACCCTTTCTATACATCAACATTATGAATGCAGGCTGGGAATTAACCGGTGGCTAAACCCTTACCTCCTTAACACACTGGCAACCATAACTCGACAGGGCAGGCCTGCTTCGGATTCCTCCACCTGTAGTTCAATCTGAAACTCGCGTGAAAATAATTTTACAGCAGGATCCATATGATTTAGGATATTTAAACCTGTAACAATTTCGCAGCAGAACAAAGCATCACAAAGGCAGGCAGAGATGTACAAACTCAACAGCAGCTACAGCCCACAAACACATATGAAAGCAAAAAGAGAGCCTGCACAGTTTTTACACACCGTGTAGCGCGCACACACACAACGCTAGGCAAGGCAGTGGTTGTTGACGTTCTTATCTGGAGAGAGTCAGTGGGTTTGTTGCTGTGTTCAGCAGTACTCATTCTCAGAGCTTTGTGCACAGTAACGTCCTCCACAATCGGCTCTACGTGGAACTTCTCCGCTCATCCATTCTCTATGCATAATATAACTCGTTCACTCGACCTCTCTGGTCCCGCTGCCCTCCTCGAAAATTTCAAAAGCGTTTGAGCTGAATGAGCACAGGGATGATCAAAAACAGCGGAAAGACTTCACACACCTCACTCAAGGTAAAAGTTCCCAAGCAAATGTAGACGTCACCATGCTGTGGTGCTGCGGTGCTTTCAATCAGTGGTTAATCAACATATCAACATATCTTTTACAGAGTATCAGAGTGCAGAATGGCACCTCTCTGGATGTGAAGCACTGTCCTCCTGTGGCTGCAAACAAACCAGCAGATAATTCTTTTTTTTGCTGCAGCTGCTGATTGGCTCCTTTCTTCTGCTCCTCTCACACGGTTTATCATGACTTTTCCATGTGACTTTTGTTTTCACTCTGTAACGGATGCAACTTGAAATGAGGTAACACAGTGGTGATTGAGCCCATGGCCCAGACTGATGAAAGCATATGAAAGCCCTTGCATGTGCAGAATTACAAACATGCATTAAGTTACTGTTGTGAAATGGAAAACCCACTGTTGCAGACGTTGCTGCAAATTTTGAGTGGTAAATCTGCCGCTGTCATCGTCGTAAACTGTATGTACGTCATGCTAGAATGGAAAGCAACTAAGGGGTCATTAGTTGCATTACTCCAAATTGGATCTTTGACTGTTATCTTTGTAAAGGAAAGATGTACGGTATATATGCAGCATGAATCACATTATAGCAGCACTCAGGACTATGCTCCCTCTAAACTCATCAAAGTCATCGTAAATGCTTGTCAGCCATCATTTCTTCTAATATGTCCCCAAAGTGGTCGTTGCTGTAAATCGCAGGTCTGGAAGTTCTGGTTGTAAAAATATTAGACTCAGAGCAAACGTCTGATTTTTGCAACCAAAAAACGTAGCGAAAGAGACAGAGGAGAGGAGAGGAACACACACACACACACACACACACACACACACAGTAGTCCAGGGGTGTGATGTTGCCTCGCCTCCAGAAACAGAATGCTCTGGGGTTCAGACACTGACCTCGTCTGCTGCTGGCAAAGCAAACCCGAGTCAACCACAAGAACAAGAGAGCAGCTGAGACTATTCTCCTATTCACACACACACACACACACACACACACACAGACCGTTTACCTGCATGCAACCAAATCCCGCTCAAACGTGATTGGTCAATACTACTCGGACTATAAACGGAAACCAGAATGCTTCCACTACCAAAGTCTGCCTTGACTACAGATTCTGCATTCATATGCAGATATCTGTTTATAGAAATGAATTTACACGCGTTCTAAATGTATTTTCATATCTGCTCCAGTTGAAAGGAGAGGCCCATTACACTCAATAGGGATTTTCTACCCCCTACTGTTACCCATTGCCATTTTCTTTTCTTTTCTTTTCTTTTCAAAGGGAGATGGCTGTAAAAAAAATTTTAAAAAAAAGAAGCAGTAAAATAACTGAGGGTTGTTTCTGCATCCAGCTTTCCTCTCCTCGTGCAAAATGAAATGGCATACTGTAATTCCAAAAGTAAATAAATGTGACTAAAAGTGACTGGCCAAGAAACATCTTTAAAAGTATAGAGATGAGGATGAGGCTTCCTTAAACACACACACTCACACACACACACACACGGCACTACCACTGCTGCTGTGCAAAACTGGGCTGGAGAATGAGAGATGAAACTGAATTAAACATCACTTTAGGGAGAGACTAACGGTAAGTATGCCTGCCAAAAGTGGATGCAGAAGTTTCCCAAGATTTTGTGTGAGCATTTTTTTGTACTCCGCGTGAGGATGCGAGCGTCAGACATACTGTACCTGTAAGCACATTGGCTGCTCTCCAACTTTCCAAAATTCCATTTCATGACACAATGACAGCATCGCCTACCCATATCTCCCTCCTCTGGCTCCGTCTCACCATTTCTTGTTGTGCCTTAAACCAGCTGCAATAAAACTCACTTGGCTCAGTTCCCTTACCCCCATATACGCCTTTCAGAGGCGCTCACTAGTACTTAACAGACAATTACAGGCCATTATACAAGAGCATGGAAAAAGAAACTGCCAGAACCTGTCTCATAAGATGAGTGAGGCTATAATTTGACTTGCAAACTAATATTATGTACAACTTTCAAGCAAAACTCAAAAGAGAGACACGGTTAAACACTGAAATTCTCCTAAAGAAAATACAAAAACTCCACCAAACAATCAGAAACATGACCAGATTAAAGGCCAAATCATTGAATATCTTCTTATAAACACTTACAGCCAGTGAATGCATGCAAAGTGTCATTTCAAATGAAGTGATATTGGCAAATGGAGAAGCATTAACAAGGCATCATTCATGAATTTCATGCAGTAATGCACTCACCAGCCAGTTTAATATTACCAGATAATTGATTGCTTGCACATACAGAGGAGTCATGTGGTTCATGGCTTCCTGTAAAAGAGAACTGAGGATATGAGAGAGCTTAGAGACTGTGATATGATCGCCAGTGCCAGAAGACAGACTAGGTATACAACTGTAGGTATACAACATGTACATGTTTTCCGAGGTTAAAATATGAAGGGCTAGTGCTAGCAAACAAATTTCATGGACATTAAAAAAAACATTTACACGGCGATTGTGGACAGGACGCCGCCTGGGAACGCACATACAATAGCCTTGTTTTGAATGGCATACAATAGAATTGCATGGTTGTACGGAGCTCAAGCTAACTAAGCTTAAAATCCTTCATCCTGGCTCTCATCCGAGGCTGCCGTAGGTTCGGACGGACCTGATGAATGGCCTATAATGTAAAACTACTGATATGCACAGTTCGACACTGTTAACATCCAGACGAGCTTTATACACCAGGTAAAGATGCAATGAAGCACGATATAGATAACACAGGTGAAAGGTGAAGTGAGAGCTAAAAATTGTCTTGCGCATGGAAAACCGGAAAATGTCAAATGTCAAAATGTTGTGAACCAATTCAACACATTTGATTATTTATTATTAACTGAACAGGCTTTTACTCCTCTCTTTTAACACTTGAATTGTGGCCATTAAAAAAACAGCACAGTTTGACTTTTGATAGCAAAGATACTTGTAGAAGAATATTATTAACATAAATAAGCACTTATGTAAAATCCGCTGCCTCTTATGTAAAACGTATTTTTGTTACGGTGAAGATTTAAAAAGACATCCGAGGACAACAATAAACGAGTGCTATTATTAGGTCACCAGAAACATTGACTCCAGTGTTGGTGAGGAAGGTTTTATAGTACCACGGTTCACTTTAACAGAGACATCATAATTGATGAACTTGTTCTATGTTTATATTGGCTTTACAGTCTGAGTGCAACCATTTACACTACTATGGTGAATGTAATGCTAATTCAATAAGTTAAAAAACATGTTATACGTCATTATAAGCCACACGAATGCATACATATATGTCGACATTATAGAAATTAAAGGTTGTTTCTGTCTGTCTGTGTGGCTAAGTGAAAGTGGCATTATACTAATTGTCAGGGGCTGCACTGCCTTCTTGTCTGTTCAGGCTACATTTGTAGGAGAAATCAATGACGGATGTTCTCCCCTATTGTGTTCAATGTCAGTTTAAAATGACGTCTTTTCAAAGAAGCCCTCGCTCTTTTGACACAGGAACCCACCATTTGCTTAATGTTTTTCATAACAAAAGCTGCTTTCAGACTCTGTCATATCTGCCCAGGAAATATCTCAACATGATGTTCACATCATCCACCGACTCACGTTAGAAAATATACCACTGAGCCCAGAAATATGCATTATCAATAGTACTTTTATAGCGTTTTAGGGTTGATTTTCACACCTGAAAGTCCGAACCAATGTCCCGACCAAGGTTCGTATACATTGTATACATTTGATCCGGTTAGTTTTGGTTTCACATTGCAATCATGCAAGCACACTACTAGAGAACCATAAGGAGTATGCATACGTCCTGTTGTCATCACGTACCTGAGCTGCGTCCCCCTATACTTGCAGTTGATTGGTTTGGTTGTCAGACGTTGGCATGTTGTTCAGTGGGTAGCCTTCTATCGCAGTTTGAATGAATGGAGAAAAATTAATGAATAGATTCGAGGTGTTGCCGTTATTACAGTAATTCTAATGAATGATTTGGTCTCCTCCTCTCCCCATGTGCTACCGCAGCTCATTTTGTTTTGTTGCGTTGTATTTTCTTTTCCCTGTTCTGACAATAGCCTACCAGATTTGACCCAGACTGAGGATCTGCGAGGGGTTTCACACCTGTAATTTTGGTTCGGAGCAAACTAAAAAGCCTGAAAGTCCGGACCAAACAAGGTAGGTGCTAAGGGGCCCTATGTCGTAACTAATTTGTGAATATCATGAGCTTGGATTATTAAGATCCTGTCTTTGCTTACTTTCTGATTTTCAATATGTGAAACGTATATATTAACCATTAAGATGAAATGTGTGTTGTTATTTCTCATCTTTAATTTTGTGATGAAATGTTATATTTATCAAACATACATATATTCATTTTTGTTATATTGACATCATGGCATTATTTTCATATGACCATGAGGAAACAAAATATTAAAGATCATTTTTACCAGTTTCTCTGTAACCTTCTTATACAACAAGCTAAGCGCTGTCTCCTATTATAAAATCTTGCCAATCCAAGACCATGATATGCCGCACCTCCAGTGTTAAGATATGATGCAACGTGCATGCAATGTCATTTGTCACCTCATTTGACATTTTTCTTAAATCACCTTATTGTGAGTAAACAGTGAACGTATCCCTTTCTGAAAGGAAGTACAGTATGAAATAGGTGAAATAGACAACTTTTTCAAACGCATTGCCGTTGCTGTCAGTTAGCAGGTGGGCTCAAAATGAATTCCATGCTGACTGTCAAGTCTGGCAGAAAAATTCCAGCGGGCGTGGGTAAAAGATGGAGACAGCACTATTCGGATACATTTGCAGGTCAGAGTTGATATGACGGTACTGTAATCACATCTGTAGGTTGTTTTTTATTTGATTGGATGATTATATCAGATCTGCAAAAAAAATTGCAATTGGCTGAGAGGTCGATGTGGAAAGACACACACAGAATATTTCACATCATAAAGTGAATTCAAATAGTACAAATCAAGAAAAATGCACTACCAGTAAATACTAACAAATTATAGTATAGTTATAAAATATAATCTAAATATGCAATAAATCAGATACATGTATGTGGCAAAAACCATTTAATCGGTGCTGTAGTGCAGAATGAACAAAGTGTGCGTAGAAATGGAGCACGTATAGAGGAAAATTATTAAGAAGATATGTTTCTTTCATCTTAGTTCATCACATCATTATATATATACTAACAAACGACTTTTGTGGGATAGTGCCTCTGTATTGGATTCAAAGCGTATCCAGACATATAATTTTGTGATTCTTTAACATTTTAGGAGGAGTTTTACTGATTTATTGATAAGTGGCTCTGATATGTCCTTTTAGTGAATGTCTGCACACAGGTAGCGTCATTCAGTCTAACTGGAGGACAAGCATTCATCATGCAAACTCATCTTCTCTGTCTTGGGCTATTCTCCTGCCCAGCATTGACGTTGAAAACATAGGATGTGCGTCCATGCATCCCTTTTCAAAATCAAAACGGAGCCACCTTCAACACATCAGTTGCAATCATGTTGTACGCCCCCGCACCCCCGCACCCCCGCACTCATCCTCTATCATTACTGGGTTTTTATAGTGTACACAAATTAGAAGTTACTTTGTCATTCTGCACTTTGATCCAGCCCGGTTCTATTGTGAATAGGAGAGTCGTTTGGAGGGAAAAAAGACAGCCATTTCCCTCCTGGAAAGTCACACGGAGCATTGAGCGTTCCCTTATTTAATGGTTCAATAGCGATACCTACTCCCTCCTGTTTGAGAGCATTGTTTCCCTATGGTTATTGCGCCATCAGTTACCCTTGCGGATGCCTTGCTGACATAAATGCATACTTCCCATGCCAGCCGAGCAAATTAAACTGAATTGAAGGTGGAGAGAGTGAGAGAGAGATAGAGATATATATATAGAGAGAGAGAGAGAACGGGAGATTAAGTGAGAGATGGCCTGGAGAGAGAAAGAAAGAAAGAGAGGTAGAGAAAGTTGGAGCGAGAGATTGAAGGAATGACTTGCAATCAGGAGTAAAAGAGGCCCTCTCAGTCTTTCTCTGCAACCACACACACACATACAGGTTGGTCCTTCTACACTTGTAAGGTCCATTTCTCCTTTGTCTGCTAAGCATAAGCCTTACTTTCACTGCGTATGCATGTGGTAGCCTTCACCCTAATCTAGACCTATTTACAATTGTAAACTGTTGAGGTGGGGGCACAGCATTTGTTCGCTGGACGTACTGCTTGTACAATCCAACAAACTTCCCGAGTGGGAAATCGGTGAGGGATTGTGTCCGTTGCTGCTAACATTAGTGACTCCTGCTGGTTGATTCGGGTGCTTTCATGGAGGGGGGGGGGGGTGGATCTAAAGCTAGTATGATTGTAAAATATGTCAGTGAGTTACCCCCACCCGCATATTGCAGCAGTTAAGCCGGTGATAGTATCATAAGTGATAGGAATGATTGCCCAAACCATAAAATGTAAAAATAAAACCAAGAATTCCTTTTAACGAGCATGTCAGGTTGGATTTTCTTTGAGTAAGAACGTCAGCCACAAATGTTATGAATATATCTTTTCTTTTTGCTCGCGTCATTTTGCTTATTTCTCATTGCAGTAAAGAGTTTAAACCCACTGAAGGAGTCCAATGCCAAACCCCGGTCAAAACTCTCAAAGGAAATTTGCTTATTTGCTGTCTAACTGAGAGTTAGATGAGAAGATCAATACTCATTTCATCTGTGCGTTCAATACTGAGGTGGCTGCATGAGGTATTTAGCCTAGCTTAGTACCAAGTTTGTGGCAGGGGGGGAAACAAATAGCCTCTGTCAAAAGCCCTCTGCAGATGTCCATACCAAACTCTCGGAAAGACTCTTAAAATGTTGGGGCATTCCTTTAGCTAGGCTTGATCTCAACCAGAACCTATTCTAAACCTTACCCTTTAAGATAACTTAAATAGTGAAGTAGAGTGAGGACTGACACTCTCGAAGATGTTATGCAAAGACTGCTTCTGACAAGGATTGAACTAGAAAGGCGCAGCATAAGAATGTACATGCACACACATTACAGGAGGGGCGGTTGGGGAGCTCGGCACGGATTTTTCTCAGCCTTGATAGCCTTAAATCAGCGTTGTTCATCCATCAGCAGGCGCCCTCCATCTCGGGGGGGGGGGGGTAAAGGAGAGAGGGAATAATTGCTTACCCCTACTCTCCCATCAGCAGCCAGGCATGATGACAACAATGGTGTCGCTTCTTGCACGAGACTCTAATCCCCCCCCCCCCCCCCCCCCCAAACACACCGCTGTCCATGTTCAGCGCTTGGACGGCGATCACTGGAGGGGCCCTCAGGAAAACAGCTCCCCCTGATGTGGATATGTGCGCATGCTGTGGAGGGGAGCACACTCATTAAGACGCCCCACACACACACACACACACACACACACACACACACACACACACAGACAGATGCATGCATACAGGTTTCAGTCTTGCATGTGATCTTCCCGGGTTATCCGTCCCACGTTTCATTCTTCCTCTCCTGTAAACAAACGTGGAAATACTGACATGCAAACACACAATTCAGACAAACAGATACGCATCTCCAGCGGAGTCTCTCTCCGCTGTGTATCTTTGTTCCTCTCCCTCTCTTGTGTGGAAGCTGCTATCTGCAAATATGCTGATGTTGTCACTGTTGCATTACACACACACACACACACCATGTCCAAAGCGCTCCACGGGGTAAATATGTTGGGAGCCATCACGCCTGATCATCTAATCATGACGAGGCCTTTAGGGAGCAAAGCACGCCTGCTTTTTCACCTCGCCATACATGCTGATAACACAATTCTCCCACAATGCCCTTCAACACTACAGATTCATATCTCAGAGGAGGTTTAGATGGCTACAAAGACTGTCTGAATAAAGTGCTGCTTTGCCATTTTCTTTTCTTTTTTTCATTTGAAGGAGATAATTGATGTGTTTTTGACTTCCATCACTGCTATTATTTCTTCAGACAAATCCAGGTGATTGTTCAGCACATACAATTTGCTTGAGGTTACATGTTTAAGCCTACAGCTTTTCTTAGAATCTCAAACGGTCTGAACCACCATCAAAATTTTTGTACATATCCTGCTGACACAAATGCTTGGTGATTTACAGCTACCTGTGCCCAATCTGCAGTGTTGCTGTTGTGCAGAAACACAGATTTCTTCATCCGTCAGGGCAATAAATGTGATAAAGAGAGGCAGAAACCTCCGGGAAAATGAGACTTGAAATGCACAAGCTGAACTAGGACCAATAGCGATAGCTGTAAACTTTTATCCAACGTCACATTTGTGTTTAAGAGGCAGTTAATTAGTATGCCAAAACCATTTGCTTGTGTCTCTATGTGTCTCTACTCTCATAAAATGCCATTTAAAATATTTAAAACAATGGAAAAACGCCTCCTACCAGCAAACACTCGTGAAACTTGATAAATATAAACAGCTTGGAAATGTTTTCTGGTCGTAAGATTACCTCACCAACATCTAGGTGGCCATCATCTCCTGTTACTGGAGTCTCTCTTTCTCTTTCTCTATGTTTTTACTTTCTCTTGCTGCTCTATAAGTGTGCACTGCAGATTCCATTCCCTTTCCCCATATTTAATGAGGCATAATAGAAGTGAACTGAGTTTTCTTCTCCTGCGTGTCAATGCCTGGTATCCAGTATAAGCAATTATGGCACACACTTAAACAGGCTGGATCCTAAAGTTGGCAGGCCCCCCTCCCCAGGGTCTGGGAACTGACGCAGTTAGGCCCAGCCGAAAAAAAATCTCAAACTAAGCTCTTTAGTCCCTCCCTCCCTTATCTGCAGTGGATCAAACACCACCTGCAACTCCTACCACCCCTACCCCTCTCCCCAACCCATCCCCCCTAAACTAAAGGTTTGGTTAGGTTTAGGCACAAAAGCAAGTTGGTTACAGTGACCGAAAGATCACCGTGTGGGTTAAAACAACTCCTTCATTAAGGTTTGTCATGGTTATGGTAAAATAATAACCTATTGGGTAAGGTTGCGGGAATGATCGTGGTCACGGTTAAAATAAAAAATATTTACTGTTGGTGGGAAACACGAAATGAACAGCTTTCTCTGTCAAAGTGCGACATTTTGTTGACCAGTCCATCTACATGTCGCCCTCCCTATGAGAACTTTTGTGGCTCCATACCAGTATCACTCCATTTCGTCCTTTGCTCAGTCATTCTTCCGACAGCTGCAACAGAGCTTGAACATAAAAACATGTCATTAAGGGGCATTTGCGGCTGATGCTGTCAAATTTCCAAATTTGCTTTGCGGAGGGAAGGGACACAGATTTGTAACCGAAATATTAAACTCCCATTTATCTTCACGGTGTCAGCATGCAAACCTTGCCCGCCATTTCTGCATCGTGCGTTGACCATGAATCAACATACCTCCTACACGCGAGGGAAATCGATCAATTATTCTGACAAGTGCTGTATCTCGGTAGCAAACCCACATGCCTTGGCTTGTTAGTTAATGATCTGGATGGAGGCTTTTAGGTTTCTTGCCATAACAGCAACACGTTCACTTTACAGTAAGTACACATCGATCTGAGAGCACGCCGTTCCCTGAATCCTGCCCTGTTGACCATCACTGCATCCTGTGTGCCTGTGAGCTACACAGTGCAAGTTCTAACATGAATGAACATGTGTTGTGTAAAAAGATCCAGCTTCCATAAGCTCAAAGTGACCCTCTCAACTGCTTGACTACATAAGAGCTTCATTCAGTTTGATTCATTTTTACTGACAATGTAACACGCAAGTTGCCTGTGGCCACCCAAGGCTCTTTTCACACATGAATAGCAATGAGATTATACATTTTATTTGGCACCGAGAGATTGAATTAATCTAACATGAAAACTGGAGATGCTCATGTGCTTACATACCATAGAGGTCATATACTTTAGAATTGTCACATGTTGTCCTCGCCGTGTTGGTGCAAAGAAAATAGGAATCTTCATTACACAACATAATGCAGATGCCTGATAATACAGGCGATTGGGGTCACTGAGTTCAGCTTTCTTTGAGCAGAGACACATGCGTCCGATAGAGGGGAAGTAGGAGAAGATAAAGGAGCGTCTATATGGATATTTCAAAATAAGAGACTACGCACACTGCCTTTTCAGACAGGAGATAGTAACAATAATCAACAATGATATTAAAAATGTGTTTACCACTTTACTTCAACTTTACATTTAAAGTTAGCATTACCGACCCATCGCTGTTAGCAAAACCCTTTCAGTAATAGCATGGAGGGTTTCACGACCCCCCGTGGAGCTTTGGAGACCCCTGATGGGGGTCTGGACCCCCAGGTTGGAAACCACCGCTCTATATAACATCATGTAAACTAAACTTGCTGTCTTCTTGTGTCCTGTTACTGTTCTTTACTGTGAACCTGAAGATAATAACGTTTAACATTTGGTAGGCAAACACATGATGAATTTATATCATAAATTTACTTACTGTATTTATTAGTCTGCGTTGTTGCTGGAGCCACATGTTGAGATGTATAGTTTGAGGAGGCCGTTGTATTTTTACATGAAAGTGTTACCTGACACAGTTATAAAGTTGGCTTTTCCAAACTTAATCTGTAAGTCTAGAAGTATTGATTTCAAGGCAAGACAAAACGCACCCGAGGAGACTTTATGGGTATAACAACCATTGTCACATCCAAGGCAAACCAAATTTACTCGTGTTCAAACAACTCCCTCTGCTCTTTTATGCCGCGTTATTATTTGTGAATTTGATGGAAGTGTGATAATGTGCTCACAACAATAACAACAAACAAGGGAGATAGCTTCTTGTTTGGCGTGTTGACTTTTTTTCATGTCTGATTACTCGGCACACTTGATTTGTCTCATTTCAGGGATGAGCAGGACCGAAATGGTAGCGCTGTGATTCGGGGGCTCGGTACCATCAATTCAATTCAATTAGTTTTAATTAGCGCAACGGAGAGAAAGAGGAAAAAACAACAACCTCACAGGGTCCTCCAACAATGAAATGAATTACTCATGAGTGAAAGCTTATCAAATCAGCCAGTTTTAAATGTTGAGAATATTAAATCAAGGCGCTGGAAGACATACGACTGGAATAAGTTATACTGATATTTAAAAGGCATGAAATCTCTATTGGTATTAAATCAGATCATGATAAAAGGCTGGCGGTTATTTGATGATATTTGGTGTGTTATACACTCAGTTTGACATCTATCTGCGGTGAGATATTTTCACTTATTTTTGGATGTCACCTTCGGATGGAAAACTCTTGTTGCACCAAACAGCATTAACTCACTTCTGATTGAAGTATACATCTAACAATGGCCGCAGAGACCTGACGTTTAGTGAAAGGAAGGGCTCTGACAAATGTCATAGACATAAGAGCAGTTGACATGGTGGCTTTGTGAGAAGGGCAAAATCAAAAACCCTGCAATTCTGCATACTGGTGTCAAACAATGTGTTAGATGCTAGATGCTGCCACTAATTGTGTGGATTCCCAAAATGGTGCATTTCACGAGTAAAAAATAAAAAGGTTTGGGAATTTTTTGTAGCAGAGCATGTTCTTTTTCCCTTCTCTCCTATCCCAGTAGTCATATTGTGACCCCAAAGATGTCTCGACTACCCCTTGGATGAGTCCTGACCTGTTTGTTTATGTATTTGGAGCCCTATCAGCTGTCAGCAGCTACTCTTACTGGCATCCAAGGAAAAAAATGTAACACTTATACTTTGCAATAATAATAATTTCATGAAATCAATCAAACCAGGGTGCAAAAATTATTATTTATATATATACATATACAGGATTTTTTAAAACTTTAAACTATTGTGACGCAACTTTCTGCAGTGAAGTGACTAAAGGGCCTCCCACCCTCTACCAGTCCTGTTTTTAATCTTTTGGCCTGAGAAATTAATTCAGAGAGGTGCCAATATTCTTTTGACAGGCTTCTCTCGCACCATGCTGCTCAATAAGCCTGTGATTGATGCACCCCCTCCAGATTCATTGACTGGGACTGTGATTTCTCTGTCGACACACTGCTCGCCTCTGACGTGGACGGACCTTTAAGGCAGAACTCGCTGATGGCTAGATGGATGGGATACACTGTAAAAGTACTCCAAAGACACGTTATTGACTTAACGTGTCAATAGTGCATGTGTGTTCAGTGGTTCCCAATGGTTTCTGATTGATCACCCGCTAAGGCGTAAACCAGCCATTTATCTGGTTGATTTTTGAATGCTTATCATGTATATTTCTGTGAAAATATAATAATTGGTGAACTTGTTGACTTGTCAATGCCATCTGTGCTCCTTTGAAAAACCACACTACTCTGACCGTAGGAAATATATCCTGCAAACAGACTTTTACTGAAATGATGTGGGCCATGATGAGCAGACCCAGTCGCCCTCCCACTGTGGCGAGACCGAGCAACAGAGCCCGGTGAAGCTATGGGAGGCTACTAATGAGGAACTTTGTCAGCCCAGTGTCTGACATGGTGGGAGAGAGAAATGAAGAGAAAGTGAGAGCGGGAGAGGAAATGCGGCTTCAGCTTCAAATGGCCTCCCTGACTCAAATGACCCCCCCTTCTCTTGCCCAGATCAAATGATCCCACTTGTGCAGGTGACACCTTGTTTTTACCAGGAGCAATGGCGAAGTTGATCCAACTTGTTGTCTTGGAAAAAAAAAAAAAAAAAAAAAAAAAAGGCTACACCAGTCCAATGTGGCTCTGAGCCCTGCTGGTTTTCATTTAAACTATTGATTAGGGCCTGATTTACACTCAGGATGCACAAACATAACGCCTTTAACTAAGCGGCAGAATAAAACTGGCAGGGCTCTTACAGAGATTTGAATACACTTGGCACACAAAAGAAAGAAGCTATAAAGCTGCGGATATTCAGATTATCTCTGCAAATTATTCCAGTTCCACTTGAACAAACAGCTCTGCCTTTCAACATTACCATACCTTTGAATGCATCTGATATTTGACTGGCTGAACTTTGCTATGCATTTGGAAACTATACCATTATTATCACAGCAGAAGTAGATATTTATATTTTGAATGATAGATAGATACTTTAAACACTTTTAGCGAACTCTATAATACCACAATGTGGTATATATTCACTATATATATTATTATGAGAATATTCAGGGACTGGCAGATATAAGTCCCTATGTACTTAAATGTACTTAAACTCAATGATCTCTCCTCTTCGTCCTTATAATATTGTTCACTCAACTATTCAGGCCATCATACATCTTTATGAGGGAAATGTAGCAACCAAGTAAACAAATGAGGACTATGTCTTCTATGGGAGAAAATATCATCTCGTTATGTTGTTCCTTCCCTTCCTGATGATGCTCCAGTGGAGCTGGTGGACCCACTGTTTTGTTCACATAATTGCATGTAGAAATGTTTGAGGGTGTGGGCCGTCATTAGCAAATAACAGGCCAGCAGCAGCGCACTTGATAGTTGTATGCTAAACAAACAAATTTGTGACTCATTAGCAGTTTGCTCCATTCTGACTCAGACAGATGTATTTTATATAATTAGGTTCCAAAACAATTGATAGGCGGCATCTGATATGTTGTTCTTTTGGTGTGTGTTGTTGATTCTTTATGGGACTGTAAGATAATTGTAATATAATGTGTCCCTTTCATTTCATTTCCTTCATTGGCTTCTTGAAATCCCTCTCTGGTGTGTCTCGTTGTCTGGGTTTTGTTTGATAATCACACACACACTTTCTTCTTCTTTGACCACCCTTTTTACGCATGTCTAAAATCTCCACCGCCTGGCACAGAAAAGTGGGGTATTTTTGAAGAGCACATCCAGCACGGCCCTCCCGTCCCCCACGCACAGGGGTGAAGCAGCCTTCCCCAGCCGGAGCGGGGCGTGTCTCTGTGGGCGGCCTCCTCAGTGCGGTGGCGCTGCCGCTGCTGCCAATGCCCGCTGTGTCTCCCATATTCCAGTGGATGCAGGTGGGGATGCGTCAAAGCACCCAGAAACACCCAGAAGCGTCCACCAGAAACGCAGGCAGCGGAGCCTCCACAATAAAAGCCCCGGCAAACGCACATCGATCAAGGAGCTTTAGTTTGAAAAGGAGAGTCTGGAGCTGCATCGTCTGCCTTCTGTCTGGCTTGACGGCAGGGATGCAGGTGGAGCGACTCGGCCAGGACCGTTCACATCTGTCTTGAAGGAGAGAGGGGGGAAAGAAAACCTGCGTTCTGGTCTGCTCAACGCTCTGGATAAAAAAAAAAAAAAGAAGAAAAAAGAAACAACCGCACCCAGGCTACATCCAGGGATATTTACAAATCTCCTCAAGTCTGGAGAATAATATCGGAGGGATTGCCGCAAAACACAAGTAAGGACTTTTCTCCTCTTTGCTGTGACTGCACGCTTATGTGGGTTTTTCTCCTGGCTGTGAGGACGTGTCACTCTCCGCAAATGCTCACCAAATGATGGCAGGTGATGTCGGCAAAAAGAAAGAAAGAAAAGAAACACACTCACAGCCCAATAATGAGCAATTGGTGGCTTTGTTCGGTTGACTGGGGGGGGTGGGGGGGGCAGCGGCGAACGATGCGTAATGGGTCAATATTTGGAGGAGATTTTGGGATGCGAGTGGATTTGAGGTCTTGCTGTTTGTTTTCTGGGGCTTCTCGGAGCAGACACGTTGAATCCGGTGTGTGTGTGTGTGCGCGCGTGTGTGTGTCTATAGAGTGGGGGGGGGGGGGGGTTAAATGATGGACATATATGTTTTGAAGCCACGCGTGACAGCAGCTGCGGAGTCTGGGGATTCCGCAAAAAAAAAAAAAAAGAGAAAAATCTCACCGTTCTCGGTGAAAGTCAGCTTTTGTTTTTCTTTAGGATGGAAGTGGATGTGGACGACTTGTGTGTGTGCGGGGGGGTTGGGGGGGGGGGGGGGGGGTCCGACACTCAAAAAAAAAAAACAATACAACAGAAACAGGCTCCGGCATAGAAAGAAATGCCTAAATTGTAGCAAGTGAGACTCGTTGTGTATTCTGTTGATAACACATGTGGCCTAATTATCACACACACACACACACACACACACACACACAGCTTGCTGACTTGTACACGTACTTCTCCTTCACTCCAATTCCCTGAAATGAACATTTGCTGGTATTTCACCCACTGGAGAGTCGATTCATGATTTTGGCACCATCGGCTGCGTTTGTCATTATGTAGCTATTTGTCATTATCTACCGTGGATTCATCTTTAAAATGCCCCCAATCAAATCTCCATAACGCGGGCAATTAGGCCACCGGAGGGTATACTTTCTTTGCTGAACAGCTGCATTGTAATTGGCTGCTGGAGGACCGAACGGCTGGCGATCTGACCCTCCGTGGCGTTAGCGCCGTCTCAGAAGCGCGTTCTCCAACTACATGTGATCAGCATCCAGTAGGCCTGTACGTGGGTATGCGTGTGTGTGTGTGGGGGGGGGGGGGGGGGCATGTCGGGCTGTATCGCGCCGACTAAACACTGCGACTGTATGCTGCGACTCCTGCGCCACCGTGTCGCCAAACGCCCACTGGGGTGCGTAACGGTGTCTCTACGCATAAATCCCCCGAAGCGGAGGATAAAGAACGAGTAGGGCTGCTACACAGATCGGTAGATTCTCCGATTATGAGACACGGCTCGGGGTTGTGGGGTTAGTTGTACTCACACTAATTAAACGGAGCGGGGGCTGCTGTCTAGTCCGGCGCCGCGGAGGCAGACGCGGACGGCGACGGGACGCGAGCAGAGAAGGGGAGGAAAGCAGACACCACATACGGAGAGTCCCCCGTGGACGCCGGTGGGAAAGCTGACCCACTCTGTCTTTTTGTGTTGAAGCTGTGTGAACTTTTTCACAATAAATACGAGACCGCTTGTCATTTCTCACAGTATTTGCATGTAAACCACTTGTCTAAAGCCACTTCCACATCTTTCTTGTGGGACAGTGAGGCAAAGGTGCAGGGAATACCTTCAGTACATGGAAAAAAAATGGCACTCATGCGCTTTGTATTTCATTTTTAAAGACTTTGCTGAATGACAGAGATGAAGAAGAATCAGTCACATGGTGCTCACTGTGGAGAAGATACACAATACAGTATAAGGAGGATTGGCTGGACCACACACACACACAGGAAGTGGTAGGCACTTATTCAGCCAGCTGTCTCCTTCATGCAAATGAAGCGCAGTGCTAGAAACCAAGCAGGGCGATGTGACTCATTTCCCGGATACTTTATCAGGCCAGACTCCCAAAGCCAGGACGCGTTGAAGGACTTCGCTGACACTTGGCAGGCGACTTCGCTCATCGCTCGACCCAAGAATTACAGCACCAAAAATGGCTTTTCCTGAGCACAATCTGGCACCCAGCTGCTAATTCCCAATTGGCAAAAAAGAAAAAAAAAAAAAAACTCTCTCAAAAAGAAAAAGAATGACTCCGCCATCAACTCTAACTACTCTAGTTTTGACAATGGCTTTGGAAATACCTAAATAGCTTCTCCCCTTTATGATAATACACACTGAGCAGACACCGCTGGCAGAAAATGGGCCCATACGTGATTTCACTTTTGTTCTCGGAGCTTTCAGTGCACTTCATGAAGGGTGCTTAACATTGCCTTTGTGGGTTGAGATGACTTATAATAATTGCAAATTCCCCTGCAATTTGAATAATTTCCCCAGACCTTTTCACTGTTTGTTATTCGGTGAGTGCAAAAAGTGGATTTGAGGTCCTCTGCTTGTCTTTGTTTTTCGCTCATCCCTCTGACACGAGGCTTGCAACAACCTTCCTGCATGCAAATCTCTCAGCTTTTCAACTCAAATGCCATCACTCCGGGTCAACACACGCTGCAGAAAAACACCTTTTCAAATGCCTAATGTGACTTATTGGCAAGTGTCGGCCGTGTGCGTCTCTGTGGGTGGAATCTGTAGACCCAGTTTGCGAGAGTTAATCTCAGCGAATGAATAAACTTGATCAGGATCTCATGTGACTTGTAAGATATTCAGTCTCATGCAGGGTATATTTAGGCCAGGCGCAGCCCTCCAAGCAGCTGTCAGATTGGAGGCATCAGTCAGAAACTCTATCTGTTTGCAGGTCAGTGTTTTGAGCAGCTGTCACCCCCCCCACCCCGACAGAGAGCAGAGGCACTGTCTCCTATCTCACCTCTATCAAAACATGGGCACTCACACCGTCCCCACGCCCCTCCCCGCCCCGCCGCGCCCCTCCAGTTTACCGCCATTGAGACCGAGAGAGTGAAAATTGGGAGAGAAGAGAATCAGAATGGGTAATCTTCCTGTAATCCCTCGCACGGCAGCAAAGGGAGCAATCTGCCTCATTAACTCACTCCTCTGCTGCTTGCCGTCTGGCCCTCATCCATCTTCCCGTCCACCGTCCGCCCGCTGAGAGGGAGAGAAGAGAGGTTAAAGGAGCTTAGGGAAGCTATAAAGAAGGCAGGCACTTTCACTTGAATAAAGAAGGAGGAGGCGACGCAATAGGAAAAATGAAAGATTTTCCCCATCTCCTCCTACTCCTCATCACGCCCTCCATTTTAGCTGCGGGGGTCATGATGAGGGAAGACGCGCCCGGGCTGCTCCTTCTCCCGCAGTTCTACCGCTTTTCTCCTTTGATTAAGCAGTGGCGGAGTAGAGGTGGATGAGCCTGAGATGGAGAGATGAACTGAAGGACCTCTCATTGGCTCTGAGTGATTGCATGGATGGATTTTGTGACGGAAAGAAAGAGAAGGGGCGGTAGACGGAGAAAATCAGGAGGGAAGAAAGGATACAATATGGCCTATCGATCCGATCGAGTTACGCCCTTCCCTCCCCGTGTGGCCACGCCGGTAAGATATCCGCGTCTAGATTGGGACTAATATTAGTCAGTCTGGCAGGACATGTATTATTGAGGACGTCGACGTTTGCTCATCTCTTGTCGGCTGCAGGAGGGGGGAAAAAAAAACGCACAAAATCGTAGTGTGATGGCATCGCTTGAGTTCAAAGCTTCTAACAACTTGCCTTTGGTCTTCCTAATTGAGAAGGAGTTGAGAGACTTGGGTGTTGCAAATCCTGGATCTGTGCCACATACTCTACTGTATTCCACAAAGATTGGGTCATGAATTCATTCAGCAGAGCTCGTAAGCACATCTGAATCGTGGATGAGGGATTTTTTTTCTTCTTCTCTCAAATAGTTGAAAGTACTATAATCCCAACCCCCCTTTTTTTTTCATATTCGAATTACCCCCAAAAAGCAGGCATGGCCAATGAATTAATGAAGATTTTCATAGCCTCATAGTGAGAGCCTAATTTGAAATATTGGCATTACCATATTGCTCGCCTTCTTAAGATCTTTGGTGTTACAGTCAAGCTGGAGTTCCTAAAAGAGAACAGGAGAGTATCAGTACTAGAGAAATAAAACATTTTCAAGCCACCTTGTCATGTCTGCACCTTATTTCTTTTTTTGGCCTCGCCTCAAATGTCCTCTCCCTCGGCTGTCAAGCCAAACTAGACCTGAGAGAACTCTTGGCTGGAGAGTTTCTCAGGGCCGTGCTTATGTTTCAGGTGTTGGGACGCATCTCTTTAGCACCCACCAGTGAGCTGTTTAACCTAAATTACTCCCGCGCAAAGGCAGCTGCTGTTTCTCAGGTTTAAAAATATCCCCCCCAGACTCCCTGCCTCCCCGTTCGGAAGGGCATGTTCAGGACAAAACGGGCCAAAGTAACCCCACGGTTGATGAAGATGTACCATGTTCACCTGCGACCTGAAGACAGTCCTTCCTCCTTGCAGGCAGTAGTAAACACCGGTGGCTTTTTGCACCGCGGAGCTCTTCAGACAAAAATTGTTCTGAGCCTGATTTGGCTTTGCGTCATCACACGTAAGCGCCAAAGACTGCCCCATTCTTTGTCTGAACTGTACCCATGTGTGAGGTGTGTAGTTTGCTGCAAAAGGATCCTGTTTCAAAGTGGGGCAGGTTGCATAACAGGGATATGGGACACAAAAAACCCCACATAAGAGTTTTATGCTCATAATTGAAGAGTGGGTGTTAGTAACTAATCCTTATGCTGTGGGATATCACTCATCCACACTATTTCTAGTTTTGCATAATCATGCAATTTGTTTGCATAACACTTGCATATCTAACGACACAATAGCATTTTGCTTCCAAAGACAAACGCTGGACATTACCGTCAGTCACTATTTGGACAGAGCCTTATGCAATAAAATGCAAGCTAATCCACGATAAACCTTTTTTTTTTTTTTTCCCTCTTACAGAATGTTTAATTAATTGATCCTATGGTCAACAAAGCATATTATGAGACTAGTTTTCCCGCTGGAACAATATACAGCAATTTTCAAAGATGCAGGGAATATGGGCAGTCTATGGAAAATTCAGAGTCATCACTTCTCCACACTGATTTGTGTATGAGTCACACATGAGCTGTGGCTATGGACATACAGCCAGACGAGCTTCCTCAAACGCACCTTTAACAAATATTTTAGTGTCTCTATTTATGTTTTTTCCTTGGAAGTCCTCCTCCCAACTCCTTAGCCGACACTCAGCAGAGCACCTTGAAAAACTGTAAGTATTGCTCTCAGTGAAGTACCCTTAAGAGAATTGTTGTGCCCGACCATAGTTTATTCCTCTCCTAGAAATCCATAAGGCTTTTGTCCGTCCTGTCATGGATGAATATATTTTCGGAGAAAACCTACCCCTGCAGCCAAATCAATACGAGATGTCCAAACTTATGCTATACATGCTTAAAAAACCCCACAAGCTCACAACTCCACCTCGAGCTCCATTCTGAAATGTAGCCATTTCCAATACCGCAATGCACCTGTTCGTTATGCTCTATTCATTGTCTGAAATTGGGTCTGGATTGTTCCCACCTGTGGAAAGGACGGGGGCACACGGGGGGCTGATGGGGGTTATGATGTTGAGATACTGTGTACTGCTGCGACCGCGGCCACACTCAGCCCCAGCACGACAGCACTTTTCCTCCACCGGGCGATGGAGAGGGATGGCTATTCTGCGTGCCACAATGGCCACTTCACTGCAGAGAGGGAAAGGCTTTCGCGGGGGCACAATGGGTCCTTTCAGAGAGGTGGCGTGGCCGCCGCTGGGGCCTGCATTGGGTTTGTGCAGCCAGCGTACCTTCATCAGGCGTCTCTTGTCACCGATATGATGGCGCCCTGTTTGCAGACGGCCACAGGGCAGGAGTGTGGGAATAGCCACCATTTATCCCACAGAACTCTCACGTGGAGCGCTCTCAACAGCCAAGGACGTAGGTTGAGCGGGCAGGGTCAAACAATTACCCAGCACTATTCTCTCAGTTGTAATGAGCCAGGAATAGAGAGGCGCAATCGAGCGATGACAGCTGACACCATTTTGTGATTCAAAGGAGAAACAGAGGAATGAAATGGGCACTCAAATTCAATCACATTTGGCTTTATTGTGTTTTTATAGTTGTTATGTATTTTTCTTCCGTGCGCTAACTGCATTTCCTCCACATTTTCTTTGGGGTTTTTTTTGTGCATGTCTGATAGCTAAGGTGTCAATTTTTATTTGCACCATATGTCCTGCTTCAAACTTTCCTTTTAATAGCTTCTCTAGCGTTGACGCAGATTTTTTTCTTTTTCTTTTTGCCATTTTCCTGTTTGTCGGAGGGCAAATGAGGCCTGTGTCACATTTATGTCGATCTGCCACTTCCGCTGCCGCTTTCCTAGTTTGGGGAAAAGTAAGAGATGTGAAGGCTGAATGTGTCAGAATGATGGCAAGAGGGAAAGAGGGGGGAGGCGGAGAGAGAGAGAGAGAGAGAGAGAGAGGGAGGGAAGGAGGGAGGGAGCAGAGTCCCAGGCCATCCGTGCCTCCCTCCATCTCAGTCCAGCCATTTCAGTCCAACCATCCATCCAGTTAGCTTTAGTGAGACTTGCTGACTAACTGCTCTGATGCAGTGCAGGCTTTTCTTTAGTCTTCTGGACCACGTCCCTCTCCATACTTGGACATTTTTAGCCGTTCAGTGCACTGCTGTTGCATAAGTTGTTCTCCTCCGCTCCTTTTTTGATTATGAATCAGGGAGCCATTCAAAATTTATACTGCTTATTCACAACCTAATGCATGCCTCCGATTCCCCTCTAGTCAGATGTTAGACACTATAATTAAGTGATATATTAAAGTAAAGCAATTTTGATGCCACAGTTTGATAACTTCTATAACAAATATTAACACGGTACTGATGCAGTGCATATGACTAGACTAAAGGAACTGCGTTAGGATGAGCAGTAATAGCTATCATGGCTCATATAGAAAAAAAAAAAGAAAGAAAGAAAAGGAATAGTACCGCCTCCACAAACTGAAACACCACCAGCAGAAACACACACGGTGTCACATCATTGGACAGACTGGGTGATTGAAGTGCGGCACAGAACACCACAGCATTGACATCACATATGCTAAGCTGCGCGGGTGTCTTGTTGATATACACCCTCAAATATTATTTAAGCCAATACTATTTCAATTAATCAGTGTTTTGGATCGCTCCTGGTTTAGTTTCAGATTCCAAAGCTGCAGCCTCTCAAATCGTGGCCCAGGAAAATTAAATAAGCCCAGATCTGAATGTTTCGGGATCAGAGCCACTCTCCCCATCAACGGTGCTAATTGTGGGGGTTTAGCACTTACCAGGTTTCCAAGTCGCTCTCTCTCTCTCACACACACACTCTCTCTCTCTCTCTCTCTCTCTCTCTGTCTCTCTCTCTTTTCCAAATGGAGTAGTCCAGGTTTCATCAGTGTTTTCCCTCTCTTCCAAGCTGGTGTGACACACCATTTGGCCTTGGTGTTTGAGGGCTGGCATATATGGTGACTTGTGCCTCCCACTCCACAGCGAGTCCCTGGAATAACTCTGCGATTTGACATGGCCCCTGGTGCACAGCAAGCTGTAGAATGTGGGAGACATGACGTGTGTGTGTGTGGGAGGGGGGTGTGTGTGTGTGTGTGTGTCACAGATGGTATTAGCAGCACAGATTCTTGTGCCTGTTTTGACAAAGTGGATCCCTGGGAATGTATCCGGGATATCCACCACGGCTGTGGCCTGTCGGTCTGTCATCCTTTTTCGGTTGTTGCAGACACCACAAGCTGAATTTCCAGAATAGGGTACAATAAAACTTACATGTACAATAAATCTAAATTTCAAGGGATGAACTTGCCCTCACTCAGCGGCAGTTTCTTGCGTGCAACAAGGCAAATAGGCTGTATAAGATGAAAGACAAACAAGAAGGTTAATGTAGATCAGAAAACACAAGCGTATTCAACATTGCCTTCACAGAACAAATATCACATCAGAAATACAGTTGATAATAATTTTCACCATATAGCAATAAGAAAGATCACAGTGAATAGCTTCCAGGCTGACAGAGAATCAGAAAAAGATGCTCACAGAGAAAATGAAGGGAAAAAAATGGAGAAAAGAGAGAAAAAAAAGACAAACATAGGCAGATCATAGGGACCCAGCAGACCTCTGAGGTCTTCCAAAACACAGATGCTGTGTTGAAAAGTCAGCTGCACCAAAGCGCTATCAAACTTCTTCAGAGCATTATCGATCCAACGATCTCTCTCTTGCCAAGCCATTTTCTCCAAGGATGCCGCTATCTGCAAGGCGGGCACTTTGCTCCAGTTACCCACTATTCACTGGCTAACCCTGCTCCGCCATCAGCCATGAATCTATAAGACTTAGTCACACCTGTGTGGCCCGGAGCAAGTCAATGAGGAGGGAGGGAGAGTGAGTGTGTTGTTCTCTTCTCTAACATTAACATCTCCATCTTCTTCCTGCTTTATCCTTTTTGTGTTCTCAGGGAGGGAAGAGGCAGCAAGGAAGTCCCTGCATTCTCACAGTACAGTGGTCTCAGTTTATGGGGGCTGTCATGGATTTGCAAAATGATCACCACATCAGCAATTTAAAAAACACCCTTTATTAATGGCAGCTATTGTTTTCTTGTTGATAATGTCTGAATACCTTTAATAGGAATATGATATTGGAGATTCATGTTGGGATACGTTATTCTTTTAATGTTTTGGATACGCTGATGTTAACTAAAATGGCTATTGTTGGCTGATTTTCACATTCAGCCATGTTGTCTTGCAAAGCCATGCTCCATCTCACAAGTCATAACGATCCTTTTTGCAAACACCAACATTTATTCTGAGACTTTTTTGTGAATAGTGGGAAATAAGGAAAACATTTCATAACAGCTTTTTTTTTACGGTTTGAAATTTGGAAGCTAAGACCAATTGGAGCCCAGTATTCATACAGTCAGTTGTAGAAAACCTTTCCATTGATATCTAGGTGAAGACAAGAACCGTAAATCATCCTACTTGCCAGGCCACAATGGCTAAAGAAAAGGAAAAGCAATAAAGAGACTTAACAAAGTCTCATTTGCCTATTTGGTGTAAAGACAACCCTAACCCTTGCCCAAACATTGAAAATATCTCTGAATACTTTCTACACTTTTCTTTATATCATTCATTTATTCATCTTTTTTCAGACATTCTCTATCCACTACCTACAGTCAAATGTGTGTGTGTGTGTGTGTGTGAGTGTCAGCTCGGAGAATTTCAGCAACCTTCCTTGATGTCATTAAGTGACAGCCTCTCTGGTTCAGCAGGAGAGCTGAACCAGAAACAATGGGTGCAAGATACACTGTGGGATAGGCCGCGAGGACTCCATGACCATCAAGGAAGGACATGCTTTGTGCACACGGTCCATTGGCGCACTTCAACACCTCATACTTCAGACAGCTCACAGTGCTGCCACTGTACTGTGAGCGGCTGTCAATTCAGCACCACGGACAGCTCTCAGACCGCATGCATTGTTGCATTTCTCCCACACTGGTCTGCCTGTCTCACAAGGCCAGACTAGTGTGGGGGTTTAGCACTGACTTTCCTATTGTGCAAAGATGTCTTACTTTTAACTGCAGTAGATTACCATGGTAACCTATGCTGCGTAACATAGCTCACATGCTCCAGAGCAGGTTAAGTTCAGGATTCAATACCTTAAACATTTTTAGATCATTTGCTCTCTCTAGCTGTAAAACAGAGTGTCTAGCAAATAGCAGGCAGATGTTAGTTGAGCGTAGATATCAATAATGAATTAAATTTAGACTATTAATTGCGCTACAAAACTCTCAACATCGATCGGTCCAGTGTAAACTGTTGCACTCATATTTCATCATTGTGGCTCTGGAGAACATGAAACCAACTTTTTAAATAGAAATCTTTTTACAGAGTCAATACTCAGCACAGTATTAATGGAAAGTAAAGTATGTCCACGATGTTCTGATAATACTGCGCCGCTAAGCCCTTTTTCTTTATGCATTTACATCATCTGCACTCCACTTCCAGTAGCCCTCTTTAGCTTTGGCAATAGAAGCAGTGTTTTCTTTTCACTGTTGTAATGTTCTGTATTGCTCAGACTGAATCACCATGATGCTTCTTACTCATGAAATATAAGAGCATTGTTTATGTTAATTATATAACTGTTTCCCATACACACTTTTATATTCTAGGTTATTTAACACCTTGTTGTACATACCTAGGCCAGCAAAAATATTTGCAGGCTGTTACTTTTACTTCTTGCTACTTCTTTACATCCTAGCTGTGTGTTTAGTTTTTTCATTTTGTGTAAAAAAAACATTATATAAATCAAATCTGTCAAGTATGCGTTCATAGCAAGCCTGGAAAATCTACAACCTCAGCGGCTAGCACTTAAAGTCATGTAACATCATGGGCTGAATACACCTTAACACAATGTATGCTGCTTTTTATTTGTGGTGTTCATACATGCATTGTTTGTCAACAAACCAAGTTGAGCCCCATTTCTATGATTACTATGAATCCTTGCATGTCTACTGTTATTGATTCGATTACCTTGAATTAGAAGAAAGCTTCTGTCTGTATAGGTCGGTCAAACAGAGTCAAAGGTAGGCAGCTGCACCTTTTTAGTTATTGTCTTTTTCCAGGTGGTGCTTTGTGTCTGTGAAAAGGAATGTTCAGTCTGCAGCCTTATTCATAGCAGCAGGGAAAGTCAATTGCATTGTATCAAAGGTATATCTGACAGAGGCTTACTCCATGCATGCAAACATAGCCAGTGTGGAAAAGGGGAGCCATGTTTCTGATTTATTACCTTGGACAGTTCCTCTCCTCAGCCCACTCTGCCGCCACTCTCCCGTCTCTTCCCCAAAACCAACCAATTGTTTCTGGGAGGGTTTCAGCACCTTGGATAGCTCCACATGCTGGACTGCTGCTCACTCTGCCTCTGTTCTTTCAGCACCGAGTTCCACACACTTTCCAGCACAGTTCTCACTTTATGTGTACGTACCATAGTGTGTACTCTGAGTTTGTTGTTGGTGGAGCTCCCTGGACAGCTCCCTGCAGAAGGACTGCTGCCCTGGCTTTTTATGATGGATTAGAGGGGTATGTGTGTCTTAGTGTGTGTGTGTGTGTGTGTGTGTTCAAGGGGGACTTGAAGTGCACACATTTGAACTATATGTTCCAATCTTTTTCTCCCTCTCTGCCTCCAACTTTCTTTCTCTTTCTCCCTCTCAGACGGAGTCTGCCGTAGTTTTCCTCCCAGACAGTGCTTACGCTTTTACTCACTGCTGTTGCAGAAATTAATGGCAGGTCTCAGGAAGTAAACAACCATGAAACGACCCAGTCAGGCCCGTTTCTAAATGCAATACAAAGGTTAAGGTTGTGTGTGTTTGTGTGTGTGTGTGTTGGGCTGGTGTTGGCTTAAGCTGCCATTTTTATTAATTATTGACTGTGAAGCCAGTGGGAAGGGCTTGTAGCCCTTGTGGGAAAATACCTCTATGATTAGGTCTGATCTACAGTGCTCAGCCCTCCTAGTGATGACTGTGCAGGACTTTCTCCCCCACCTCTTCTTCCCACCACCCTTCTCTTTTCTCCCTTATGCTTTACATCTAGCATTGCTTTTTTTGTGTGTCTTTTTTCTTTTTTTTTTAAATTAAGCCAGACCTGAGACCGGCATAATAGAGGCTTAGGGCTAGAACTGCTGACTGGAGCCCTTTGATGTTTGGGCCGCTGGTTTTGCGTCAGGTCATGGTGTAAATTTAGTGATGAGGTCATGGAGCGTTAAGCCCAAGCTTCTTAGTGCACTTAAGGTAGCTGCGGAATATCTATGTAAGCTCTTTTTTGAAGTGCATACATTTTGTCTGATGGTGTGTGCAACTTCAGACATATTTCAATGAAGGAAATACTGTTGAGATTCATGTAATATCATAGGATAGCAGTTGTGCTCATTGTACAATTACAGTACAGCACCATGGTATGTGTCTGTGTGTGTGTATGTGCGCAAGAATGCATCCAAGTAAATGAGATTACATCAAATTAGAAAATGCTGTCTTAAGTATTCAACATGCAGGATTAAATACATTTACCACAGAAAACACAATGTTAGAACAATCCCTGCCATGCCAGTTTCAGCAAGATTATCACATCCTTCAGAGTGCCTACAAGTCCTTTTAGAAGAAGTTTTAAATGCACATGAATGCATATGCATATCAGTTTATGTGTATACATTTTGAGCATGCGTGTGTCCTGTTGATGTCCCCCGGCACCACCTGTGACCTGGGGAAGGGTAAAGTGAGTGTGCTGATGTGGCAGCTGATGCCTTTCCCACCCCTGCAGATGGTCCTGATAGGCCACGGCACAGCACAGGAACAGCTGCTGGGTGTCACAGCGACACAGGGAAAGAGAGAGAGAGAGAGAGAGAGAGAGAGAGAGAGAGAGCGAGAGAGAGTTCAGGGGGTGAGAAGGAGGCAAAGGCAAGGTTGCATTTAAGGTGGTATTGTATGGTATTTGTGCTGTGTCTGATAGCGAATGCATATTGTCTCCTTACCTCTATCTTCTCTTTCTTATCTTAGCACTTCATACACATCAGTGTTCTGTGATAACGTAAACATCCTGAATGGGGGACCAATTAAACTGATCATTACACTCTTGCTCAGTTGATGTAGGAAACAAAGCTAACTCTTTTATGAGTCAAGTAGTTGGAGAATATTCAATGCAAGAAACAACATCACTTGAAGATATGAGGGGTTTTTTTGTTGCTTGATATGAGCTGTTTTCACACAGCAATTACAGAAATGTAAGTATCCATGCATATGTATTATGAAGTGAAAAAGTGAAATTCTCATGAAGAAGAAAATAATAGTTCCCCATCTCATAGGCTGCTGCAGTAACTCTATCTGTATGTGTTTGTGTGTCTGCATCTGTTTACTATGAAGCAATAGTTAGTTACAGCTACAAATAATACAAAGGCCAAAGAGCAGTCAGCTTCTAATCAGTGTTAGTTTGGGCTTGTATGTTGAGTCAGAGGGAAGGGATGAGTACAAAGTAGAGACATTAGGTAAAGGTGAAAGAGAATGACGATAAAAAGAAATGAGGAGAGAATGGGGCAAGGTAATGGAAGTGAATTTTTTTGGGAGGAGGCGGAGGAGAGATGATTTGGTAAGACGGAGTAAGGAATGGAAGGGGAGGATGAGGGGGGAGAGAAGTTTTTTTTTTTCCCTCTTTCCACTTAACACAGTACGAGTCTACCAGAAAAAAAAGAGAGACAGACAGAGAGGAAATGAGGTTTGGTGAGGGTGCAGAGAGCAACCTGTGGTTTGACATTGGCTCACCTTGGCTGTCAGTCAGTAGGAAGGCAGGGGGGTTATCTGTCTCCCCCTGGTCCACTCCCTGCTGCTTTAATGAATTTAGTGAGGCCTTGGGAATGGCTAATGCACTTGTTTATGGAGGTAGGAAAACAGGTGGCGGCAAAATTCACCTCTAATAGTCGTTTCCTGTTGGGGCACCTAATAGTCCTGCAGGCTGGGGCACATGTGCAATTCGGTCACCATTTTCTAGGTTTTAATCCAAAGCATTACTTTTGATATGTGTCCCCTGAGCTCTCTTATATATATCCTGACCCATATAGTGTCGTATACGGTGCATCAGGAATCTGCTTGATTTCTAGCCCAATTGTTTTTGTCTTCTCCAGCACCAAATCACAGGTTAGTGAAGAGAAAGGTCCCGTGGTAATACCCAGATGAATCCCACATGTGGGTTGAGGCTTTCCTTTCCACTCTGTCTGCCTGCCTGCCTGCCTCCTTGGTTGGCCGATTGCTACCAAAACCATCCCATCTTTCATTCCCATGCTCCGCTGATTGTGCCGCGTCAAACAGGCAGCCCGTGAACTCACGGGGGGTAAGCGTCCAGAGAGATGGGATGGTGAGCCGCAGGACAGTTGGTGGGCGTTGTGGGAAAGTGATGCGGAGGAGTGAGGAGAATGCAGCTGTCCTCCGTTCCTATTATAGGAGAGGAGAGAGGGTAGACGACAAGTCACAAGATGCCAAGGTTGAGAGGCAGGGAAAGCGAGTACAGGCAGAGGAAGAGTGAAAAAGAGTGACTAAAATCTCGAGACAGAGACCTTTACCTCCTGTGCAGTGTTAAATGCTAAACATGTTTCTGCTTACTGCAGAGCATGGCTTTCTAAACCCTCCGAGTCTTCTCCTTGCCTCTGACTCTGAGGGGGGGGGGGGGGGCAGAGGATTGGGTTATGTCAGAGCTAGCTGTAGGCTGCTTTTCTGCCTGAAATTGCTAAGAGATCTAGCTCCCTCGCCATCTTTCCCTTTTTAGCATCGTTCAATTCAGTAAAAAAAAAAAAAAAGGCAAGGAACCATTTTATGGTTTCCTTCTTTTTCTTTCCAAATGTTCCTCTTGTTGAGTGATGAAATTGACAAGATTGACTCTGACAAGATGGACTGATAGCATGGCATTGCCAGAGGACGTGTAAGAATACAACGGAGTTGCAGAATTATTGACAGATTTCTCTGTATGTCAGCTTACTCTTTTCAGTATGTTAGTGTGGGACTGGGAAACGAAATAGAGAGGGTTTACCTTTTCAGTGACCGTGGACATTTATTTCAATCAAGAAATGAGATTTATTATATAAAAACGTAGGAATTTGAAGAACGCACTAGAGGGAAGCTATTTAAGTGTCATAAACAGAGAAGGTTCAATCTCTGGGGGACATGAATATGCACCTAAAAGTCTACGGAAATACGCAACATGGCTTTTTGATTTTCTTTTTGCACAAGTGGAAGATTTGGTGTAATTAACTGGGATTAAGAACGACCATTGTGAATGTTATAGCAAACTGGCTAGCAGCTGTGAAGGTACAGTAGATGTCCAAAGGGGCGACCCCTCCCACCCCCACAGTGGTACGGTCCAGCCTTCACCTGACGTCTCGAGACAGTGGTTACCTTGGTCTAATTTAGCGCGTGCGGACATGCTGAGACGAGGACACAAACAAGCTAAAAAGAAGATAAACTATGGAGGAGAATGCAGCGAATATATATATATATATATTTTATAAAGTAAGTGTTTTAGCCTGTACAGGTGAACGGAGTTAAGTGCCCAAAGTGCTAGCTTAACTGTCTTGAACTTGAAGCCCGAACTAAATGGCGTAGTTAAACACGGAGCCGGAGGATATAAGTGCGTCATTGAGCAACGACAACAACGACAAAAAATATCCGGAGCAACAAAAACAAAGTATTTTTTGTCATTTCAAATTGTTTTAAGAGTTCCTGAGGAGGGACCCCAAACGCAGGACACGGACTGAGCGGAGTTTGAGAGAAAGGGGTGTATTGAAGCAGGGGGAATTTGTATGGGGCAGGGCAGCGGTGGGACTGTAGGTGATGGGAGGAGGAGCTGGCGTGAGGCCGTTACCGCTGGCGGAGGACAGGCGAGCGATGATACCCGGGACGCAGGAGAGACAGGTTAGTAACGTTACACAAACACGAGGATTCAGGCTACTACTGGAAACGGAGCTAGCACTTGTGGTCGAAACAACAAGCTGGCGAAGAGTGGCTGAGGATAGATATAGAAGTTAGTGCAGGCGGATTCATTGATGAGAGGCAGGTGTGCAGACTGGGAGGTGATGAGCTGATGGCAGGCAGGTGTGTAGGGAGAGGAGAGCGGCCGGCTATGCTGTCAGTTCACCGAACTACAAAATAATGGATACTTAAGAAGCAAATAAGTGTGTTAAAAAGAGAAGAAGCATATCCTGAGACAGTTTGGACTGCTAACAGTTTAGAGTGAACACATAATTCAGCTTTCATTAGCTGACCAAAACAAGTCGGATCACGATGAAAGAAAATGCTAGTAGTTGGTTTTGAAATGCAATGAGTACCTGCAATGTCCTTTTCACAAGTTCTTGGTTTTACGATTTTAGCCCTGAAACCCCAAGTCAGATTTGGATAAACAGATGCATACTGCGTTTGGAGTTACGGTAAAAAATACACAGCAGGGTTTTGAGAGCATTTTCAGTGCCTCAAACCCTGGTGGCTCAGCCGTGGTGGCTCATCAGTGATGTCATAACTGGACAAGCAGCATCTTGAACATAAAACATACCCAGCGGTGCTGAATTAAAAGGTCGATCATCTCTGGGTGTATGCTGCACTGGCCTCCTCTCTGAACTCGGGGTCGTCTTACTCAGGTGCATGTGTTTGTGCCGCTGTATGCCCGTGCCTTAGTTTGCACCACCTTAATGCTCCTCATGATTTTCTGTGTGTCAGTGTGCCCAATAGCACTGCTCATATTTTTGTCTGCGTGTGACTAAAGGTGTATGCGTTTGTGTGCGACTGTGAGTGGATGTCAGGGAGTATTCATGGATCCTAGCCCTGGGCAGGAAACATCATCTTTTTTTGTTTACAGGGAAGGGATGTCTCAGAGTGTAGGCTGCCTTTCGCAGAGTTGCTGCCCACTGGTATGTGAAGGCTTTATAATTGAATTAGCCCAGGCCTTATGGCCTAATGTTGGAGGCACGCTGAGTTCTAACGCAACACTGCTTGCTCATTATTTGTGAAAAGAGGTCAAGAAGAATTGCGTTTGGAAGTGCGTGTACTTGTTAAAGATGGGGTAGACATGGGATGATGTGCATGTTTTTGTGGGAGAAGATGCGGATGTTTGAGGATTTATCGGCTTTCTTATTCTCTGACCGGGTTACCTCGCCCTGCCACGTTCCACGTGACGTGTGTGTGTATGTGTGTGATGGGTATGGCTGGCTGCTAGATTTATGCCCGTGCTCTGGGTGTGGCGATGATTGCTTCATCATCAGGCCCTGTGTAAATCTGGGAATGTTTAACGGCTGTCGGACCATCAATCAGAGCTCTTGGGGCACTTAGGGAGCCTGAAAACTGGTGTGGTTTATCCAGCAGAGAGTAGCTGTGCGTTTTAACAAGTCAAGATATTCTGTTGAAAGTACCATGCATGCTTTGAGGATACATTCTCAATCAGTTTTTGCCATTAGCACCAATTCTTGCCAGTGTGTAGGCACAGATTGGTGTGCACCAAAACTCTAGTCTGTCCCTCCCTCTTTGTCTCTCTTTCTCTCTCTCTCTCCATCTCTGCCTCCCTCTCTCCCTCTGTCACACTCTCACATATGCATGCTTGAGCACAGCGATTGCCCACAGGTGCTGGCTACAGCTGAAAATGCCGGGCACAATCATTTATTTCAATCGGCCTTCTGTCAGTTTAGCATAGTTTAGCATAGCCACCTGAGGATTGGAGAAAAAAAATGCATGCAGATTTGCTATAGCTGGCATATCAGCTAAACAGCACTTTGCCTCCCCTGATCAACTGTATGTGCTGCATGATATCACTCTGAGATAATATACTGCAGCCCATCCATCTAATTCCCTTGCAGTTCCATTCAGCCGCATTTTCTGTCCTTATCTGTGCTGCTGGATGTGTCAGGGAATCTGTGCATTTGCATGTCTCTGCTTCCGCCTTCACTTATTGGCTGCCTTCACCGGCTATCTTTTTTTTTCATTCCAACCCAGCGGCGGATCACGCACAATATGCTTAAGACACATTTCTGCCTCACACAATGCGGCCGCAGTAATATGTACACTTCTAATGGCCTACAATCGGTTAGGTGGGCTGGGGTTTGAAGCGGTGGCGCTGTGGAGGATGTCGGCGTGCATAATGAGGATTAAATCGCAGATGGATCAGGAGCATTTGAGAGTACAGTGTCGAGACACAGCTGGGGTTTGGGTTTTAGTGCACATGCCCGCACTCACGCACCGAGGAGGCCAACCATTTAAGGTCCCACGGCATAGCAGACAAATGCATGTGTAAGATGTCATTGTGCATAATTTAGCACAAACAGGCCGCCTTGTAAGTCGTGTGCTTAGTTCACTCACATGGAAGGGATCTGCATGAGTAGTCTAATCTAACCTGTGGATTGCAAATGAAAGTGTGGTATGAAAAGAGTGTTAAACTATGCATTTGTTGAATTAATGACCAAGGCTGCTAAATAGAAAACCTTGCAGATCTTATTGGGGAGTTTACATGACACACACACACATCTTGGTTGTGTTGAAGCTGTATTACTTCACTAGCTTTGAGCCCCTCTTGTATCATTTTAATGATAACAAATTCACTTAGCACTATTAACAAACAAGGAATTATGATGCTTAGCTGGGGAGGAAAGAAGGAGGAAGAAGAGGAGGAGGCGAAGGGGAAGAGGAAGTGGGGGGGGGGGAAATTGGCGAGACAGGAGGTTGGAGCTCGTTGTCGGAGGGGCCATGTAAAGTGGAGCTTAAATTCACTGTGGTAACTCTGACTTCCACAAAAGCTCTCTGTGTTCGTGAGTCCTGCAGGAGAGACGGGCAGAGAAAATTGCTATCATTTGATATTCAAATAATATTCAAATATTCAAATAAAAAGCTTGTGCTTTATGGTCCCTCTGGCTTTCTCTCAACAACCGGCCTCTCAATCCTTTCCCTCTCCTCTTTTTTTTCCCTCTGGTTTCTCTGTCTGTTGTGTATCTCCTCCCCCACTGAGCGTGTTTTAACACTGTCTTATTTCAAGGCAAATGCAGCTTGCGGGGCATTTCGACTCTCACGGGCAAGCGGCTTGTTTAATTTTGGTGCATCCAGTAGTGGGGACGAGAGACTAAACACTCTGTCTCTCTCTCTCTCTCTCTCTCTCTTTGTCCCCCTGTCTATGCAGCCAGGTTTTTTTTCTCTTTCGTCTTTCTCTTTCTAGCTCAGCTCAATTCAATTTACTCTGTGTTATTGCCACGAATGTTAGATGGATATTGCGAAAACATCTAAATACAACTGAATAAAATAAAAATAAATTACTCATAACAATAAACATCTGTTCCATTTGTATGACTGTGTGTGGGAGTGTTCATGAAGGAGCTGGGATGCTGTGTAGTCATTCTACAGTATATTGTTTGTTTTTATAACGAAAATTGAAATGCATAGCGTTCAAATGATGGGTCCAGTCAACTAAACAAGCAGCTAGCACAAGCTGCCTTTCCCCTCTCTGGGTTGCGTCGCCCACAATTTGGCACTGTTTGACTTGGCAAATGACTAATTTGTTTATGTGATCTGCAGCGAGTCATTATGGCCGCCTGCCGCTTGGGCGACATGTCCCTCCCTGTGTGGTGTTCCCGGGGACATTCATCAAATGCCTAATGGCCAAAAACAGGGGCCAGGCCACACTCTCCTCGAGACTTGTGGTTTTGGCCAATGTGTTTGCAGATGGAAAGAAGATGGAAGGCAAATTAGAATCCAATAAGTCCCTATTTGTGTCCTTGGATTGCACCTTTTACCAACTAATTTGCATATTTCTGTTGAGATGAGGAAACCTTCCACAACGTTTTGTGCTTACTTTCCTATTTTGTTCTTTTGTTGTTGCAGAAAAGTTGATGTTTTGGAAGTGCAAGGTTTTAGCCTACACCAAAAATGAGTGTGAAGTTTGAAATGTTAATATCTTTAGTTTAAAAATTAAATACGAAAATGTGTATGCCTGGTGTCACCTGCCAGGAAGAATGCATTTAATTAACGTACGGGCATACTGGTGTGTTATTCTGGGGTCTTGGCAGTTTTCTTTTTATCCGTTGTGATATCACTGGTGTGAATTACAGCAGTGTTTTTAAGAGCAGCGACCATGGTAAAGGGAGTTACAAAATCGCTGATATCTGCACAATGCTTGACACCAAGCCTGAATTTGAGTGGCAGTTGAATTTTAATCACCCCTCATCAGCAGCGATCATCTAGGTAAACAGTGCACAGGGACGGGATAATTAATCATCAGTCCCTCGTCCTCAATTAGCCGACTATTGGAGAAGCGGAAGGGAATATTCCAATCGCCGAGCTGCTATAAAGGCGGCATGTTGATGACACATCATAGTTAAAGACTTCCACCATCGCAGGATCTAATAGGCAGCATCTTGTTAGCAGTCCCTCAGTGGATAGTCTAGATGTGCTGAGAGCTGAAATGCGAGCAAGCAGAAAGAAACGGAAGAGATGGCAGAAGAGAATATTTGCATCACATATTTGTTTTTTTTCTCAGCACACATTTGTCTTCTTGCATATACAGTATGTGTGTGGGTGTGCACAAGTGGCTTTTCCATCAACAATAAAAAAGGGATGAATCAATATGGTCTGACTGCTGTGAGCAAGTGACTGCATCAGCATTTTCAGACTGGAAACAGTGGCACCGCTCCCTAAAATCAATCAGTCAATGAATTGATCAATCAGCAGTGGTACACTCAAGCCATTAGCTTAGGTAACCTTTCAATCAGTTTAATGAGCTGTGTGTGTCACTGCAGTGACTGAGGTAATGCAAGGCTAGTCAGAATGTGTGGCGACGTCATATGATTTACCAGAAAATGATTCGCCGTGCTCAGACCACTCTGACCACTCTGATCTTTAATTATCGTGCTCCAGTCTAACTGAAGTGGGCCATAGACTCTTATTCACGGAGGCGGTTGGACTCATCAGATGTAAGTCGATGAGCTTTCTGGCTTGTTCTCCCCCGATGGCTTGTTTCTTGGGAGAAACACGGACTAAAACCTCAACCAGCACGTCATAGCCTATTGATGAAAAGAAATGAGCTTAGCAGCTGGCATTATCCTTAAATTAATTTGCTGTTACCAGAGCCACAGAGGGAGGAAGGAGCAATATTGATTCCATGTCAGGCAGGGAGGAGACACACTGTGAGAGAGGGGGTAAAGGAAAGAGGCAGTAAGAAAAGAGGAAGTGAATGCAGGAAAGAAAGTGAGAAAGTAAATTTGAATGTAAAGATAAAGAGGAAGAGAGAGCTTGGAAATGGGCTTCCCAGGCAGGCTGGCGTATAGCAGCTGTCAGATTAGTGCAGGAGGAGAGATGGTAAGCCGAGATGAGATGGCTGAACTTTTCACTGCCTATCCCCTAGTTTCCTTTGGTGCCACCGTGGCCACTTTTTCAAAAGGCATTAGCTGTCACTCTGCGTGAACTTGGGCATCACTGCTCTCCCACTGTCTGTTCTCAGTGCCAGTCCCCTGTGATGCTGGCTAGCAGTTAGCTGGCAGCACAACAACAAAGGATGACGACGAGGGCTACACCAGCTCAGTTACCTCAGATGGCTTCCTGATTCATGTCTGATCTTCCCATTGGAGTCCTCAGGTGACTCTGGCAGTTAGTTAGCAGTGTGGCAGCCATGGGAAGGAGTAGTCCTCTCTGAGATGATGACAGGATCATCATATCCATATTTTTCCATTGCTAATGCACAGTGCTGCTCAGTTGTCCTGAGCCAGCTTTTGGTATTATACGATATTGTTCTCTCAGCATTCTTTGATTTTCTATTTAAATACTTTACTGGAGAGGACTGTGGTAGTAACAACCCTGCCAGTTCTCTGTCAAAGTGGGCCATTACCAAATCTGTTGGGGACTCTACGTCTATGAAGTATTTACCTATTGAATTGTTAAGATGTCATATTACCTTGCATTGGTCAGGTAATGTGTCATACATACACCCGCCCGACCCAATCAGCACACCACAGTCAATCACAGCTGTCAGTCATGACGTCTCAACCCCTGTTTATACCATCAAATAACTAATTAAAACCAAACGTATCAGAAAAATGTACTTGAACAAACATCAGCGTGATAACTAATACCTAAAATGACAGACACCATCTTTGGGAAAAATGTATTGGATGTGTACTGTCCCATCTGCTAACATGGAGGGGCGGGGTTTATGACCTATACTGCAGCCAGCCAGCAGGGGGCGATCGAGATGTTTTGGCTTGACTTTCAGAGAGCTGTAATGTCGTCCATCTTTATACACAGTCCATGGTTTTAACTATATACCATGGTGAAACATTCTGATGGTAACACCACCACCACCAATTTCTATTATCACTGTACAATTTGTTAGGTTTCATTAGATCCAAAGCAATCATGCTATGAAGTCATTTCACTATGTTCTAGCACTGATATTGTCTGATATTTGGAGAAGAGGATAAATATCAAGCACATATTCAATGGTTTGGGAGTCCATTATATCAGGAGCTGAATGGTTAAACATCTGTGAAGGTACAGCTTAATCCTCTGACTCCCTTGAAATTGAATTCTAACCAAGATGCAGACAAACACAAGCCTTAAATGTGATGATGCCATTGCAAAGTACAGCATAATGAGACTGTTAGACTTAGACTGAAAGCTATATTTTTCTTGAATTAGATAAGTATTGGATTATTAAAGTGTAGTTTTGATCTACAGCCAAAACCTCTTTAAAAAGACGGGATAATATCTAGGCTCAGCACTGCTGTTACATTAAGGAGCTTTTACACACTACCTGAGCGGGAGCTTTAGAGGTAGAGATAAGGGAAATTCATTTACAGTTGAGAAGGCAACTGATGATTAATTACTGAATTGATTTACAAGGATACATTGTGTGCTGTCTTGTAATCACTGTTTTTCAGCCATTTTGTGAAATCAAGAGACCTTAGAGCCTTTAAAATGTGTGCTGATTTTCATTTTACAAATATTACTACTTCTCAAACTATCAGTGTTAACTATTCTCAAACGTATGGTGGTTTTTTTTAATAACATTTGTAGTGCACTATTCAGAGAGTGTCCATAAATTTTCCCAGCACAGATGCAATTCCTAGCCAATATCGTCCTTCCTTTTTTGTTCTGTAGCTTTACCTTAGATAACTCCCTGTGGAATGTGATTATTTCCTGTAGGATGTAATCATTGAGCAGAGGCAGGATTAGTGATGAACTATCAAGGTCTGATTCTTAATTATTTATTTTTGGCACAGGGACTGGAAAGTTATTGCTCAGCCACAAGACATTTGCACACTAAACAGGAGTGAAATTATTATGGGCTTCATGGGCTACAGCTGAATAGGGTAGTACAAGGACAACCTGCCCTGAGAAAAATTGACAGAATGGAAAAATCCAATGCTGAACAAAAAATTAAATGGTACTGTACTGTAGCAAGTCCCATATTTACTGTACATTTGGTCTCTTGCGGATGAAAGAGTTTCAGTCATATTGGAAACGGTTCAGTGAATTGCTTAAAGAAGACCAGAGATAGTCAAATCTCATTCATAACCCCTCCATTTAATGTTTATGATCTACAAAATGATGATGCTGTTCTGATCTTGCTGGATCTGAGCCGAGTTGGACGCTAGATGAAACCAAAATGAATGGATTGAAACAAAATGTTGAATCAATTTTATTCATTTATTAATAAGTAGCGGGAGGCCTGCTTGAATGTTAATGAGAAGTGCCCTAAAGGCCCTACCCTAAAAGAAAAACAAATCAAATCTCCTCCATTTGGTCTGAGCCAAGATTGAATTTTCTGCCAGATAACGTGTAAATTCTTGTGTAGCCTACATGACTGTCAGTTTGTTATCATTTTAACACACAAAAAGCTAACAAGCTTTGTATTACCCCACCTTTTGGAATATGTTTACAGGAATTCACAGACTTGTGAAAGTGTTTGACGTGGGTGTGTTCCTTTTCCAGATTCAACTGCAGTCTGCTAATTCAGTCCCAACTTATGTTTCACTACCTCATACGTCATTGTATAGTAGCCAAAATGGCAGCCAGACTCTGCATTTTGTGGCATAAATAAACGATGCAGTTGATAAATCAGGTTTTAACATTTGTGCGTGCTTACTAAATTGCTGTACTTACGCATGATATGCATGTTTCATATGCCTAAACAAAACCTTGAATAGACATCCTGCCTATTTAACCATACAGATAGTCATGTAGATGTTCCAGAAAATGTGTAGATTTGTAAGCTCCTTAACACTTAAACCCATCATACTGTAACTTAACCCAGCCTTAGCAGATGGTCACAATAGCCTCAATATCCACGAATAAGTCATGTTAAGTCAATGTCTTCCTTTTGTTCTTCTTTTTTTTGTTAAACACTGGCATTAATTCAATATTGAAAAACATGTCTACAGTCAAAAGAGACACCTATGGCCGCCAGTGGATTTACAGTGTTTCATTAGTCTGCACCATACTGCAAGCACAGATTAGACCTTTAAAGAGCAAACATTGTAGTTGACAATATTAAACCCTCAGAACACTGCAGTGTATTTGATATACGAGCTGTCTTCCTTTTTCACCTCCCAGCTAATAGTAATAACATTTATTCAAACAAAATCATCCTCTTTTTTTCCCCTTCCTTTTAACCTGGGAGCTTTGTGTTGGGGCTTTCTGTTTGGATGGCTGACAGCCGGAGCTGTTGTTGTCAGAGGCTTTGCTCTCAAATACCACTCTAAGGTTTCATTCAATCAGTCATTCTCCCTGTGTCTCAGCATGCTGTGTATCAATGTTGGTTTGGAGCCCCTCTCCCATGGTGAGCTGCTGAAGTTGATGTAGCCTAAGGGCAGAATAAGCAGCCATCCAGCTGTGGATTGATGGGGGAGAAAGGCACATGGGCACCTACACACAAACACACACAAGCGATCTGCAGGCCCGCTATTGATCCAAACATCTTATTGCTGCCTCCAATGTAGTGAACTCATGTCAAAAGGGCCGTGGAACATCGCTCTGGCTACACAGGATGCATTGAATCAAACTGGCCAAAGCTGGGTTAAGAAAGTATAACATCACTTGTAATATACTTTTAGTTTCTTTTGTCGGCAAGACAGTTCTCACCACAACATGACCACTTGCTCAAGGAGTGACACTCTTTCTTTTTCCCCTGTATAATGATGGCTTAAAGGGTCAGTTCACCCAAATCAGAAAAAAACTTGTGCTTATGCCGACTTGTGTTTAGCCATGCGGATACTTTCAATTTTATGTGCCGAGGTTTTTAAGATAAGTATCTCATAAAAAGTAAAATGGAGGTGAATTGAGTTTAGTTTGTGCTGCTCAATGCATTGAAAAAATACAACTGCAGTGTGTCTTAATAGGAAATATGTCTGACATATTTTCAATAATCTGCAGTGTGCTGTCAACAGTTTCCATTGGATACTCTTCAGTTGAAATGCAAGGTACCACAGAGTATTATTATTTTTGTGATTTTGGCCAACTGCCTCTTGTGCGTATTATACTTTAAAGGATACACTGTCAGAGTCTGAAAATGTTGTGGCAAAGGTGATTCTTTCCATTCAGCAACAGCAACATGTATAACATTTCCTCCTCTGCTTGATGGGAAGAAAATGGCGAGAGATACTGATAGGGAAGCATGCACCACTGTAGAAGTCATAAAAGGCTGGTGGTTCATTAGCAGGCTAATGGACAAAGAGAAAACCTTGTAACCTAGTTAGAGAAGGGCTTTGTCTTTATGAGCCCTGCTATCTCATCTCTAACCAACACTCTCTGGCACACACGGACAAGCTACTTTCTTCCTTCTTCTCCAGTTTTCACCTGGACTTGGATGTCCGTAGACAATAGTTTGACTGGTATGGATGTTTTTATAGCCAAATGATACATTACTTTAGCGCTGTTGGACAGACAAAGGCATGTGCAAACAACACACGCATGAGCTTCAGCCTACACACACGCAAAAGACAGCATCAATGACTGAGAGTGTAATAGATCCTCCTCAGGTTTCCCCTAGTGCACACATCTACATGAGCAGCGACACGGCTGAGGAGAGGAGGGGTAAGAGACAGAAAGGGAGAGTGAAAGCTGCAGACGGAAAGAGAGATAAGAACTTGTAAGTACTCCTCTTTCTATCATCCAACTAAAGCAGCAGCCATTGTTTTGACTTTTGCACTTGCTCTATTGGGGCAAGACAGTGTTATGTTTCACCCTGCATTGTGTCAGTGTATGTGTGTGTTGGGGTTTAAGTGTGCGTGATTATTTTGGCGAGGCCAGAGGCATTTTCAGAGTATCACTTTGATGATGTTTGTACCCATAGCAGGCAGGTGATGAAAATAGCATTGTGCCTTCTCTGAGGCAAAAGAGGTCGTATTAGCTTTGATCGCTGCATCTGGATGTTTATATTAGGAGGGAAGTTTCAGTAATCAGCATGGAAACGGCTAAATTTTACCTTCGTTCTACTAACACAACAGTACACAGTTCAAAAGTGAACTGATTGCAAAAATGTAGTGCTTTCCTTGCTGCCCTTTTCTCTAGTTTCCTCCTCTCCTCTCCTCTCAGACTGATCCTCTGTAGGCTCTTGCCTTTCATCCAGAGACTGCTAGTAGGGATCATCTCATGACATTACCCATGCAGGCAGTGCAATAGGACCCCTGGATTGATCCCTACTTTCCTCCACTAGGCGATCTTTGGCCAGAGGCTCAGGTTACAAAGCTGACATCATCTTCAGTACCCCCACCTCCCACAGTCGAACTTCATCCTCCCCACTAATCCTTCTCCTCCAGTGAGAAAAGATTTGCATGAATGAATGAGCGGCTTTATAGGCCACATAACTAATATAGATTTTTGAAGGCTGATGTCAAAACCACAATGAAAAAGTTAGTTTGTTGCATTGTGAAATAATTCACCTGCAGATTGTACAGTGTCCTGGTGTGAGCTATAGCAATTTGAATAAAGGTGAATGTAGAGTAAATTAGCAAACTGTTCTCGACAAGGTTAGCGAATGGTAATTGCTCCTCAAGGACTGTGATGTGGACTAACCCAGTTTTCTCTGTTAAAAATCTGCTGCACTATTTAATGAAAGTTGGACGGCCCACATAATCAAACATTAGCCGAGTTAATTCTTTATCAGTTGTGACTGCAGCTGGATCATGAGGACAAGCTAATGTTTGGACATTGCTTGCTGACACCACAGTGTTTTTAATGCCCTAGACACTTGACAAAACCAGCAAAAAGACAACATTTTTCACTTTTAGAAATGCACAATAAGTCTGGTTGAGAATAGATGTGAACACTGTGCTGAAGGGAACTTTGCTGGATCACAAACTCCTGTATGTGTATAATTTAAATGAGGTGATTTTTTTGGCAGTGTTGGAAATATGCTCTCTGAATACATTAGCACCTCGCTGCAAACATTCAGTCATATTTGATCAATAAATACATCCATTTTGCTCGCTTTGTGCTTGCCCTATCGCATCATTTAGACAACTGTCCTTCACAATGCAATATTCATGGTTTATGATAACATGGCTGTAGGGGAAGTTGATTGTTTTATTCAGTCTGTGTCTCATTTTGTGTTTGGAGATGTTGAGATATGTGATTCAAGAGTGGGAGGAAGAATCCAAACAGCAGGTCAAAAAATCTTTAAGTGAGTCACCACTAGTAATTAAACATGAAAAGAAGATGGGGCAGGATTTTTTGAAGTTCCACTGAGTCTCATATTATTTACAAATTGAAATTAAAACACACATTTTTGGAAAAACAATACATAAAAGGCTAAACGTATACTTTACCAAAAACCAAACAGTGTCGTCTTGTGTGTTCTGGGAGATAAATGTTGTAACAGGGCTCTACACTTACACTTATTTTTAGGGGCACTTAATGCCTCCCTTCTTTTAACATTTAACATTCACTGAGCACAAGATGCAGGGGCATACTGGTTTAACCAAGATATTACTAAATAATTTCATAGGATGTACCTTGGACCTAATAAAGGACGGGAATGCTTTTTGCTTTATTAATGCATTTCTTTTCAAACAAATCAAATCTGTAGGTTGAGAGGACAGACTGTTTTGAGTGGCTGCCTAATTAATGTGAATTAATTAATATCCACAACAGATAAGGTAGTACGCAATTCTGATTCAGTTCGTCCTTGTGTCCAAGTGGAACATTTGTGCCAAATTTTAAGAAATGCACTCCTGAGACATCACGTTCACGAGAATGGGACGGACTGACTGACTGACGGACCGACAGACAACCTGAAAACATAATGGCCAAGGCTCCAAGGGAGCAACAACGGCAGGAGGCATGGCTATGTACTGTGTGATGCGGGGGGTCAGGGGACATGGGGGAGACTGACTGACCCCCACTCAGTATAGCATGGATAGTGGTGTAGAGCTGGTAGCAAACCAGGAATGAGAAACTGCTGGCAGACTTTTCATATCTCCGCTGAAAAAAGTCTGATGGGGCTTTGACGGTCATTAGAAGCACATTTATGGACCTTTGAGAGAGTCACCTGTGTTGTAGCTGGGCTTGCGGCTCTCTGGGGTGTGAGTCCGTGGGGAAGTGTCAGCACATAACCGTAGCCATGCTGTTAATTTCAGTTAATTTGACTGTTTGTAGGCTCTGAAGTTCTCAATGTAGCACAGTTACCAGCGGGCCTGTGCGCTGTGTTTTCTGCCACTGCAGAGGGATAAATGTTGTTCAAGTACAACGTACACCGTTTTTCCGGTGGCGCTTATCAGACTTGCTAATGCTACCAGCAACATATGCAAAAATCTGTGTGATTATGTGTAGAGCCCAAAAATGTGTCAATTATTCATATGATATGAAAGCGGTGGCTAAAAATGAAAAGCTGCTACCTGAACTTTTTGTATACTGCTCTTTGCTAATAAGAGAGATAAAAGATTCAATAAAAGATTCATCAGCATGGGAGCTTAGTAAATCTGTGTATTTTGCCAATGGAGTCGTCAGAACCCAGAGTCACTTGCATCGGTGCACTCAAATAAGTTTTCACATTCACACCCTCTAATTTTCACTCGCGTATATGAGCGAAGTGCTTGCACTGTAGAGCCCCGTGTAAAGCAGCAGGTTTCATGTATTCTATTTCTTTTTTCATGTAAAGTAGTAGATTCCATTAAATGTTGAACAGCTGTGAGAAACGCGTATCTGGTGAAAATATGGAGGTTGACTGCAAGTTGTTCAGAAGCATCCACTGGGTTGTTTGGAGTGGTGCGGCTTGTTGTTTCAGTCCATACTTACTTTCAGTCCTACACAAACTTCCTTCCTTTTTTTTCTCCACAGTTTTGGTTGATGCAAAAATCAGACTTGGACAGAAAATGGCAGCCTGGTATTGAAAATAAAATCTAAATTTAAACGCATTTTATGGCATGTAGAGGATTTTTTTTTATCATACTGCATAGTAACTTCATCAAATATGTACCTCCTAAATAAATATCCAATAGCCAATAAAAAGAACAAGGCAAGTAATGGTGATTCAGTTTTTCAACATGCATTAATTAGGACTTAAGTAACTATTACTTCTGTACCTTCTGTATGCTCAGACATTGCTGTATACTTTTGCTGATGTGATGCTTGTGTAAGACTTGTTTATCTCTTTGAGGGTTTTAAAATGGCATCCCTGACATGAGCCAGGTGTGTGATTTATCAGTTATGAGATGATGTTATGAGTCATGGCCAAAGATGACAAAGATGGTGGTTTTTGTGCCATCCCCAACAGGGCAGGAACAGTACGCGAGCTAAATAAAGCTCAGAGATCTCCTAGAACACATGCTCACAGATCATAAAAACAAATGCCTTGTGGGGAAAAAAAGGCTCTTGAATTATTCATGGTTCCTCATGAGCATGTTTCACCAAGTTTTACCTTCCCTCTATCACATCGAGTGGAGTGTGACAAATGATTTAGGCCCACAAAACACGGTGCAGGGGGAGAGACAATGACCAAAAAAAAAGGTGAAAAACAAACAAACACAAAACAAGCGCAATGGAACTCCTAGGGGATGAGCGAAGCAACTTGATCCCTTCTTCGTCTCCACTGGACTGATTGTAAACTGCTTCTAGTTCTTCTAGTTATCTGAACACTAGTCGCTGGTCTCCTTGTGCTTGTTTTCACAGATTCACTGGAACATGTTGGGAATGCATTTGTTTTGTTTTTGGACATTCTCTCCAGTGACCTTTAATGACAAAAGGGTAGTTTGCAGCCGGCATTGACAATGAAAGGGTCAGGAGTGCTTGCCTTGTGGTAGCCATGGAAACAAAACAAAAAAGCAGTATAATAACATAATAACAGAGCACTGGCATAGACGGTCACATACACTCATTGAGTGCTTTCTCTTTTGTTGGAGAGATGACTAAAAGTCTGACAAAAGGAAGATGGCAGGAGTACTACTTCTACAGTGCTGCATGTAAAGTGTGTGTCAGCAGCGGTGTGTATGGGTTTGGTGTGTTGGTGACAGTGAGTGTATATCTGTCTGTGATGGTCCCTTTAGGACCCTGTCTCCATAGTAACACTGGGAGGACAGTTTGATGTGAGTACTGGACTGCAAAAGACAGACTCTGAGCATTCATGTCTTCACACCTCGCACTTTTTCCACTTGCCTGGGATGATAAATATATTATTGCACTTTTACATTTTCCGCTTTAGCCATTAGTGACAGATTGGGTCCACGTAAGATGTAGTTTATAGCCTGGCTGCCTCCAAACAGCCACCAATAGACACCGGGGTCGCTGTGGGTGTTAAAACATGGGACAGTGATATCAGCGGCATTATTCTTCGAAATACAGACAATACTCAATAAATAATAGCTTCTGGAGAGAGACAGTGCTCTAACACACACATAACCCAAATGCTCTTCATCTGTTCTTGCTCTAAGCACCATAGTAGCATAAATCGATAGCCTAAAGCTGCCTGTTAAAGACCTTGGTGGGAATCAAACTTGGCTCTCTCAACGCTTGCTTTTAAAGTGTGGAGATGCAGGATATCATTTTACCAATGGCCTGTGATTTTTAAATTGGAAGTCTTTTGTGAAGTACCTGGCAAAAAAAGTGCATATATATCCTATAAGATTTTTAGAGTGAAGTGGATTTGTGTAATATTCATGAAAATCTGATCTTACACCTAACTGAAAAAAAGTGAGTGGTCAAACTAGAGTGCACTCAGACATCCTCAGCAGACCCCACTGCCACTTGTACCAAGTAGTGGGACAGATGAAGAAGATGCAGGCGAAGGAGATGGTTAAGGCCTCTCAATAATTCATTTCCATCTGCCGATATAAAAGTTCTTCATTCCACTTGAAATAATACATGAAGCGTCTGCCACAGACACACCCGTTTCAATTTTTAATGGTTGCCTCTTTTCCAGCGACTCCGCCAAATCAATCATTGTCCCAAAGTCATCTGTTGGAATTTTTTTTGTTTTTTTATTGTTGTTCCCTATTTCATCCAATTGAAATTAGGGGTTGTCTCGAATGGTTTTCAAGGTCTACTTTGAAGGGGTGTGCAGGGACAAATTCTTCACAGTGGCATGGAATTCCAAGCGAAGAAGCTGACATTTTTTCCTTTTTATTTTATTCTCTTTTTACTCCTGTTGAAATATGCATTGTGTTGCCAGAGATCCCTGAGTGCCTTCTCCTGTCCGGGACTTGAAATTGCAGTGTGCTTTTCTTTTTGTTGTGTGCCAGATCTAATCCTCTTTCCCCTCCAGTAGTGTATTAATACATGCCCGACAGAATTAGTGACACTCAACTGTCCACACACCGAGTTAGGTCTACCTGCGTGCACTGCCTGTATAGATAGAGTTATTCATATTGATGTGTATTATTATACTTGTGTTTGACTGTGCATGTGTCTGTGGCATGGATAAATTTAGTTTTCATAGTGTCGATCTGTCCCTGTTGGTGGTTAGCCCTGCAGTTTTCTGTTCCTTGCATATTGTACCGCACACCAGCCCTGACAGGTGTTGTCTGCGTTGTCTCACCTCTCTCTGCAGATGACCAAACAAAGCACACACAAAACACACGCACAGCCTATGCCCAACTGTCGTGACGAAGGAAGATTTGTTTTGTTTTTTTCCTGGTATAGCAGGCCTTTACTGCCAGAGCCAAAGTGTTATACTACTATTACTGTTATAGGTATAGGAAAAAAGACTCTATGGTAAAATCCATTATGCCGAGTCGTAATGGCCTCATCTTTATCAGCAGACATCTCTGTTTATGTTTAATTGGTTCATGATAGCAGTCTCTTTGCCCAGCAACGCAGCCTTATCAAGTGCATCTCTCAAAACAATTTACTGCAACATAGAAATTCATTTTAATCCCAGCTACATCTCTTGTGTTTTATGATCACACCAGAAATCTGTAGGGTCATCTATACGAGGTCCCGTCATCATGATGTTGGATAATGGTATATAGATATATCTGAAAATGTCTAGCTTTCAGACGAGCGAGTCCATGTGAGCACAGAGGCAGTGGAGCGTAAAGAACTGCTTGGTGGGGTCTCTTCCTCCATCTCATCCTCTGCACGTTTTAAGGCCAGTTTTCCTTCCCGTCGTCGTGGCCTCATTTGTATTACCCTATCTGCTTTGCTGGTGAAATGAGAAAATAGAAAAGTGGGAAATGGCCATTACAGAATGCTGCAATAATTAAAACAAAATCTCTGTTGGGTTTCACAAAGCGGAGACTGTTACACCACATGGGTGTCAGTTTCAGGAAAGAAGTGTTGAGGGCGACCGACTGTGAGCAAGGTCCTTGTCTTACACGTTTCTGGGTCTCCAGCCGCTACTACTTAAGCCTTCACACCTCAGGCCAAGCTGATTAGGCCACCTCTGCCTTGTTTTCATCCACTTCCTCTTTATTAGCTAATAGGCTTAGCTCTCTCAGGGGGCCAAAGACACACCGAATCAGCACACCAACCTGTGCTCCGTCTATCTCTGCCTCATTTTCTACCCCCACCCTCTTTTCTCTTTCTGTCTCTGCCTCATTAATTGTATCGTGCAAAATCTCACTTGTTTCTTTTTCTATGACGTAGCTGCTTCCCTTGCTGCACATGACGGAGATGCATGGCAGAATGTGAAAGGAAGACATCTTTGGATGCTCTTGTTTGTGTGCCATCTATGAACATCTATGCACATTATATTCACTCAACTTAAAGTGAATGAATTATTCATGCTGTTTCTTTTCCGTATTTAGGGACCTATCCTCTTCTGTATCTGCCTGTTTTCTCTTGGGGCTGAAACACAAACACACGCACACTCAGAATGAAGGGCAAGTTTTACTACTGCCTTGCTGATGCTGGGTGTGGAGTCATAAAAACAGACAGCATCATCCCTGAATTATCACTGGCAATATAAACATAATAACTCCACTGGGATGTTGCATTACACTGTAATTGACCCTTCCTCATCTGCAAAATTGAGCCCATCATTTCCAGCTCATGTGTGGCAAGTCTGGATGACGAATGAAATTAATATGAAGACTAGCTTGAGGCTATCTAAGTACATCCACCTTGAAGTTACTTGTTGCATTAAAATGATGATGAAGGGATTATTATTATTATTTATTTGTGCATTTTCCATCACAACTGACTTCTAATTTTTCTTTATTATCATATTTGGTAGTCAAAAAGACTGTAAACCTTCAGCCTCTTGGCATAGAATCACTAACGCTTCATGTACATTTTAAAATTTAAAGTTAAATACATACATTTGAAAATCTTCCGGCAAAACTGGTAATTGGCACAATTTGCTACAGATCATCAGATATGCAAACTAATTTGTCTGATTTTATTATCTGAAAGAAAGTGCACAAAAACAATATTTATTTAAAAGTTGGACAAAAAGACTTGAAAAGACTCATAAAGCCTTAACCTATCTATTGGAAAAATCTTTCTAGACCAAATCAAAATGGTCTGAGATGGACTCTGGTGGTGGTCTCTGGTGGTGGGCTCTGGCGCATAGAAATGGTCTGTTTGTGGTTTAGTGATAATAAAAATGCTGTTGGTGGTAGATTAGCTTGAACCAGCATAGAGGTTTAAAAGGACAATATAGCCTGTGAACTCCTCCACCATAAACATGACACAAACACAAGCTGACAAACCTGTTACTCTTTTTTTCTCATCTTTTTTAATTCAGATGCCCTGAGAGGCAAGTGAGGGAAAAAAAGTCTGATTGTTTTCTCCCCTGTGTTTTGAAAAAAAGCTTTTCCAGGATAATCTTTTTAAGTCCCTTTCTAAGTTAGTAAAGTAATTACTACCCACTCCCTGTTCCTTGTCCTTAGAAGCACAGGCTCCTAAGGAGGAAGATTTTTGAGGAAGTGGTATCAAGGACTAACTGTACATAAAGGTCATATTTGCAGCGCCATGTTGTCCTGTGGCCACCATTAAGCTTTGGCACATTCAAGCTTTTTTGGGATATAATGTATGGTCGTGATAATATGCTTCCCCCAGTCAGACACCAGCAGGACCCCTTGAGGGAACCATAGGGGACCTATTAGCATAATGAGGAAATGTATATTAATGACTTCTTTGATAAGAGGCTACAATGTCCCTAGTACTAGCTTACTAGCTACAATAGTCTGCAAGTATACAATTCAGACATGTATATGCATCTCTGTCGAATCATATGTAACAAACATTCCTTTGCATTTATTTGTTGGGATGGTTTACAAACCCCTGTAGTACAGTACCATTGTTTGATGTTTCATCCATGCTTTAGGTGTGATCAAATGGTTAGGGACCAATTAAGCTTAAACTTTTACCGCACTGAAATGGATTGTATAAATGACAATGTCATTCTCAAACTCAAACATTTGGTCCTAATAAATTATCTCACTTGTGTGATGCATATTGCTCGAGTTATGTTAGAAGCAGTCCTCGTGTCATCCCTGGTGGGATGGATGGATGTTCTAAGATGCTGTTGGCTTGTGTAGCCATTGGCATGCCATAGACTTTGGTTGTTGCCGTGACAGAGAATCCTATTGATTCACAGATGAGATTAGCCAACGATTGTGGCACTCATGAAGAGTGTGACAGAGCATGCCGTGCATATGCAAAGTTGAACAGGGCACAGCAGAGGGGTTTGAGGGAGGAGCAAAGGGAGATAGGTTGTATGCAGGTCTTTCGAATGCATTTAGTGTAACATGTTTTTGTGTTGCTGTGTACATTCCGAGTTTGTTTGCACAAGATAAATGTTCTAAAATGGCAGCATATGCCTTTTTGTCCTTGTGTTTGGCACCGCCTCCATTTCAGCAGCTCAAGCGGACCCCCTCTAGTCCTGTCTCCGTTTGCCTGCTATCGGGCCATGCAACTGAGGCTGGGGTTGAGACAGAGCCTCCCTCAGCTATAAGGGCTAACATGCAAGTGAACAAAATCAAGAGCTGTGTGCTGATAGTATGATCTTGTTACCCAGATATTATCAGGGAGAAATGCTGACGCCCTATCCACAGCCAAGTGCAGAGCTTCTACTCTTTCTCCCCAAGGAGTTTCCTGTGTACTATTTTCTCCACACACTCACACCTGCATACGGGCCAAGCTCTCTATCAAGAGGATATTGCTGATAATATGTGGGAATGTGTAGAGTGCATTTGTAGGCATCTTTATTTATTGTAACATTCCCTTTGCTCTGTTTAAAAAAACAACCCTGGAACTTTTTCTAACACCCAGTGAACCCACGTTTGGGTTGAAAGACGATTGCAGTGCCTCACGTATTTTAGCCATATTTTGTACAACACCTCTTACGTGCTGCTGTTGGCTGTGTTTGATGTGTGCTATGCAGTTATATTTATGCTTTTGATGGAGAGAGGCTGTCCAAATCCTGTCTAGATTTTCCTGTCACAACATATCTACACTGACTAGTACTTCTCTATGGATGCTATATCAAACACTAGGAAGCCATTTAAGGAAAGCTGTGATGCTGGCTGAACTTTTCTTATTGCAAAGCAAATTCTCCGTCAAACATATCTGATTTGGCTTGGTTTTACAATTTTCTTTCGAGGCAAACTTCGGTTTCTGTGTACATTTGTATAATATAAAAATATATACATACATGATTGTGATTTGGTATTGGCAGATAGTCAATATTTTATTATATATAATAATATTATTAACTTTAATGAGGATATCCAGACATAGATCACACTTACAGATTGTGAAGTGTAAACCAGGCACCAGGCGGCTGGGCTCTTTATCAAGGCATATATATTCTAGAATAAGTCAACCTAAGCCATTTCGAGGGAGAATGGTGTGTTTGAAAAGGTGGACAACCGCAGATCATCTCAGGGACAGATTAATGTTTGATTTATATAAGACCTACTACTGTATGTGTAACACAGCGCTACATTGAATTAAAGCTCACAGACGTAACTCTAGACTGCGGTTTAATAGTTTGTTGCATCTGAGTTCTAATTTCAAACCTGTTTGTTTAATTAACAGACAGTCCAAGACACAGCTAGTGTTGTGAGGTGGTGACTGAAAAACAGGAGGAAACACAGATGGATAGAGTTCAGACAAAGAGTGAGAGATGGATGGAAAGAAAGAGACAGAAGGAGTAAAAGTAAGAGAGCTCATTGGGAAAAAGTGTCAAGAGAGCTCCGGTCTTCCCGCATTCGGAGAGACACTGATCATAGAGTGCGTGGCTGTTGTAGGATCAAAGGCTTTGTCAGTCAAAGCCCCTTGACTCTGTCTCCGTAGAGCCGACTACAGGTACTCGGGGAAGCGTGGACGTGGAATAATTCATGACCAGAGAGGCTCACCCTCAAATGCTCTCTCTGCCCAGAATGAGACAGCGCATCTGGGGTCACTGGTCTCAGAGCCTCCCCTTATCAGCCCCCAGGCATGGAGTCGAGAGCAGCTGCTGGGTTTGGCTTCTGTTCCTCTCCTGTATTATCTGTTTTAACACACATACACCACAGTAGTGTGTTTGGCACAAACACAGTCATGCTGTGAAGTGTTTGTGTGTGGCATAAATGGCATGTTTTGCATGTATATGGGTGGGCAGGTGGGTGGATGCTTGGCATGAGATGTTTTGTTTTTCCTTGTGTGTGTATGCACACAATATTTTTAGCTTTTCTACTAATGCTTTCGTGAACCAAACAGTTAAATCTCATTCTACTCACAGAGTTTCCAACAACATATGGTTTGGGCTTACTGGAAGCCTATATGAATTCCATTAAGTCATCTTCTGGCAGTTCTGTTACACAAGGCTGATTAGAAACACTCAACAACAAGATTTACGTGAACTGAATATACATTGACTGCAATCTGAATTTGAATTGATGTATGTTATCATAGTGTGTCTGATATGTTTTTTCTGCAATAAAAGTATAATTTCCACTTATCCTAAAAAGGCATCTAATCTTTCTAGCTCATCAAAAATTACAAAATCTATGAATATGCACATTTTGTTTATTTCAAAATGTTTCCTGCTGGACACAAGATGTCTACTACTTCACTGTAAAGTGTATGTGCACTGGCAGCTTCAAATTTCTCACAATCACAATCGTATGAGTTGCAAATTGGACCAGGATTCGCTTCCAAATTTGTGATGTCACAAATCATGCTCGTAGGACCCACCCCTTAAAATCAGATTTTCATTGAGCCCAGAGAAACCTCCCACTGTCAGCAGATGAACATGAAAACAGCTTCTAGTGTCAAACTCTGCACATTGTCAGTCACAATACAAACTCATGAATTGCCTTTGCCACGTATCTGCCAGCAGCTTGAATAGTATCTAATTCAGGTCAAATCATTAATATCTGTGGAATCAATTAACAGCTTTTTCTCAAAAGTAGGGAAAGACAGCTTGTCCACTTCTGAGGGTTTATTAACCACATTTGTTAGCAAACAGTGTATTTAACAAACGCAATATTTCACAAGCTGTCACAGCCCAACTCATAGTCCATGACAAAGAAAGGAAAATATATGCAGTTGTACTGGGATATTGCATGAAGTTAATTAAAGTTAATTGGGGGTGTTTGTGAGTGGATGTGTGAATGTGTGGAGTTATATGGTGTAAAATAAAGATAATAAAGATAAATGTATTCTGGGGGGACAGGCCAGAGCAAGGCAGAATCCTACAGGCCGTGGCAGGAACTTTCTTTCTCTAACGTGCACCTCTCCAGCAAGTTCTACAAGGCTGTGTACAATTCCCAACAGCATCCACTAATCAAATGTGTAGGTCAAGGCGGTTATTATGAGAGCCATGGTTTAGTCCAGAGTCAGTCACTCCTTTTTGAAGAAGGAAGAATTTAACACTTTTGTAGACTTTGAGGAAATGTGACCTGAGGCTTAAATCAGAGCAACAAAGTGTGATATGCCTGTTGGAGCATGTAGATAGGAAGCGGTTGTTTACAGGCAAAATTTGCAGGTTTATGCCTTTATTACAATTTGCATTTAATATGTAGTATATTTAGCTGAACTAGATCTTGCTCACCATTGTGAGTAACTTCAAAATATGTGCAAAAGAGGCATTAATTAGTCGGCTTCCGGATTAGAAAGAAAACAGAAAAATTCCATAAAACCCAAACTACCTCTAACTTGTCTTGTACATGGGTGTAACTAGTACACTGTGAACCTCTGCTTCCTTTGAGGGCACAGAACATTGCTTTTTTGGCACCAAACCCCACTCAAAATACTAGTTAACCAAGAGAAATATCCACCCACATCCAAACTTCAGGCATTTTTTTATCGATCATCGCTGAAATCATTTTTGTTGGGTTGCATGTTTTTGTACTTTCGGTGCCAGATGGGTGAGAACATAAAACACCTCAACACTTTTGGCACCGTTGCAGTTTTAAGAAAGCTGGTACACTGAGCAGGTTAAAAACACAAACAAATGTTACGGGAATCACAGATCTGCCACAGAGCTAAAGCCGAAGCCAAAGACCATCAGACAGTTTTAAGCCATGTAGAAACAACATGATGTTCGGTCTGACTTTGTTGCTTTTGGCTGCATTTAGCTACAAAGCTCCCTGTAGAGGTTAACTTCCTTTTTAGCGACTGTGAGTTTATGTAAATCTGACCGTGTCTGATGTGTTTTTGCCATTGATGGCTATCATATGCTCACTTGTAGTGATGGAATTTTATTCTCATGAAAACTCTTGTTCGACATGACACATTTAGAATGGTTGTTAAAAGCTTCCCAGCTGATTTATTTGAAAGACAACATGAACCTCCTTAAAAGCAGTGCTTGAAGATCTATTAAATCCATTGCTTGGGATGATGCTAAGCTCTAAAGTAATTGTTTTCAGTTTGTATTTGATTGATGCCATCTCGTTAGTGCTTGCTAGGTAGCATTATTAACACATCATAGGAATGTTCTGAAAAGCAGCTCGCTTCTCCTCCTTTCTCTTTCTTGTCTTTGTGGTAACATTGCGCTTGAGAAGGAAGAGCAGCTTGTAGCACTTTGTGTGTGCACTCACTTGTGCCAACAGTTAGGTGACAAAATTTAGTTTTGTTTGTTTTTGTGATGCGGCATTGCATTAAGATCCCTCACAACCAAATCCAAGTTACCCCTGTCTTTGCCAAATTGCTTTGGAAGGCATCAAAGAAGGTTGTTTTCTTTAACACTTACTACCACCTGACAAAGCAAAGGGAATGACAGGGGTGGGGAGATTGTGTTGGGTGAAGTGGGAATGATGGTGAAGTAGAGGTCAGTCCGGGCATCAGATACCTTTCCACCTTAGCCTCCACTTCTCTCTCTCTCTGCTCAATAATAAAGCACTTGTTTCACCAGAACCAGACATCTCTTCAAGCCATGTCTCATTTTCTATTCATTACTGCATCTACCTCCCTCCTTTCCCCCAATGGTTAATAGTGTATGCATACAGCCGTGATTACTCTTTTCTGGTTTGTGCTTAGAGAAAGTAAAGTTGTTTTTTTCCTCTTGCTGCTTGAACATCATTGATAGATGGTGAAAAACGTGTTGACATATGGGCTATTTTTTATTTAGGTTTTGATTTGGTGAATAAGAACATCATCCAAAATGCTCAATTTTTCAAAAAGTCTGAACATGCTGTATGGACTTCCAGATTTGTCCAGGTCTTGACCAGTCTGGCCAAGAATCATTATGTTTATGGTATTGTTTTTTTGGTGTAATTAGAATGCCCAATGCATATCTATGAGGGCTAATATAAAAGATGCAACAGTACAAACAACAGCTTACCCCCACAATAAGACCTCAACTGTAAGCAGATTGCAGTTGTTTCTGTCAACCTCTTCATTCAGACCTAACTACTTTTTATAGCATTTTTCAAACCTATGGGCAAGTGAACTTTATAAACCGCATTGGGATTTAATTGCATACCAAAAATTGAATCAGTAAATATGATTTTTAACAAGATGGACAGAGTGGTGAGGATGAGAGAAATACAAGAATTCATAATGACGATGATGCAACATCATTAGAGGACACAGATGTCTGTCACCTAATTGGAACATGGTTTTCTTTGGCATAAAAAGAAAATATAATGAACTGTTAGTTCTCCCTCTTGCCCAACCTTCTTCTTTTGAGGAAGCATTAGTATTGCAGTACAGGGATACCTGGGACCTTTCTCTATGTACTTTCACCACAGTGTCAACCCATTAGAATATCTCTTTCTCTCTCTGTTGTTGTTTTAATAGATAAATGACAGGGCATGGGGAAACTGAGGAAGTGGGTCAGGGTGAATATGCAATGTAGAGAGTGGGGAAGGGAAAGACAGAGCAAGGGGGGATGGGGAAGAGAGAAGGCACCAAACTCTGAGGCAATAATTAAGTGGAATATGGAGCGCGCCCTCGAGGGTACATCCGAATCAGCACTTTGCATTTTGATGGAATGTGAGACAGCGTGGAAGCCACTTTATTAATGAGTTTATTTATGTGTGGGTGGATGGCATTCGCCCTGACTCTGCGACACGCTTGGCCGGACTCTCCCTCATAGTTGCAAATTGCTGGCAGGGGGCAAACAAAGGTGACTCGAGGTCGCATATACTCAGTGTACTACAAGCTGTGGAGACCAACCATGTAATGATGGACTTTATTTACATAATGTCCCCTCAATGTGGCCAATCATATGGATTTGTATGGGTTCATTAAAGTTCCACCAATACGGGTTTTTGAAGCTAATCCAGACATTTTTGGGGACTACTGACAGCTTGGACTACATGTCAGTGTCATATGTCAGTTCAGTTTCAGAGGCTCGACAACTTTTTGAGAAAAGATTTAATACTAGAACATTGTCTACTGAAAATCAGGATAACAATTACAGATGTTAGTGGGATCTAATTTGAAATGTTGTATTAGTTTTAATTTGGGTTAAGGGCTTACCGTGGACAATCAGTGTTGTATTTAACAATACATTTATAACTATTACTGTACATATTTGAGAATTGTTTCTGGACAGGAATTTGAGTTCTTTCTTTAAAAAGGTTTTTCTTAATTGTCACATCATAATGGTCTCTAGCGAAAGCTGTTGGAAAACAAAACAATTGAATGAAAATTGAAGTCCAAGAGTGGTTCTTTTCTTTCTCACCTCCTTCTTTCAAGTTCAGGGGTTTGGACGCCTCTTAATAAAGTCTGTGTCCAAGCTGCCAGCAAGCCTCCCCAGAGGAATGTATTCGTGGTGAAGTTTATGAGGGCCCCAGCCATAAAGATTTAAGATGGAGCTTTTAAGGCTGTTTGCAACATAATCACATTTATTGAGTTGGAGGAGGGGATTATTGAGTGCTGCATCAATATGGATTGTACATAATGGCCTTCTACACTTTCTTATTGTCTGTCTCTCTGTCCTTTTCTCATCTTGACATGCATTGGTCACTGAGTCATTGGGGCTTGTGAGGGAATAGCTGGTGTTGTGGTTGGCCTGAGCAGTTTGCTCTTGCTCATATGGACTCATATGCCCACAAACACACATCAACCTCCCCTACTCGCATACGATTATGTGTCAAATGGTTTACCACACTTGCGCATGAAATGACAGACACCATGTGAGAATACACACAAGGGATTTGACATTTGATTGGCCTGTGGCTCACCACCTGTCCATAGATGAATATTCATGGGGCTAATCTCCATGGACAACAAACACAAACAAACGGGAATTCATTTGGGAACCTGTGCAAAGGTGACAAAAGGTCAGGAGAAGGTGCAGAGTGATGTTCTAATCTTTACTCTTTTTTTAAGAGAGTTTACCATTATACAGTCAATTCTACAGGTCGTATTGTCCACAGACGAGGGATGGGTAGCTAGAGAAAGTCTTAAATTGGCAGCAGTTCTTGATTGGACAGAATCGAAATAGCAGTAAACTCCTAGCTATTTGCTGTGCCATTAGTACTTGGACAACATTCACTTATTCAGCTAATAGGCATTTTAAATTTGCCTACTGATAAATACTTTTGTTTGCTCTTATGTGTCTAGCCGTCTGCAAATGACGATTTGTTCATTAGCATATTGCAATTATGTTGTGGTTCTGCTTAAATTCTGTGGACTCTAGTAATGGTGGACAGGTTGAGAGGCTTGGAAGTGTGGGCTCACTTTAGCAAAGTAAATGTGACTGACAGAGAGTTAGATATGCTTTGTCACATGTCAATATGTCATATTGAATATCGTACTGACCTGAAAAAAACCTAGAAAATAGTCCTTTCTTGGAGCGAGCTGCCCAAAGATTGACTAAATTGATCATTTGAGATCTGAGTCATCTTCCTGCACTACCACGACTAATGTTTGGAAGAAGTGGAAAACTGGCTTCAGTGGAGTGACTGCACAGAGAAAGACATGTGAACTCTCCTGAGAGGGCATCAGTGAGATCTGTCTGTTTGCTGAGTGCCTTGTTGATTTCCTCCAGGATGACAATATCGTGCCATGTAGGACTGAAGTCTCTAGTCTTCAGATCAGAGGAGAGAACAAGAATAAGCAGTTTGCTGTTCAATTATCTGCACCATGGCTTGATCCATGGTTTTGATCCACATCTTGCTTGGGCACTCAGTTTTAAGCTTGTGTTCTGGTGGCTTGAGCTCCTTTGAGGTCTTGGCAAGCTCCCCCTGCTGCCTCCCACTACAGTTGAAGCAGCCCACTAGCTTTTTTGTATAAACCCACAGCACGGTCAATTCCTGGATCTGTCATTGTTTTTACCCATTGCAACAGCCTTGCGCTAATAACTTTGCTTTTGACACTGCGCCTGAGAGGTTTTGACTCAAATAATTTCGGAGGCTGATGATGTTTTGATGAACTCCAAGATGACAATAGCGTTAAATCAACAGCATTTACAATGAATATTATGAGAGTCACAAAGATTGGGATTAATGGTTTTGTAGTTAGTTGTTGCTAGGCAATACATTAAAACAATAACAACAAACAATTCAGTTCAACAGTGATATATCATCAAATATGGCATCTGAATTTTTGTAATTTCTAAGTTTAATATCACATATAATTCTAGAAAACATTGAAAAAGACTGGGACAGATGTCTGTCTGAAATGATGTTAGAATGTGCTGCTGTAAAGACATACGCAGAAAGTGTGTGGTACTAAAGACAACTTTTATGCAGTACATCACTTATAGAGCTTTCATCTATCCAAGTTAAGAGCAGTAATGTCATCATTAAATATTTTCAGATATTTACCAGAGATATTGCCAGAGCTAATTCCTTTTGGAGTTGATTTGAAGGAGCAGATAGTCAAACTAAGCATGTTTAATCTGTAATACTCCAAGAAATGAGATGTGATCACTCCTGCACAAGTGTACAAGTGAACAAGCCTGTTTCCCTTCTTGCCCAAACAACACCCGAAAACAACCAAACAACCACTCAAACGGTTTGGTTGTCACAGCTTAGCTTTGTTTAAATGCTCTGTGGAGTAAAGCTTGCTGCACAATCTTTTTTTGTTGTGTTTTAGAAGTTTTTTTTTTCTTTTCTTTGCTTTGAATTGCAGTCTGCAATGTGTATCAGTTACAAATGTCTGACAATAGGTTCCAAATTTAAGCAGCCTTTCATGTATCAGTTTGAAAGTTGAATTACCTCAAATAACTGTCAAGGCTCTGCATTTAAGATTTTAAGATAAGATTTTGAGGATACTGGCCAGACTAGCCATATGCCTTCACTTGCCTTCCCTGCCAGTCACTTCCGCCCAAAGCGGTGATTCTTTTTTCCTCCTGTTTATCCACCAGGAAGATAACCTTTACGTTTATTGGCCAGCGGCCTGGCCGCCTCTGGCGTCCTCCCTGGCTTTAATTAACGCTGTAATTGTGCAGACAGACTCTTCTCTCATTATATCTAATCTTTTCTTTCAACCTGCTGCCGTCCCCTGTTCAGTGAACTGAACTCACTGATGTGGAGGCAGCGTGTTCAGTAAAAGCACGGGGTGAGGTAAGAAAATGGAAGTGTGAGCTTGACAATTTCCGCTCTGACCTCATTGATCTTCAGCGCTGGTTGTATGGTCTTCTGATAGGTTTGAAATCAGACGTGGAGTGTTGGACATGGAACTTGCCTAAATTATTAATGCAATTAGGGCTGCAACTGCTGATTATTTTCATTATTGATTATTTTGAGTATTTTTTAGATACATTTTTAAAACTATTAAATGTCAAAATGTCACCCCTCACAGTTTCCAGGAGTCCAATCTTCAAATATGTTGTTTTGTTTGACCAACAAAGGTATTGATTTTACAATAATGTGAAACAAAGAGAAGGGGGAAAGCAGTAGCTGCATTTTTGCTTATAGTAGCAATTCAATGACAATAATGAGAATTGTGGATGATTAATTTTTTGTTAAATAATCAACTAATAATTTTGTATGTATGTGTTGTACTAATCCATTCTGTTGCTTTTTAGAATGAATGAAGAGTGGCTCTGTTGTGTTCATATGATGTTGGTGAAGCAAGCTCCTCTGTTGTGTGTGTGTGTGGACCTTGTCAAGGTCAGTCTTTATCTCACAGTTGTACTGGATTTCCTGGGGTGGACAGTCTGCGTGCCACGTGCTGGTTGCAGCCTGTATCCCGCTGCTTTCAAAGTTGCACTGTTCAGCATACTCCAGAAGCCTCTGATTTGTTAGTGATGGAAGGAGTGCTTTCTCTTTTGTACTGCCGTCTCATATGGTGAGAATTGCCTACTGGGAGAGTGTCAACAGCTGGAAAATACAACCACCGTTTGTGACAGTAAGGACCGTTGCCCTTTCTTAGATTTCCCCTGACAGTCCCTACATACAGTGCCTTTACCTGGTTGTTACTGGGCTGGATTTAGCAGGACAGGATTTGGTGTAGAGCAAATTCTCTAGTGTTAGCATTAGCATTGTCTTATTGATCAGCTTCTTAGACGGGGTATTGGAAGGTAGAGGACTGATTGAGGGGTTAAACTGAGATTTAAGGATGACAGTGAGGTCTGAGCAAAGAGGTGTATGTGTGTGTGTATTCAGGTAAAGGTGACCTCTGGATGGACAAGGGATGGAATGGAAACTTAAGATCAGTATCTACAAACTTATTGCTGCTTGGGCCTTGTACACCAGATTGACAGAGGAAGCCACACTGGGTTGTGTGTGTGTGTGTATTTGGCATAGCATTTTTTGCTCAATTTCCAAAAATGTCTTTGTTGGCGATGTGTACAAGAGAGTAAGCTGATGACTTACTCCATTTTGTATTAATTGGAGATAGCTTTTCAACTTAACTGCCCTTTATTTAAAGTAGTTGATAGCCATTTCCAGCAACACCTTTTTGGTCAAAGGAATAAGTATAGCATGTGTATTTGTAATTGGGTTAGGGTGTAAAAAACATCAACAATTATAATTGTTTTTTAATGAAACTACAGCACAGATGTCTGCTACACTCAGTAGTAAGAGAAAACCATGGCCTCCTCCATAAATCTTTTGTGCGGTCAGGTATTGTGCCAGTCTGTCGCAATTAAGTGTGGAAAAAACGAGGTGAAAATGCCTTAATTATGTTCCTTAGAACCCCCGCGCCATTAAAGACAAACACAAACTCTATTGTTGTCAGGCAATTATATTGCTTTTTCACGCATGCTCCCTTCTTTTTGTCTGACGTCCATTTTCTGGAATGGCCTCCGTCTTTTATGTGACTAGAAAATGGAATAGATATGAGGAACTGAAGAAAGGGAGAGTAGCAGAGAGGGAGAGAAGTCAGGCAGAGCAATGGAGAAAATGATTATTGAGTATTGTGCTATTGTTAGTCAGGGACGTCAGAGTGCATGTGTGGGGGAAGCAAGGGACACACGGAGCCATGCCAACTGTTATTGACTTCAGGCCGCAGGATTAATGCTGCACTTATTCACTCCCTGATAATTGCGCACTCACCCCTCCTTAAGAAACAATCTTGTACACAACAGCAGGGCTGGAAAGCCTTTGTGTTGCTCTCCCCTTTCTACTCTTCAGATCTCACGCCGGTGAAGAGTACAATCATTCACTTCAATATGACATGCAGTGTGGCGACAAGCGTATGCAAATGTATGGTGTGAAGAAGAATAACTGCAACATGCGCACCGTCACCGCACTATATTTAAGATCAGCATTGCCCTTGGCTAATGTCTCCACTGTATAACTCATAGGTCAAAGGTTAATGAAACATTTGCAGGTACAAGCACTGACCCTGACATCCAAAGGGTGCTGCTCTGTGCACTCAAAAAATGCATATTGTTAATTTTAGTATGCATTATTCTTCGGTGCAGACAGGCTATACATAGCTTTATGGCCTAGCTTTGTGGCTTCCAGCCAAGGCACTTTACCTCGTTAAAAGATCCTGTTTAATAATTAATCGAGTCCATCAGCTTCAAAGGCAGTGATCAATCGATTGAGCAACTCCCTCACCCCCACTTTTGAGGAAGCTGCAGCTTCCATGAAATTGTGTTTCCCTCCTTCACTAATGATTCATTCTCAGTGCTTCGAACCAAACATGCTAAGACTAAGAAGTCAAACGGCAATTATGCTGAAATGTGATGTCTACACTCATATCATCCTTGATTACCCCTTCAAAGGAATAGTGGTTGCACTGTGTTTTTTAAATGAAAGCTGATTTGCACAAGACAGACAGAGGTTAGTTAGGTAAGACTGTTATTCTTGAGAGGTCATCTGCGGTGAGTTACTCTGCAGTAAGGGAGAGAAGACGATAGTGATGATGGCTGAGGAAGAGGGGCCCCTCAGGACTGTTGCTTTGCTGTCAGCTCTGACCCTTGCCTCCGGGTCAGTATCAGCGGAGTATGTCTCTGCCTCTGGGTCTCCTCTGCAATGCAAACCGGACAGCGCCCATATTTTTTCATCCAGTTGGGGTCTGCGTCGTTAATCACCCACATCTCCTTTTTTCGCCTTAGCTCCTCTTGGTGCCCCAGGCATCTCTCCTCCCTCCTTGACTGCCCTCCATGTCTATAAACTTAAGTATACACTTATAAACTTACTTTCATTTAATTTCAACCCTACTATAGTGTTCAGTGTGGTCAGTATGCACTAAGCATGCCACAGTAGGCATATACAAAGTCATACAAAAAAACTCAAACTACTGCCGCAATGAGAATCTCAATACTGTGACGAGGACATAACTGACATCAGTAAACCAGGGTCATATGTTTTGTCTTTTGCAGATCCGGACCCAACACATTGTGTTGAGAAAGTACATTAGTCATGTGATCACCTTGTCACAGTGGCATTGTCATCATTTCTTTCAGCACTGTCCTAGTTGAACTCAGCTATCCAAACTTTCACTATTCAAACAGCAGCAGATATTATCTCCCAAGTGTTTGTTAAAACATCCCACAGTAGCCCAGACAGACTTAACAGCATCGTTTTTGCAGTTTGGGAAATTTGCAAAGTACTGCAAAATCAATATTATATGCATGGCGTTTGAGTTAATATGCAGAAAAGTCATGCTTTCTGTAAATAGTTTTAATGATATTCTTAAGAAATAATGGAATTCAGATTGCATGCTGATAATTTTATAATATGCCAAAGATTATTTCTCTCCAGATAAAATCATTGCTTTGCATAATGAGTCAACATGAATTACGAAGCACAAATATTATGAATTGATTTGAAAGTGCAAATCTTAAAGCTCAAATGCACTGCTCACAAGAAGACATGTTGGCTTTTTGTGTGTATTTTGACATTTAGGTCTTAAAGTTGGTGTTTTGGGAGCACCTCTTAATGTGTGATCTCTCTGTCAGTCTTTGTGTTTTCACTCCCTCCAAGGTTAAGATCTCTCTCCAACAATCAAGGTTGTAAACATCCATGGTGAGAATGAGGAGTGATTGTCTGTGCCAGGAAGGAACAAAAATGAAAAGAAACAATGCGTTTGAGTAGGAGGGAGTACACGCAAACCTCTGGAAGGCAGAAATCTTCCTCACCTTACCTAAATCAGCAAAGCCTCCTTAGGCATCTTTTACTACACAGTAGAAGAAAAGAATGCTGCGCTGAATCAGAATACCTCTCGTCGTCCCCCACAGTTGATAACCTGTATTTCCCAGTAAGGCATTGGGTCATCCCAGCTACAGGGCATCAGTATCCTAAATCTGGAATTTCATTGGCAGAAACACTGTGTTTGTACTTCCTGATTCCAAAGTGAATTATTTTCTTCCAATAGGCCACAACAGAGTCAGGTAATATTTCAGAGCTGTAGAAAACACATGCTTCAGGCTATTCTCACATACAGTTTTTTTTTTTTTTTTTTTTTACCAACAAAGCTAGATAAAAAATACCAGCCAACAAAAATGTTTGACCTTCTATATAAAGACTGGTCTGTTGTATTGTCTAAGTATTAACTGTAGATTAGACTTTGCCATATGTGCTTGTCGCTCAAAAAGATAATTTTTCTCCATATAAGGTTTCCAGCTTATTCCAGTCTGTTACCAAATGACATACAAAGTAAAGCTACATGTGTGTCTTCATTTCCAACTCCTGTATGACCATGACATTAGTCATTTCCCGGCTAAAGGAATAGACATTGAGCCGTGTCGAGCTGGCTGTCCACTACTTTTAGCTTAACTGCCACTGGCTCATTGTAAATCCTCAGTGTCCTACAGGTGTCATTGGACCCCATTACTGGAGACAGGCTTGATTGGCTATGCAAGACACCTCGGCTCATTAGAGGCCATGGAACCGGAGAGATTCCCATTTTCACGGCTTTCCTCATTCGCATTTTGGCCACAGGTTTCTCTGATGTGCCGTGGTTTGACTGGCAGGATGAAAGTGACAGGAAATTTCCGACGGATGAATTCCTGAATGACAATGCACTGGCCGTAATTGAACTGAGTGGGCAGTAGCTGTTGCCTACCCATCTAAGGCTATTCAGACAAAACTTCAGGATTATTATTATATTTTCTTATTTAATACACGGTTGGCGATAGCTACACATCTATGAGTTGACTGTTGAAGTTAATACCGTCTCATCATAAAGCCTACACTGCATTCATCTGTGTCTTTCACACAGCACTTTAACTTGCAGCCTTGAGACCATGAGGTTTGAAAATAACTAATATATTATTAAATGGACATACATATGAGTCTGGAGGAATATTATTGCCTATTGAGTGCTAATGGATTTGACGTGATATCTTTGCTCAGTTCACTAAACTGGTGTGTGTTGTGTAACGCTGTGTAATGTGCTGTAGTTTTCAACACCCCTGACCTTGTCTTCATTCATGTGGTTATAAAGATCTACCAAGCTCAATCCACACTTGATACACACAAGACTGTTAATGTACTGAGTAAACACACCCCCACTCACACGTACATACACACTACTCCCCCTTCTCCCTCTCTGTCTCTATTACTTAATTTGTTAAATCCCAGAGGAATATGATGTGTAATGAAGGATTTGAGAACTTTCTTATTCTCAACACACACACACACACACACACACACACACACACACACACACATCTGACCTACACTCAGTGAAGCTTCTTTGGCTCAGTTTAAAAGGTTAAGACCCACCAGACCTCGGTCAACAAGTATCTGCTAATCCCAGACATTGTTATGCTACTTGAACTCTGATGATATGTTTGCTGAAAATTTTTCAATAAATTACAATAGTATTTAAACTACCACTAATAGAAAATCTTTTTCCAAAAACCTAGGCGTCATTTTTGACTACCAGCAGAAAACAGTCCTGCTACTTTCACCTGAGGAATATTGCAAAAATACACCCACTGTGCTCTTTCTAGCAGTTGGAAATGGTTATCCATGCTTTTGTGTCCTCCCGCTCAGACTCTACAGCAAGATTACTCACTAAGACCTCATATCGCTCTCTTATACCTCTGCTCGTTCAAGACTGAAAACATTTGAGGACTGTCCTGGGTCCCAGGCTGTGGAACAGTCTCCCCCTGGGAGTCAGGTCAGCTCTTTTGGGTGTTTTTTAAGTCAAAGCTGAAGACCTGTCTTTTCTAAATGTGTTTGTGCTTGAGTCATGCACACTATTTTGATTTTGTGACGCCTCTGTGTTTCTATTTATTGTGCTATGTCTCCTGTTTTCATCACTCTGTAAAGCACTTTGTGACCCAGGTTTTGTAAGGAGCCATATAAATAAAATTTTACTTTCTTGCTTACTTCCAACCAAAGAGTGGAAGGCATTACATAGACAGCTGTGTAACACGCATCTGTTCTTTTCCCCATTTTTCCAAATACTCCCGAAAATGCTTTAAAATAGAATGCATTATACACTTTAAACGGTTGTATCTTCAAAACGATTTTACTGGCCGTGCTGTTATTATTTGATGAAGCATTGTTAATTTGTTGATAATGATTTTATATGCTTCTAAATGTTCACTTTCTTGTGAAATATACAAGCCTGCAATTGGATTAGGGGTTCAGGTCATTTTAACTGATGAACAAATATGACTTAGTCTCTTGAACACTGCAGATGTCAACTAATCTCACATTGTCAGCAGTGGTCATGGGGAAGGTGACATAAAAGAGGGTAAGGAGCTAGTGTGTGTGTGTGTGTGTAGAGGCCTAATGTGTGCCCTTATTCCCATCATTATGATCTCACAATCTTACCAGGTCATTGCAACACACATACACACTGACACGTCTGTATGTATGTCATGTACTCATCTTTCTGAGTGTTACAGCAGCAAGCAGGGTATTTACAGCTGTGGCCTCGGCTCTCCTTCACACGCAATTAAAAAAACTGTTTGGATGCACTCGTGTACCTCGTCGGCCATCTATCCTTCCCTTCCTCCCCCCTGTCCTTTTATTTTTCCTCCGTTTTGCTCACTGGAGGGGAGCTTTTTCATTACGCCACAGATGACATCCTCCGTTTTGTCAAGGTCGCTGAGGAGAGAGGCTCACAGATGATTGTTGTCACCTGTCACCCCTTTTTCTTTTCAGCTCCGGCTTTCTCTGTGATGTGCTGATTGTGCCGACACCATACAAGTGACTGCAGAAGGCGACATTTGCTCTCCTGCCATGCTGATCATATTCTCCCAGAGTGCAAAGTGTTTAGCCAAGTCATTGTCAGAGTGCAAGTGGTGATTTGCAAAGGCCGTGTTCCTTAATGATGCTTTTCATGGGCTGAGTGTCAGGTCCTGATGGCTTGGCTTCAACTGATCCATTTGAGTTCTGGCCATACGCTCCACCATACTTCATATACTTCATTATGGAGAGCAGTGGCTCAATGCCAGACCTCAACACTCTCTGAATGCCACTATTTTCAGTGAATCTGTGTGTTAGAGATCAGGTGAGCTATAGAGGTCATTATTTCTCAGCCATCATCCAACCAAGCTGAATTTATATGCCCCCCCTCAAAGTCTCGTGTTAATCCCTCCTAACTCTTTTCATGCCCTACTGTGAATCACAGTTCACCTGCGATTCTCCTCTACTTCTCCTCTCCTCTTCGTTGCTCCCTACTGTGAACTGTTGGTACACCCTCTCTTTTCGGCTTCATTCCTCTCCTCCACTCCCTCCCCTACTCTGTCCCATGAGTTCCCAGAGGTGACAGGCAACGAATGAGGACACTCATTGTTACGCCAGCTTGAGCAAAGCCATGCATTTTTAATCTGCTCTGACACTATTCTCCGTCTCTCTCTCTCCATCTCGCTCAGTCTTTCTTTGTTCTATCTCCCTTGGCATCCTGTCCCCCAGCCACAGCTTGATTCACACCCAGCGGAGAGGCATTTCACCTGGGACCACAAACCTCAGTGTCCTGCCTGCCCCTGGTGCTTGTGCCCTGCTGTGTGTGTGCATATATATATATATATATATGTGTATGTGTGTGTGTGTGTGTACACGTGTGTGAATGGCAGACACCTCTGCAGTGTAGTTGTGCTTCAGGGCTTCACAGCTTGTGTCAGGTGGGGGGAGAATGGAAAGAGGGGAGGGGGGTCTGCATCCACTGACCTTCAGCCATTAGGAAAAGGCTGCTCTCGTTTGCTCTCACACAGACACATACAAACATTTCGTCCAATGCGGGTAAATGTCGATTCATGAAACTAATAGCACTATTACTGAAGTCCTTTGGATGCCAGCTGACAACAGTCTCTTGTGTGGGTAGATCAATGGATTCATCAATAAGACACTTGGCAGATATTTAGCATTGTTGATTGAGAAAATGAGAATCCCTTACAGAAACTAAATGCATCCGCTTTGGCAATCTCACACAGAGACATTAGTTTTTGGACCGGAGGAACTTTTTCATAGTTGGAGTTGGAGGACCCTGTCCCTTATTATTGTGTTCGCATTGCAAGAACTGGGAATGATCGTTGTTCTTACAACGCCATTTTGAGGGACCTTTTTTAGAGAAGGTACACTCCCAGTACAAGGGGAACCTCGAGTAACGCCCAGACGTAAGTGTACCAAATGTACCAAAACACGGATAAATGGACCAACAGTGAAGTCCAGGCTTTATTGAGTGAATATGCAACAAGATTTTGACTCTTCAAAGCAAAATATAAAAATCTTGTGTGATGTTGCAAGTGACGTTGCCATACCAACTGCCAAAACTTAAAATTCTTAATTTAAGTATTTACACTCAGTTACCAGGTTATTAGGTACACGTACATTAAACTAATCCAGTGTAATACAACAGCCCTCAATAAATTCTGCCTTCATGAAGTGTATAATGTTCAGTTTTAGTGGAAACTGTTTTAGAGAGGTCTTTCATTATCAATTTTATGGTCATTTTGGCAGCTACCGTTGTAGTGCTGTTGAATTATACTACATCATAAGTGTGCAAACCACAGTCTCCAAAATGTTTGTTTCAGCAAAAACAAATGTTAAAACCTTGATGAAGGTAGAATTCACTGCAGGATTGTTGTATTAAACTGCATTTGTTTTAGCTAGTTGTACCTGATAAACTGACAACTGAGTGTATGATAGGGAAAGCATCTGAACATGCACACATTTATAATAACTGATTGGATTTATAACACAGATAACACTACCCATTATATTGTCCAACCCCTGTATGTCCCCATGTGGGCTACACAGACTGTGTACATGACTAGATGGATGTAACCATTGGGTAGCTGTTTTTATCAACAAACAAGCCTATTTTCATCCCCACCCATACAATCATTTATTTATAATGTTGATCACTTAATATGTAACCAGAGTTATTTATGCAATAACATGCCTCTGCTTGCACCATGTTTTTATCCAGTTTATTTACATGGTTCTCACATGTGTGTGGATGCCATAATGGAAGCCATTACTCTCCTGCCCTGTGCTCCATTCTAATGGGGCATTAGTATGCTCTTAGTGGCGCCGTTGGTATTGAACTCTCTCTCCCTTTCCTTCAGAGCAGACTAACTGCTGCTGGGTCTTTCCTTCACCCCCCCCCCCCCCCCTTCCTCTTTTCCCCTCCCGATGTCACCTCACCTCTTTTCCTCACCGATCTCCTTGTCGCTCCCTCTATCCCCGCCCCCGCCTTCCTGTCCCTGCTGTTCTGTCTCCTCGTGCTTGAAGACGGTGAATTAGCTCCAGCCTTCAACAGGGATCTGCCTGTAATGAAGCCTTTGTGTTTGTACTCTGAGCCGGCGCCGTTTCGAAATTGAATTGGATGTTCTCTCCCCGCTCGGTTCCTCTTACCTTCCAGCTCCCAACACGGCTCGGGCTCTCTCCATTATCTCCCGCATTCCTCGCCACAATGCGCTACATTGTGTGCCTCAATACACGGGCATGTTTTTTGAACGCATGCAAACGCTCCCAGGCGCATGTCCAAGTCCCCTCACCTGGTTGCATAATATGCTACACCAACATATACAGCAGCAGCATGCCACTTTGTGTAGTATGAGTGCTTGGAGATGTGCACTTGGTCAGCCATACACATTTTCCATTTTCCTCCAATAGACAGCCCCTCTTGCCATGTCCATGGCCCAATTTGCAGTAATGCTTTATTCAGGTACCCAGAGCTCCCCATACACTTGTACTTGCACCCTCTCCAGAGTACTTCTCTCTTTTCTTCCCTATACTGCCACTGTCATCAGTCAGGCTAGGTTATTGTTGCTGTTGTTGCCCAATGTGTGAGTTCCAAGTCTTCCCGACCTCGGCTCATTCTTCACACGTGGCCTCCCTGCCGTCTGAGAAGCCATCAACATAGATCTGAGATCACCAAATCCTGCTTCTGTTTATATATATATATACTACAACTATATATAATAATAATGTCTCACGTGTTTCCTCTCCTCCTCGGTCCCCCCCTCCCTTCCCATATTTCCTACTCTCCTGGTAATGGTCGAATGAAAGGCAGAGCTTGTTTCTGTTCACTGATGCCCCGGTTGGCTCCTCGCCTTTCTTCCACTATTGTTGCCGGGGCTTACCCATGGTTATTGGGCGCTTAAGATGGTAAACACACTAGAAGGCCTGACAGGAACATGACAGAATACACGGGCTGTATTTAGGGAGATTGAAAAAGAAATACATGATATAGCAGGTGGAATGTGATGAATGGTATATGATGGAATGCTTTCATAGTCAAAGAGGGAAGAGGAGTAGACGGAGGGCCCTGCACTGCACCAGGGTGCACTGAGCACTACGAGCAACTCAGGTTGCTGATTAATAGCACACATCAAAAGCAGATAACGCTCGACATGCAGACCCTTAGCACGGGCCACAGGCTGAGAACTGTAGCCACTGCAGGCCCAAAGTGTGACAGCCACTGTCCAATTTTCTGTTTTTTTCCCCTGTTTTTAGTCCTTTATGTTTCTGACATGCTGCAACTTGACAAAAATCCATTGGCATCGCCTCTGGGCCAACATGTCACGTATCCACCAAATACCTCCCTAAACTCTCTTTGACAGTGACACTTTATATATGGATTATAGAAGAAAGATGCGAACATGACGTTTTGACTCACTGCTTGACTTAGCCGAAAAAGAGAATTGAGAAAGGGAGGTTAGAGGGGGACAACGAAGATGCCAGGGAAACCACCAAGTCCTATCTTTTAAGTCTGGAAACATTTCGGAATTTTGATTTACTCTAGGGCTTTTAATGACTGATTGGGAAAAGAAATTACATCTGTTTTTCAATCTGCATTTGCCTTGTCAAACTATATCTATCTGTATCCACCAGTACCAGAAATGAGACTTCCCATTGGCACCTAGCTTATTTGACACTTGTGGTTGAAATCTGGGCGTCCGTTTACATGCTCAGAGTGTTCAGCATCAGTATGGAGTAACTCATTACTGCTGCATCATAGCTTGTTTAGTGCTGGTGGATGGGCACAGTATGTACTGGCTGTAGTTCACTCAGCCATATGGCGGGGGTGATTACCCCAGTGGTGTCTGGCTTTAACTTTCACAGGTGGTTCTGCGGTGTAAACATATCACTGAGAGGAAGTTGTTTTTTTTACTGTATGCAATGATCGCCGATTTGTAAGAATTGGTGTGAATGCGCTCCTAAAGATTTATAAACCTTTATTTTGTGTGATCTTTTTAAGTCGGAACATTGTTTCACTGACTCCCTTTATTGTAGCCTGGTTATGTTTTTTAATGAAAGCGATGCAGTTTGTAAACCTCGCTGAAGGGCAAGAGATTTATCCCAAGCTGGTGTGCTTCGTATTGCAGTATTTTTTGTTACCCATTTATCCGAGGCAAACGTTCACACACAATTGGTTGCCTGTTATTTCCTGTATCATTATTTATGTTCTTTTTTTTTCTGTATTTACGCACACATTTTCAGCTACAGCGCCCCAATTTATAATGTGAGTCATAAAAGTTTAATATTGTCTCATAGCTGCACTCGTGCAAACACACACACACACACACACACACACACACACACACACCCTCTCAGGTTCATGGTAGCAACTTTCAAAATGTAATTGATTGCAGAATATTGATTATCTGCTTATGATCAATATGATCTCACTTTTTTGACACGTAATAGCATGCTTCCCTTCTCAACATACTTCATTACATGATTATGTTTCCTTGGAGGACAATGCATTTTAGTTCACCTTTTTTAAATGACCAAATTCATTCATTCCGTGTCTCAGATGTTAGAGTACAGACTGATAAGATAACGAGTAAATTGATGTTAAAATGCCAGAATTTAAAAAAATACATCACATGTTGTTCTATATAATAGATCCATGACAGATTATTGGGATGCCTGGCTGTGAAAGTATTGGTGAAAATACTTACAGCAACAGTATATTGGTGATAATAAGGCACAGAATAAGCTATGGTATAGCCAGACAAGAGCAAGCAGTCATTCAGAGGTATTGTCTTCATCTGTCTGTGTGACAGAGGGATAAAGTGTTACTGTGTGTGTAGGTGTCTGCTGCATGGCCTCAGAGATTAAAGGTTCCTCCAGAGAGTAGTCGATGCGTTTAGACTGAGGATTGGATGTTGTCAGGACAAGGAAGGAAAGGCTGTAGTCAATGTGAAACACACACTCACTCACACACATGTAGGCATGCATACAGCACTCACAACTGCCCATTGCCCATGCACTGCACAAAACAAACTCCAGCCTCTGTTATCATGCCACATCAATAGGTGAGCATATCGACTTCATCTCAAGATAATCAGCATCTTACATTACTAAACAAACACACCTGAGACAACATCCACACCTTCTCTGTCTCCTATACAGAGTGGTTTTACAAGGTCATAGTCAGTGGGTTTTGTATTGATCAGCTGAACCACTGTCTTTTAGCTTTTCCACTTGGTTTCGGTAGTAAATCCTGAGGCACTGAGTGGTTTCAATTGGCCTCAGAGGCAGCCGGTGTAATATTATTTTATTCCAGGGGTCATAATTTATCCTGTCTGTAATATCCCCACTGAGGCTGTTGGGAGGAGGATGCAGTTTGTCTTGCGAGTTCAGGTTGGATGCTCAAAGAAGTCATTGCAACTCAAAGCATTTCCTGGGTGCTTTTTCAGAAAGAGAGTGAGCATTAGCAGTGCTTACATAATGTGATCCTTTAATCTCAACTGCAGTCCCCCCCCCCCCGATCCAGCCTGTGTCTCCTCTCCTCTCTCTTCTGCCTAACCTACCAAGCCCAAGGGCTTGCAAATACGTGCATATTCGGTCCCCTTTTTTTCACAGCTCCCCGTGTGGGTCTGTGTCTGTATGTGTGTGTGCACACAAAGCTGTGTGTCACCTCATATCTTTTCAAACCAAATTCTTGCCACTTTTTTTTGTTCTGAGTCACAAAGCGACACCGCATGCCTGTGCATGTTCCTGCTCCCTCAGATTTAGAGCTGAACTAAAGGAGACCTGAATCAATGTTTTCAGAGCGGCGTCAGTTCCATTTTTCATCAGTTATTCTTAGTTACTTCCTTCTCTCCTCCTCAAAAGAGGAACGAGAGCTGGAGAGAGACGGACTTGATACTGCAGACAACATGCGAGTAGAGCTGGGTGAGAGGTCTTTTGTAAGACACTGCTTTCAACCATATTGCCCAGATCAATGTGCCACCATAGGAAGTGCACTGAGTGAATTGAGAGGCCAATAATGAGCTCAGCAAGTCTACAAGGTCTGTGAAATTAAACACATTGCTCACCTGCTGCAGATATCGGTGGGCCTTGACTCTTAGTAATCATATCGGCGCCCTAACATCAATGGAAATCACTAAGCTGGAACGTTCAGTAGAATATCCAGACCCCCAGTTTATTGCCTTTGTCGGTCCCAAGGTCTCCAGCGTTCTCATGTTTCTTTTGATTCCTCTGAAGTGTTTGCAACAGTATAACCCTTCACCAGCGTTAGCTTGCGATATTGAAATGTCAATTGCATTTACAAATCTGCAGTTGCTGTGACATCATCTCAAAGATTCAGAGCTTATGTGGCTTTTTCCCGCTGAGTTTACGAGCTATGTGGCCTGAAAGCCAATAAACATTGAAGAGGTCGATAATAATTGCAGGTTTCCTTCAGATAAGATTTGTCACTAATGCTATTTTTATGATAGCTCCAGACAGCCAAATCTTAACCAACCAAATTGATAAAACTCCATTATTACCTCCTTGACACCTCCTTACCTGAATTAAGCATTTTAGTATTCTAATACTGCTGAGTTAAATGTACCTTTGCATGAAAGGGCATTTCAGATTCTTTTAAACCAGACTTCCATTATGATGAGTGTCAGAAACTATCACAAGGCCTATCTAATCTCTGTGTTTTAATAGCGGTTACATTACAGGCCTTTCCCACAGCTTTCAGCCTTCTATCTCCAGTACTATTAACCAGCCTGTTTTAACTAAACAAAATGTCCTCTGTAAGGTGGCTTATGGGTAAATGGAAGCTCTGGGAGGTTGGCTTCTTAAAATATAGGGCAGCCTCCCTAATAAGGTGCAAATATCAGGCCCGTGGCATGAGCGAAGCAAATTGCTTTTTGACAGTATATTTAAGATGGTAATCGACTGTCATTTACCAGAGCCAATTCTCTCCGAATTGCTACGTGAGCCTCAGCGTCCCCACCTCTCCTGCTCTATCTTACTTCCTTTTCTTTCTATTGGCTGTCCCTCTCGTGTTCCCTGTCTGATTTTTCCATAATTCCCCCCAGCCTCACATACATGCACATAAACACACACACACACCACTTCACAAAGCACAGTAATGCACATAATATGAAAGTCATTATTATATTCATAAATAACAGCAATTGCTCTGGGCTTAAGGAGAACATTATTTGACAGAGTGGTGGCTTCTGTACCCCACACTAGATTTGTGTAGATGTACGCACACCCATAAAGTATGTGTGTGTTCAGGCATTTCAACAGTATAGTACAGTAATATTGTTGAATTTGAATTTCTGATTCTGAAAACATACGTTTAAACCGCTGGTAACACTTTACAAGACAGTACACAGTGAAAATGTGAGTTATGAATGGCGACTATAGTTCAGAGCTAATCAGGAATGACTTATGAAGAAAGTGGTCGTTATTAATGATTCATTAATACGTATCTCCCAATCTGTTTTCTATTAACGCAACATAATCAACTATATAGTCCTCAATGTGGAGTTATGCAGGAACTACTCATTAATTAATTAATTATCAGGTTGCTCCTGATTCGTTCCTCTCTTGTTCCTTTGTAACTACTCACATTTTTAAATAAGGTATTGCTTAGATATGTATATGTATAAAAAAATTGGAACTGTAATTACCCAGTTGTACTCACTTACTCTTTCCCTTCCTGAAATGTGATAATAATAATAATAATAATAATAATAATAATAATAATAATCCCTCATATCACCAACTTCTATTCTAATTGCTGGTGGGCTCATGAAAAAATAATAGCAGTGACTGTGTTCCTTCAATAGGTTGGAAGCCCGCTTCTGAAATGCTTCTTGTCATTGGCCACTCAGGAACCAGAAATGGCCTCTAATTGCACCTGCCATTGCCCCAATTAGCATGCAGGAAAGATGGGATGGCTGCCATATACAGCTGCTTTTTTTTTGCTTGTTGCAATTTTCTAGAGGCAGTCTCAAGTTGTAGCATAATGGTTGCCTTTGAAATGCAAAGGCTCCTGTATGCACAGGCAGGATTCATAGTGGTCTTCGAAAATGTTGAATAATTGAGGTTGAGATGCACAAAAAGAGGCCTGACTGATGTAGAAATCAGAGTTGAGCTATAGCGGATACATATACCTGTTGACTCAGATGAAACAGAAACAGTTTCCTAATTCAGACTGGGAAATTGAGATTTCATTTTTTAACAAGCTAATCTTAACTACAGCCGTACTGTTTACATAAACTTAACTTTAAGCTGACCTTTCCACATGTAAGAAAAAAATGCTATTTTTCACATGACATTTGGTGGGGGAGAACAGAATATCAACATTATGTCCATGAGGTATTAGATTTGTACTCATATCCCCAAATTTTCCAAGCTGATGTTTTCTGCTGTGGCATGTCAACAATTGTTATATTGTTTTTTTAGGTGATCCTGATTATTTAAGCTACTATATGCAAATAATCAATTTAAAATGAGGCTTTATAAATCATTTTAAGATTAACTATCTTTTTTTAATAAATCAATTCTCACTTCGCTATCCCATTTGCAATGTAATAAAATTCATCCTTAGATTAACTGAGGTTTGACATTTCACAGAGCTGTTTCCTTCAGCCATTATGAGGCCCAGTGTACAGCCAGTGCCTGCTGCTGAATGGCTGTCCTTTTTCCACCCTGTAGTTGACAATGGCTATAGAAAAGGCCCGGTGGCTATATTGACAGTGCAGTGTTTTCTTCCTAAAATAGACACAATACCTTTGTCAACTGCACACTATCAGTTCCTCGCTCCCCACACTGAGGCGCCGACAGGTCTTTGTTTCTTACCGAGATGGTTCTCCCTCGTCTGATGGGGAGTAGATGAGGGTGGGAGGGAGGGAGAGAGTGCGTATACATGTGTTTGTGTGAAGGGGTAGGAGTTTGAAGATAGTGAGGAAGCAGGCCTCTGCAGAAGGCACCGCCTAGCAAGATTACTGTGGAGCAAGTTCTCCCTCTATTCTGTCTCTCCTCTTCCCGCTCTCTCAAGCCTTACTTTCTTCTTTCTATTGCTGCCCAACCCAGTCTTTCCTACGTCCTGTCTCACCCTATCACTTCCTCCTCCCCCCCTCTCTGTCTCTCTCTGTCTCTCTCTCTTCGTCCAGATAAGGCCAGTAGAGCTGCAGGCTGCTGGGCTGGTTAATTGGAACGGGAGAGTCTCGAGGCCTGGCCAGTGAGCCTTGTGCTTCCTACCAAAACATCTCCAGGCACCAAGACAGCCACATGCATGCTGCTGGGTACACGCACACACAAACTTAATCGCCCGCATTCCCACACGCCCCCAGCAAACATTTTACATTTCACGCATGCAAAACAACTTAGAATGGGCGAACAGGTAGGGGTTCAGTATCTCACTCAAGGAAAGGAAAACAGCACTTACAGATATCTAAACCCCTATACTGTAAACACTGTAGATGCCCAGAGCTGCCTTTGATTGCATTCTCACATGCATCACCTCTGGCACTGATTGGTGCTCCTGTAAGTACACATGTAGGAAACAAACAGACTCAATAATTTACCCCTCCAGGTATTGAAAGTACAGCCATTTTCACCACTCTGTTTTCTATTGGCACACACTGATATTCATCTGGGGCCGCTATCGGCCCAACACAAGCGTGATAACATGACAGAGCTTAACCCAGGGCGCAAACAAAACGGCAATTCATTCTGCTCTAGCATGCACTGAAGTCGGATTCATTTGGATTTTCACTTTCAAACGGCGGCCGCAACCCATAGTCCGCGAGTTCTTGCGCTCCTGGAAGGTTGGAAGTAGGTGGAACCAAAGTGGGATGGTGATGGATGGCTGGGTGAACCAAGAGAGAGAGTTAAAGAGGGAGGGAGTGTGAGGAGGGAGAGGCGTGATGGGAAATGAGAGGCATTATGGGGAGGTTAGTGTCAAACAGGGAGGAAAAAGGAGGATGGAAGGACAAGCGAAAGAGGTATTTAGAGCTTGGATGAGCAGGCAGCCGCACACTAATGTTACAGTATGTGTGCAAAAACTCTCTGTCAGTCTTCCTCTCCCTCTGTCTCACAGAATGATTGGTACATTACACCACAGTATGATGAGGCTAGCTGATGGCACGCAGATCTAATGGCGCTGTATGTGTGGAGGATGATGTGCGTGTGAGTGCATGCGTTGCTGCGTGATTGTGTCTCAAGGAACACCGCAGGCTAAGTGTCACTGACGTCCTCTTTCTGTTTTTTGTTTTTTTCTTCATTTATGTCCCTCATGCTCAGTCTCTCTCTCTCTCCTTCCCCTCCCCTCTGCTCTCTCCCTTTTTGTCGGCCATTTTGTTGGCTTTATTAGGGATGTAATAATGCCTTTATGAGTGACTTGCCAACACCGAGAGGTCTGCTTCTCCTCTCATCTGGCTGTCACTGGCCTACATGAGGCAGCATGTGTGTGTCTTTCATATATGTGTCTTCTGTGTTTTTTATGTGAGGTGTCTATCAGCACTGCAATCCACAGAGGCAAGTCCACTGTGCCTTATGTATGTAATTGATCTCTTGACAAGCCAGAATATTAGAAAACGTCTCCCACACAGTCTCCCCTTAAAAAGCTGTCATTATTTCCAGCCAGTGGTTATTGACTGACTTGATGAAGGAGACGTTTGGGTGACCTGCAGAACCAAGTAAGGTCTAGAGCAAGCTGCAGAATATACAGTATGTGGTTAAATGTCTTATCTTTCACTACATCTCTTTTATACAGTTACCAAACTCACCCTGCATGACTGCCTTCTCTTTTCAACCCTTCACAACATTTCAGCTTGCAGAGCAAATTCATTTACTCCCCATGATTCACCCTGTCAAGGTGTCACGGCAAAAGGAGCAACAAGGAGTCCCGCTGAAGTCATTATTAATCTGGCTGTTACAGAGCTAACAGCAAGGCTAAAGCCCTTGATCTGTTTCATGAGCATCTCCTCATCAGAGCTAAATGCAGTTAGTACTAACAGCCAGAGCTAGTCACTAGTGTCTTACAGCTGACGAGACTGATCAAGGGCAGTAGTCTGATGTAGAATAAAGGCCCACTCACCTTTATTAGCTCACGCGATCCACGCGACTGGAGGACTGTGTCGTCGAGCTCGGCTTTCGCAATACTGATTCGTTTTTTTTTTTGAAGGGGCTCTGTCTCCTTCGTTTCTTCTTTGAAATATAGTTTTGTTCTTTTTACAGTCTTTGAATTCAAATCCCTGAGTCATAAATCAGTCTCTTCATCCCAGAGCTTCATTCCAATGATGCCAGAGAGAAATTTGGGCTTCCTGAAATGAAAGATGCATTTCAACAGCCAGCAACAATGAAACTCACACACAATATCTCAACCCTGAAATCTGACATCATATCAACATGTTGGCACAGACTGTAAACAACAACATTCCTGATTGATAAAATATATAAAACCTTTATTTTGGCACTTCATCACCTATATAAAATTACCTGTCAGTAATTTGCCCATGCATTTAATTTTAAATATTAAAATTGCACTTTGTTACAACATTTTTCTGCCAATTATCTAGCTGATGTCAAGCCCCACTGACTTTTTCCCTAGGACACGTAGGGAGTACGTGTCTTATGTATTTGCTCCCTGGTTTTGCTAAGAATTACTACTGACGCAAAGGTTTTATTTACAGCTTTCTTGGAAATGTCTGACTTCCAAAACGTACCCCCCCACCCTACTCCCTTCATCTTCAATATTCAAAATGTCTTTGCACCAGCTTCTTTTCCCGTGTTTTTTCTTTGCTACTATCCCTCTCCCACCAGTTTTTAAATCCTTGTTCTTCATCTTGACCAGGAATATTAAAAGTGGCTCAGCGTGCCTCTCTGGTTAATTAGAGCACAGCAGCAGCAGCAGCAGTCTCATGCTGACGGATGGTACGCTGCTGAGCTTCTCACAGGCCAGGATTAATGGCTCCTGCCTCACTAGGATATGGTGTGTGTCTGTCTGCATGTTTGCATGTGGAAACTGTATGTATAATGCATATACGTCAGTGTATTTGCACGTAGGAACATTATTTAATGTGTAAATATTTGTGTGAGCTACACCTCTATTATCCTTTGTCTTTATTGTACTGTATAAATATTTCATATGCTTCAGCTGTTTTTATTGCACTTGAAAAGTGTTTCAGTGTCATATTTACAATTCTAAATAAGGTGTCGCCCCTCAGAAGAAAAAAAAAAGGAAAATGCACAACACTGAACTCCGTGTAACACTGGTGGGCAGTGAAGTATTCAAACCAGACTCTACCTGACTGTCTGTAAACTGAGTGTTTGCGTAAGAAGGAAGATGAAAGCCTGGCACAGCTTCACACAACAGGTGTAGTCTGGTCTGTGGGGAATCTGAAGACCTTGGGCCACGGCAAAGCTCTGCAGGAGATGGATTAAACACCAAAAACATATATTTATGCCAAGGCATACTGCACTATGTCTGCACACACACACTGAAACAACAAAAAAAAAACAACAATCCAAAACTCACACAAGCAACCACGTACACATTTATAAGATTGACGTTCATACAAAACCCAATTTTTAGTATATGTTTTACAAATGTTTAATTTTACTCCAGGATGTAAACCATGTACAGTATCATGGCAGTTGACAGTTATTTAAAAGATAAGCATACATACACAAGTGAAAGTACTGCCATGCTTCCAAACGGCGCATTCAGATAAATAAGTACAGACACAGAAATAAAAAAAATGCCAACTCTGAGGTGTACTTTTTGTTGCTGTCACAGATTCGAAAACATCCAATCTTTTTCACAAGTGAGGGAATAAAAATAATAAATGGGACAGTTTCCACTGCAGCGTGGATGTAGCCAAAGACTCTTAAACAGTTGGAGCAGAGTTTCTGTCGAGACTGTGCCAACATTCCCCATGGGATGATGTGAGAGGAAATGGGTCGTTGGTGGCTCACATGACCATGCAGTTATCCCGAGGGTTGCAGAGCTTCGCTTGGACAAGAAGTCGGGTCAGTGTGTATGAGGCTTGGTACAGATTGCTCTTTCAGTCAAGTTGCCCAGCTCTGCTGCAGCTCGGCCAAGCACTGTGAGCGAGAGAGCTGTCCTTTTTCTTGAGGGAAGAATTGAGGCAGATGGGTGTCACGCTATATAGCAGTTTGGGGGGTGGGGGGGGACGTGTTATTTTTGGATTGAAACTGGTCGGAAGCTGGATCATGCATGTCAATTGTAAAACAATGTTGCGGCCAACTGCTGTAGAGGAGACATTGTGGACTACAACTGTGACAAAAATCATAATCCCAAATGCAGGCATAAATATAGACAAACAAGTAGACAAACTCACGCTGAGTATACACCAGATGAACACTGCACTGTCACACAAGGACAGTTGCTTTGCCGAATGCAGACAGCTGCACACGCAACTAGAATCAATCACAGCCACACACAATACACACAGCACAACCCTCGAAGCTCTAGTTATCTCTTGAGGCTTGTTATGTTTCCTCAGTGTCCTTGGGATTTAATAGTACCATCAGGCGAGCCCTCCAATACCCCCTAATCACTAGCAACACAATGCATGGAGGATACATAGAAACTCAACATAGTGAACCTTCATAAACGCGGTGCTGCGAAAACAGCAGGAAGCACTTCTTCGGTCTGTGGCAGTAGAGAGTCCCCAACCAGACATAAATAACTCAATGAATATTCAATTTGGCCAGGGAATATTCCAAATCTATTTACCCATAAGGGACACAGATGTGGTTAAAAGAACGGTTGATTAAACAAGTGTAAGCTCTCAAATTGTTCACAAAATGCCATTCTTTTGGCCTCAGTGTGTTCAGGGGTTTTATCATGTTTTTGTTGGTGTTCATAATGGCAATTAAAACAATGTCATGATCTGTGAGCAGCAGGCTGTTTGCTCATGATCTGGTATATGTCTGCATATTAGTGGGAAGGTTGTTTGCTTCAGCATGATTAGACGTACATTTATTCCTATCTATGTAAATTCACAGAACAATATACCTATCCAGACCTGTATCTGAGCATGTCTCTTGTGTCGGAACCAGAAGCACCTTTCTTCTCACAACTGCTGATAATGAATCCTGTGAATCATGCCTGTTAATTCAGCATACGTATGTGTATATGCCACAGTGTGTTCAAGAGAAGCTTGTGTGCAAAGAAGGAAATTGGGCTCTGTCACTCCGAGACCAAAATAAACCAGCCCAGGTTTTATCACTCCTAGAGGCATGTTGTGCCTGCAGCATATTAGAAGACTTGTTTTTTTCTGACAGTGTTCCACGTTTAGCAACAGACATACAGTAAGGCATGTGTTCTTTGTCCGAGATGTGTACTCATAAGACTGTGGGAAGAACAGGAATCATGAAGACATAAGACACAGCCCTCCTTTTTCTGTCAGTAACTCAAAAAACTGTAAGTCAGGAACACATTGGAATTTAGGAGGTGGCCAGTAGGAAAGCGGCAAAACGTAGCAGATGAGCTATCTGCCAGTGTTCTTCTTCTTGCACTCTGTTTTGTACCAGTTGAAATGCATTGCCACAAATTAAAATATCATTTACTATGAGGCCATCATATGTGTGTTCATATGTGTAGTGATAACAGTTGTGACAAATGCTGACGTTTTTAAAAATGTGGATATTAGTAACCTTTTTTGTGTGTTTTTTTGTATTTTTGGAATGAGGCAATGCCCGTCAGTTGCCTAAGCAAGTTTTCTCCCAACCCAAAACGCTTGAATGCCAAGCATGATGTACTGTGCTCCCCATGTTGAAAATGCAAACTCAGTTCCATCTAAAGGCAGCATTATTTTCTCTTGCTTGCCAATATGAACATCGCCCAGAGAAAAATAGCCATACTACTATTTGCCTTCCTCCCTCTTCTGTTTCTCACAGCTCTGTTTGTCCCCTCTGTCCTCCCTCATCTTTCTCCATCGACACTAAGCCTCGCCCCTCTGAGATCATGATTATGCAGCCTTTCTTTCTCCCTCTCTCTCCCTCTCTCCCTGTCTGTATTTCTCCCACTCTCCCTCCCTAACCTGCTTGTATGCTAGCGTCATCGCTGTTGTCACTTTGAAGCCAGGAAAGATAGCACAAGGGAGCATGAACAGGAGTGAGCCTAGCTTTAATTGTAGACTGTCTGTGATGGAAATTAGACCGCACTCAAGAAATAATGGCTGGGGATTAGCCCCAGGCTCAAGACCTGCTATTCAGATAGCTATTGACTCTGCAGCACTCCACTCTGAATCGCATTTGATTTAATGATGTATGTGTTTGCATATGCATGTCCATAGTGTGTGTGTGTGTGTGTGTGTGTGTGTGTGTGTGTGTGTGTGCCACAGTGGAAGGGTTAGGATGACGTGATTTATCAAATATACTTTTGCTGATTGGCCCAAAAAAAAGTGTGTATGGATGACAGCTCTCTTCACTGCACATGAAACCATTATGTTAAGGTTCAGTACATTGCTTGACATATCCATTGACATGACTGAGGGGGAGCAGATGAAATGAGACAGGCCCCTCTGGGAAGTATGGAGTCATGCAAAACTCAGAAAGGCTATTTATTGCTTGGCTCCTGACAAACCTTCAACTGAAAAGATATAGAGATTTTTATATAAAGTACATGGTGTCTAAAATTGCAAGCGAAAGCAAACTACAGGTGAAGCAGATGGAAGATAAAATAAATTAAATAGCATTTTAAAAAAACAGTAACTAATTAACTTGGGTCACATTTTTATATGGTCATGAAATTCACTGGAGCATGTTTGCATGTCATTTACAGGCGGGTTTGTTTTTTGTGTTTCTTCCAGATCCCCACCTGCCACCATGATGATGGAACCCATACCTGCGTAAAGCTTTGTGGTCCGTACATTTCGAGAGAAGAATGGGTTTACGCTGAAACCATGAACGCATTGTATGCTTCAGCGGACACCAGCAAGCTTTGATACCCGACTACTCTATGGCTCTCTCACTCTTTTGTTAATTTCCTTCTGCTTGCACTCCCCTTAAAGAAAGATCACAATCGGATGACTCTTCCCCCCCCAAGCTTTTGGCAGCAGCTCAAATTTCTTGGAAATTGCACTGAGATCGGGATTCTAGAGTCGGAGATTCTATTTTCGGTCCAGGATAGACCAAGAGGCTTTTAAAGAAACGGCTGTGTTGAAATTATCATATTCCCCCCTCTTTTACTCTCCTGCTATTCCTCATTCCTCTCTTCCAAGTCCCAGAGGCTCCAACTGATGGAGAGACGAAGGAGAGAGTCAGGATAAGGACAAGAATTAGAGCATCAGAGAGAAGAGGAAAAACTGAGGAAAAACTGCTGATTCCTCTGGAAAATTGGAATAGGGTCCCTGTGAGGATTACTTTACCCAGTGAGCTTTATATCCCAGTTCAGTGATACATAATAATTGTTCTTTACACTTGAAATCTGTTAGCCACAGCGAAGCTAGGCTTTACCTCTGTAGTTCATTAGACCTACAAGGCATCAAGTAGAGAAGGGGAAACTTGGGAACTTTGAGCATGACAAGGGGGTTAAGATTCCTGTGTTGGCCCCTGTGGCCTCTGGCCCTGTTCAGCCTGCTCACTACAGTGAAGATGCTGGAATTTGGTGGGGCGCCCGGCCAGTGGGCACGCTACGGACGCTGGGAAGCTGGATCAGTGGGAGAGCTGAGCTTTAGTCTCAAGACCAACATCAGCAAAGCCTTGGTACTCTACCTGGATGATGGCGGCAACTGTGACTTCTTGGAGCTCCTAATTGCTGGTGGGCGCCTCCAGCTGCGCTTCGCCATCCACTGTGCCGAGCCAGCCACTTTGCACATGGAGACACGGGTGAATGATGACCGCTGGCACATGGTCCTGCTCACTCGCAACTTCCGCGAGACCCTCCTGATGGTCGACGGTGAGACAAAAGTGGCTGAGGTCAAGTCCAAGAGGAAGGAGATGGCGGTGGTCAGTGACCTGTTTGTGGGCGGGATCCCACCTGATGTGCGCCTCTCTGCACTGACGTCTAGCACAGTGAAGTACGAGCCACCTTTCCAGGGTTTGATCTCCAATCTGAAGGTGGGGGAGATGCCCCCGTCTTTGATAAATAGCCAAGGGATTCAGAGCGACCTGGAGTACCTCTGCACCAAACAGAACCCGTGCTTCAATGGAGGGTTTTGCTCTATTCAATATGGAGAAGTTCACTGTGACTGCACCCACACCCGCTTCAAGGGGAAGTACTGCAAGGAAGGTAAGAAACCATCATACTGTACCTGCTCTATCGTGATTACATTGCTTTGTTGCTGTGCAGTTAGCAGGGCATGTTAAAGCTAACATAAATCTGTTGAAGGTAAAGATATCCTCTATTTGCTTGGTTGTTAGAAATCTCGGCATGAGATGTTGACCCCGTACCTTTGGGGTTTTTTTGGTCACTTTGTAGCAATTCTAAGGGGTCATTATGAAAGGTCCTGCATAGTTGTGCTAGTTGTACAGTCCTCCTTGACCTTTTCTAAGTCTCTTGCAGAGAAGTCACATGTGACTCATTTCTTTGGAGTAAAGCAGTATGATGTCTGTGTCCTAGAAGGGTTTTATGGTTGAGGTGTAGACCTAGTTGGGGCTAAGAGGGAGGAGGATGAGGTGCTTTCTGAAAAGGCTACTGGAGGCAGGCATTTTGGCTATTTCCAGTCTTCTATTGTCAAAATAGTTTTTAAGGACTTTATTTCCTTGAAAGATTGAGTTGTTTAAGAAAAAAACACTTTCTTAGGGATTATATGACTCATGCAAGAGTTTTAGACATGGCACAGGTGCTACTTTGAGTGTGGCTGGGATTTGCTTTTTTTAAAAACAATACTTAACATCAAAGGTGCTGAATATCTGAAGAGAATATTTCAAATGCAAAAATCACACATTGTAGGTCTGCTTTTCATCTAGCTTTCTTTCCTTCTGTTATTTTTTTCTCTGTATTTCCTTCTTGCATCTTTTTTTCCCATTCTTTCTCTCTGTCTTCTTTCTTTCTTCCCAAGCCAATTGTCTCTGGCGCACACCCTGCTCTTGCCTTCATTTGCTCTTGGGATGTGCTCCTGTGCTGTCAGCTCATGTCAAACTCTGTTCTGTTTTACACCTCTGGCTCCCTCTTTCACTGACACATCCCATTTCCATATCTATGGTTTTTTCCCTCTCTCCTTCACGTTCATCCATCTCTCTGTTTCTCTTCGTCCCGCAGTGTTTCCTTCGCCCGCCTCTTACCTTCTCTTCTCAAGGCTATCTGGGCTTTCCATCTCTCTTCACCTCCCTCCCCATCTCTGTTTCTCCCGAATTCACTCCCTTACTTCGCTTATCTCTCTTTTACCTTTACCCGCTGTCAGCACTTCCTACTCCTACCTCTCCTCCTTCCGCACTTATCTCCCTCCTCTCGTTCTTTCAAACTGACTGCATCTCCACACCTTGCTTGTGAATTCTCTCATTCCTTATGCAGCCATCAGAAACAGCTTGCTTCATAATTTGTAATGGGGGAAAAACCCTTCATCCTACATTATCTGCCGTTTTTGCTGTTATAATATGTACTATTAATATTGCACCGCAACCTCCATGACAATCAGTAGGCTCAGTAGCTCCTACCTTGTCCTGTGTGATGAAATGACTTGTAATTACTGAATCTTCAAAAGGTAGATAACTGTTTTGCCAGCAGTTATGTGCCAATTGTTTGAAGTCTCGCATTTTTGTGGCACTTGCAGATAAGTGTTGACAGCGCTGAAAAAGAAATCAACCCAAACAAAATCATTTGTTCAAATTTTTTTGTTGGAGTGTTGCTTTTGATAGATCTCAAGAAATTAAAATAAAATCAGCATGCAGCCATGATTCAGATCAAAGCCTTTAATTTGTTTTGTTCTAGCAAGTAGAAAGCTCCAGAAGCTGTATTGTTTCACCTTTTGCCCCCATGAAGAAGCCAAACAAACACAGAATTCGTCATTTCTTGTGGACAAGTTATTGCTGTTTAGAGACCCTATAGCACAGCGCATGATGTCACCGCTGGACAGCCATAAAGGTCTGTCTGTCTCTCTCTCAAATTTCTCAATTCCTTTAATTCTTCAAGCCTTTTTCTCCCTCTCTCTGTGTGTGCTCTATGTCAGATTGCTGTGTGATTGCTGGAAGCAGATACTGCTGCCTGGTTGTTAGCTAAATTGAGAGCAGAATACCAATGCAGTGCTACAGTGACTGCAAGAAACATTTGTCCTTTTGAAATGGAGAGAGAGAGAGAGAGAGGGTGGGAAATGAGATAGAGGTAAGGAGGAGAGAAACAGAACAAGACGGAAATCAGGGAGAGAGCAATGGCTGATCAGTGGTGAGAGATGGAGATGAGAACAAGAATGAGAAAGACAGCATGAAGATATTCATTTGCTCAGTGTTCATTTATTTTCAGAGATGTTCTTTGGTTGGAGGACTGTTAATTGGGTCATTATGGCTGACTGCTAGTGCAGCGGTATATTTATTCCTTTCATCACGTGGATAGGAATGTAAAGGTCTCTCTATTTCATTTTAAGACACTTTAGATGTCTGTATGCACAAACCCATGTCTCGCTGTGTTAGCTCTGTGGTGAAGGGGCCATGTCAAAGGAAAGCTTATTTTCTAAAGGGCTGCTGCCTGCTCACTTCAGGGGGGGAGAACGATTTTAATGGCGAGATGTGGCTCGCGATACATTCATGTGTCTTGATTCATGATGTGCTACTTGATCATTTAAGCATTTAGCCGATGCTTCTTCTTCACAGACATCTACAATCAGCAGAATAAGCTTGAAAACCTACACCGCTAAAACTACAAACAACCAAAAATATGTAGCGCAAAGATCTCAGCACAAAGTTCTGTACCTTTTTTTCATGGCAATGCAAGTATTATTCATTCATTTTCCCACTTACTGTAGGTGTCTGAAATGTCCCCATGCAGGTAGTTTTGGTTTTATGTGCCCAGGTTTTGATCTATGAAATCTCTGCTTCCACCCCAATACAGAGGAGGTAGGGTTGGATGATAAGAAATATATGACTTTTAATACTTCTGGTTGAATGAGGTTATTGTGGGCAGTATTGGATTTTAGTTTAGTTTAGTTTATTTCGATCCTATTCTATCCCCTCATGTGGAATTTAATTTGTGGTGTTTATAGTATTGAAAAAAATGACATGACAGCATTCAGAAGTTTCTGCACTGGTATGACGTCCAGACACATCGTCCCTGTTGCTCTGGGTAATCCACAAGCTGTACGCAGTTGTCAAAGGGTTTATTTCCTTTTTAAAAAAAACTATGGAGATCGATTTGTACCCAGTAATGTAGTAATGTAGTTCAGATATTTTTTTATGGAATTCGTACATTTGCAGATCTGTTTTATATTTGCAAAACATTTATGTGAGTTTACAGTTTTATTTGTATTTGTGGAAGGTGTTTTTATATTTACAGATTACATACATACATTTACACAGGGATTGTCGATCTATCTGTTCACAGAAATTATATATATATATATATATATATATATATATATATGTATATCTCTCCATAAAAAGTATTTCCTGTAAAAACTGTTCAAAAGTAAGGTTGCCAGAATAGCTGTTACCCAGAATAGCTATAACACTGGTTCTGCTAAGACATGTTTCTGTTGATATTTTTAAATGCTGCTATTTACCTTCATTGCTTTGGGGTAGAAGCAGAAATCTCAGAGAGAGATATCTCAGAACCTGGACAAATTAAACCTAAACAATCTGCATGGCAAGATACCGCTAGAGGTAAGAGAGAAAGTATTTATTTGTGATTTGGTTAAATCAACCTTTTAAAGGTTAGCTCCACAACCTGAAGGGCTGCAAAACACATTCAGAGGTGAAATGCACAAACATTAAGAGAAATGTTATGAAATATCAAACCAAGAACTAAAGAACAAGTACTAGGAAAATTAGTCACAGGTCAAAAGTACATCTTTCCAAAGAGATATTTCAGTATATAGCAGTTACTGTACTGTTCTTTTGAATTTAGGGATATAATAATTGTAAACTGATTGTTTTGCAATGTTTGTCTGAAATTGATCCACAAACATGAACATGCATCTAGTATGGCTGCCACTCAGAGCAGCAGCTCATTAGCAGAGAAACTGTTTATGTGAAAAGATGCCAAAACAGCCTTTTCACATGTGGATGGAAAAGAAGCACTGGGATGTGAATCACCAAAACAATAGCAAATCGGCTTTTACCGAAAAAAAACAAAAAAAACGTGTTTTACAGAGACCAGATAATTATACAAAATTGCAGGAAAGGTAAAAGGTACCCACCCCTCAAAGAGAGCCAAAGAAAGGACTTTTAAGAGCTGAATGTTAATATGTAAATATAGTTTGATGGTATGGATATGATATACCGTGTAATTTCAATGACAAAACAAGGACAAAATTTGACCCCTTTTGAACCAGTGTAATGTATCGCCAATCAAAACAACATTTCGAGCAGACAGCCCAAATTGGCTTAGTATAAAATCTATTGTAATTGGCAACTTGTGGACTGTGATTGAGTATGTTGAAAAATGTCTGAATAGCTTTTACACACTGAAGTCACCCTCCAAACCCAAGATTAAAAGCAGAAAACCCTTTAAAAACCATTGTGTGTTATTCAGTTATGTTAAAAACAGTAAACAAACTATATTATTATGCATCAGAGATGGATGACAATGACTTGTGTACACATACCAATAGAGAATGCAGTTTGACACAAAGAAGTTGCATTCGAGTCTGCCTGAAGCAGAGATGGAAAGGAAAAGAGCCAAACTTCCACCATGTAATCATAACCCCATTGTGTTGCATAAATCTTCTCAAAAGATGCACAGCAGCAGCTGCACTTTGACGGCCCGTAGGCCTAGTGCAGCTTGGACAAATGATTGGAATAGAAGCCATTAGCCACAGAGGTCTAATTTCCTACAAAAAATATTGTCTTCCAGACTTTGGAAATCCTTTGTAATGATGAATGTCAGCCCAAAGTGGAATCAGTAAAATCTGGAAATGTAATATGACAGCTGAGGTTTTGTAATTTAAGGAGGTTGTGCCAGCTCATCTCCTTCAAGCAGTTTTTTTTTTAATCCCACTGCTCCCTTAGTAGAGTCTGTGTCTCCTGTTGCATTGATTTGAATACCAGTGATCTCACTCAGCTGTTAGCACTCTTCATCCATGATCTGGCACTCACAGGTTTGTTGTTCACAGGTTGTTTTGCTCATTCATGCTAATATTGCTCCGGTGAAGTGGGAGGTTGTTCAGATCAGGATGAAGGTTGAAGGTGAACATCACACAGTCAGCCTGATAATTTCATGAACTGACCTCTGATACCACAGACATGAATCTGAGATTACCTCACAAATATTATATTGAATGCTCATAGAGAAGTACCTCCTGAAACATTTATGTGCTTTATGAACGCGTGCAGATGCACCTTCCCTGCTATAACCATAGATTCTGTTCCCATTAGCTTGCATTTTGAAGCAGTTATGGGCAGGCGTTTTTCCATTAGGGGTTGTAATTAAAGCCGCTGTGTGCCTCTGTGGGCCATTGTTTTTTCTAATTGATGCTGACCCTGGCTTTGTTCTGTTGTTGACCCTGAAATGGCAGTGCGGGACTAGGCAGCTATGAGCTCTCAAGTCGGGGTAATTAGAGGTTAACTTAATTTGTGAAAACGACTGCTGTGATATTAATGCATTCATTTACTCAACAAACCGAGCAGTCTTTATTGTTCCAAGAGGCTGGATTTGAACCTGACTTTAAAGCTATTGGTCATGTTGCTTATATTGCTGTGTAAAGCTGACTTGACAGACTCAAGCTGCTAGAATTGGTAAATGCACAGTAGTGACAGAAGTCACTTCCATAGAATTCAATGGAAACAACATAGTCAGCTGGCCAATGAAACATAGGATAAATGTTTTCCATGTGAGACACTTCTCTCTTGAGAGAAACTGGACTTCAGAATATAACTAAAATCAGCATCTATTGAATTCATTAATCTTTGTCGCACTATCAATTTGCAAATGCACCGGTCAGTGAATTTAATTACTTTCATATTGATTTTAGTAGGTCAGAGGCTGGCAGTCTCCAGTGTGATTGAGATTTATTTAGTTAAAGAGTAAGTCAGTCAGTGTTTGGCCGGTTAAAAGTTTTAAGCCCGTTTCTCCCCTGACCACACCCAGCTGCACTGATGGGTGGGGTCGGGTGTGGTCCGAAATGTGCCGTACAGTGATGTCACTGGGTCACTGCAGCAAGGTGAGAAGTTAAACCACTGGAGGTCTAAAAGGGCACAATGTTCAGGGGGTGTTAAGTAAGTCTTTTAATTCGTATTTAAGTGTAAAGGCTTATCTACACAGGAGGCATTTCAGCCATGTTTTTCGCATATCCGTCTTAGACGGAACTGTTCTATTTAACAGAGCTGTCTACCCAGGCTGTGTTAACGGTTTATGCTTCATTCGTGCTATACACATCCTAAACTCGAAAGACTATTTCTTTTCATTTTATGTGCATAACATAACACTAGTGATTGTGAAAGTGATTGTGTGTTGGGCAAAACGCGGGTGGCCTACTCATAATACTGTGCCTGAACTCATCCTGTGGGTGGACATAACGATCTACTGAGTAATATCAGAAATGCATACACTTTTCTCTGTACATTAATTGGATAATCTATAGATTTAGGTGTAAAAATGAATATCCATAGTAACGCTACATTATATAAATTACAATTTTGGGAGATGATCAGCAGTCAGCTATGGTTTACATTTGAACATAATTTCCCCTAACCCAATCATTTATATAGCGTAGGAGTGAATTTAGTCATCTTTTTTAGCTTGTGACAGGAGGTGTCACAGAAAATTGGATGTTATCGCTCCACATTTGCCGCCTGTTCTCTGGCAGTGGAATAAACACTATTTCACCATTTATGAGGAAAAATAGGTTGATGCAGCAGCCCTTTCCCACTTGGCAGCACCATATAGAGAAGTGTTCAAAAACAGCTGCTTAGCTCATTACTGCTCACTACTCTCCAATTCACTTTCATCATCACTTTTTATTATACATGTTGGAATAAAGCAGAAACCTGGGTCCCTGAGGAGCCCTGCAGTTAACCGGCCTCAACCCTGCATGTTGGGAAGGCAGCCCCCCCCTTAAAGAAAGGAGCCCTGACCTCAGGCGAGCTTCTGGCTGCAGAGAGAGGGAGAGAGGCAGACAGAGCTGCGTTCAGGGAGTCAAGGCGTCAGCTTCAAACACACACTGTCCTTTTTATAGCCTGTGGAGATGTTTTAACACGGTCCGCCATGAACAGATGCTATTTTCCCCGACAGGCCAGAGTAATCTGGGTTTATCAGCTGTTGTAATTCATGAACGATAAGGACTCAACACCCCTTTTAACACCACAACACCCATGAACTTGGCATTTTATATGCTGCAGCTCCACATCATTTCTAGCTAATGCTTGAACATTCTTTAATTCTTCATAATAAATTACATTCAGCTAGAAAGATGAGCTCAGAGGTGATGTTAAAAAATAACTTTACCTTTGACAAAAGAAAAACCTTCACACCCATGAACTTGATGTTTTGTGCTACAACCCTACATTGATGTGATGATTATCATACGAAATTACATTTCACATAGTGAAACAAAGAGCTGTTATTTAAAATAGGTATGTGTTTCAAAAGAGCTAAATATAGCCATTTTAAACTATCAATACCTCTTATATATTCCTGCAAATAAGCAAAACTGTCATTGGCCCAACATCTAGCCTCTATTTCACAGTTGAATAGTTTGTGTTGCGCATAAATAATTTCCCTTGAACCCTGTTGCCTCCTGTTTGTAATAGGTCAAAAGTTTCCCCACCTTTACACAAGATAATAACGTATTGGTATATTATCTTCCTCTCAGCTTTCATGCCATCCTCAGCCATTGCTTGCAATTCTGAAAGCTTTAGCTGCATTTGAACTGAAAGAATAGTGCTTCTTTCCGTTGTAACACAACATTCCTTTGGGCAGTATAGCATCCCAGCAAATCTAACCTGATGGCACGAAATGCAGAATGCAGGAATTGTCGAAATTATATTAATGTTAATGCTATACTTAGTACTTTAAATGTCCCCAAAATGTGAGTTGAATGAGGCGGGACATTGAATTTTAGTGGCAATAGTTAGGGGTAGGACTGTGACAGAACGGGGGCTGGGGCAAAGAGCAGAGGACACCGAGGAGAGTCATACATCGTGGTGATAATTGCGCTATCTCCCCACTGGCAGCCCACACTGACCAACTACACTGCTAAAGTCTAATGAAGCCTTCCATGCTTCAATTGGATCTGATCTGATTTAGTTGGTGTTTATCAAAGCTGCTGTGTTACAGCTCCTCTGCTGCTGCTGTACGCTGTGGGGACTTGTTTTTTTTGTAAATTAGCTGTCGTTATCTTTATATCATTATGCCCCCCCCATCCCTCTAGCTACCCAATAAGCAATTCCCTCAATTTCTGTTTGTGTTGCTTGGGGTAAGCTACGGGCACAGATGGGAAGACTTCAGAAATATTTAACTTAAGTGTATTGTTAGTTAGTTTCAGTGGTACATTTTTCCCCCCTCAAAGTCACAGCAATAAAAGTAACAGACTTAATTATAGTATACTTATCCGAAGAGAGTTAGTCAGTACAATAAATAAATAAATGACACTAAATAAGAGTAAAATTCCAATAATTACAAACTGAGGGACGTCGGGAAAATTCCTGAAAAAACATCCAGTACTTGGGAAGTAAATGGTACATCTCAATGTATATACCAAATACAAGTCTATACCATGATACTAAGAATATTGTAAACCAATAGGTGCACCCTTTTAGAAGTAATCAGGTATTTTCTATCTATACACTATCATGGTATTCATATCCCTTTTATCCATCTTTAAGTAGTAGAGATTCATTTGCTTGCTAAATTACACTTTAATAGAGCTGATCCAGCCCTTTGATGGAAGGACTGAACCAAATTTAGTCCTCCATTCGAAGGACAAATTCAGCCAGTGACTTGAAAACATCAATAACCCTCTGAAATTGCGTCTTACTTTCCCCATTGCCAGTCTTTGTCTCAAACATATTAAAAACATATACACTGTCGCTCTCTAGTCATCTTACTTTCTTTATCTCCTCCACTTCTAACTGATATACATTGTGGCTCGCCCTTTACCCATCGTCCACTCATTCTTTTTTGTACTCTCGACTGTGTAGTCATGGCTTTTTGCTGGCTGAGCAATCCCAAGTTCAAAGAACATACATGCTCCTCAGGCCTCCATTCTCCTGTTGATAGATTCCCAGCTTCCTCGAACAGACAGCAATGCAAAAATCCACTATTTAGGCATGGGTGCCCAATATTCCTCAATTCCTCATACTTTTGATCAAAGGGTATTGCGGTACACGCTTTATCTCACCCTCTCTTGCCATGCTGTCTTCTTACATCTTGCTCTCACGGTTTTTCTTACTTCCGTGCTTTCGCTTTTTGAGAAGGGAGGAAGACCATGTATTAATCTTGCACTCCAAATAACAGATTCTGATCCAGTCTTTTCATAACCTGGCCTTCTTTGCATTAAAGGAAAAAAAAAAAAAAGAATCCGGTAACAACTGCTCCAGATGAGAGACTTCCTTAAGTCCCTAATCCCCTAATTCCTACCCTTTTTTCCCCCGTGTGAATACTTTCATGCAGATTGCTTCTCCGTGCTGAAGCAAAAAGCAAGCATTAATGGATTTAAGTGTGAGGTTAAGTTGCCTGACACAAAGGAGCCGGTGAGTTTTAAGCACACTCAAAACATATTTGTTTTGACTTGTATGATGCAATGGGGTAGTGGTGTAGAATGTAGGTGGGCTGGGTGCAGTCAAGCGAATGGCTTCCAGGGAGGGTGTCAATCTGATGTTTCCAGCCCACCACCTTCTTCACCCCTTTCTCAGGTGAATCTTTACTGGCTTGAAGGTCAGCGTGATCAGACATCACATGCAATTAAAGACTGCTCTCTGCCTTCTGCTGTCACTCCACAAGTGGAAAAGTGAGCGAGGAGTTCGTCTCACACATCCCTGTCACATGTCACTCTCTATCCATCTCCATTGTGGTTGAGCTGTAGGAGAAACAGCAGGCCCAAAACAAAACAAACAAACCAGTCTCTGCAAAGTGAATCATTTTAAAAGCTTTTTAACAGAGTTTTTTCCTCATTGCATTAAATAAGTGCTTAGTGTGTGCAGACCATGTGTCGCTGCAGCTTCACCGTGTACTTGTTGTAATATACAGCATTTACAGATGAGATAATTATTGATAATTCGCGCACTTCTATGTAAAGGATTTTTTTTTTTTTTTAAATAATAGATGAGAAAATCGACGTGTATCTCGTTGCAACACAGGCATTAAAACGCACTGCTGGGGTACATTAGGCAGCTTTTCTAATGCAACAACAAAGCAAATCAATAGGGGATTCTCTGATGGCTTGTTTTTTTACTGTGCTGGCTATGCAGCATCAGTATCCTAATGTACTACTGTCAATGGCTTTAAATTTCATATACATAGATTTTTGAGTGTCCGGCGCAAAGCTTTATGCAATTAGGCTCGATTTTTTTCTTCTTTGCCTTCAAGGTCTCCTGACTATTTGTGTACACTGTTAATTAACAGACAGGCAGCTCCCCAGAGGCTGCAGTCACCAGGATAGGGGGTATTATCAGCCGCACAGCCAGACATGTTCTATTTCAATATGCATTCTGGCATTTGTGAGCTGACTGAGAGCATACCTCTGTAGAGAAATGTTTGCTCATGCAACTTTGTAATTAATTAAAGTCATTTTGGGACTTTAGATTATAACCATTTTTTCAGTGTTTCCTCTGTGGTAAGAATGGATAGGAATATTCGATCCATTTTGCTAAATGTTCTGTTCTAATATTAAGAAATGCATGTATTACAGACATGAATGCTAGGATGCTAGTCTAACAGTATCTAGCAATGTTTTTGTGTGTGTGTGTGTGTGTTTTATTTGCTGTTCAGCAAGAAAGAAATACTCAGCAAATAAAGAAATACACAACAAGGAAATCCTTGACCAAGGCTATTTGTAATAAAAGTCAATCAAGTTACACCTGTATTCTTTTTAAGTTAGACTGAGAAGTGCATGGGGATCCACAGCCACAATATTACACAGTGTGGAGGACAATAAGAGACATATCCTTCATATTCACAAGGGAGGTGCTTGGGAATAAAACCTAAAAACCCTGCACTATGTTACCCTAACAATTCCTTTCCAGCCTCAGCAGATGAAGTGGTGTGTTTAACTCTGATAATGTTCTATATTACTCACACTTCTTATTGGAACACTTTGTAATCATGAAACACAAATGTTAGCAATCCATTTCTATTCCACACTCAATTTTACTGTGGATATTGTAGGCTACATGTCAGTGGTATTATGTTAAGGCCTAGAGAAAATATTTATAATTTATTGCTTTCATTGTGAGATTATTAGCACCAAGTACTTCTCCAGCATCTTTTTATATTCTAGTGTTGTGCTTGCTTACACTCTGAAATGTTTTAATCCTGGTTCAGCCATGTGAAGCACTTTGTAAATTTGTTTTGAAATGTGCTGTATAGATAAAGTTTATTATAATTACTCCATATCTTAGACTACATGCTCCCACTGGACTGGATCTTTTCACCTTACATTAAATACATTGAATACACTGCTTTTGAGTGCTTTTGATCTGGTGATGCTGCGTGTGATTGGCTGGTTGTTACCTACGTTGTCTCGTTTGTTTAAACTCACTTAAATAAAAAAGTTTGATTTCAGTTGTTATTGTGTTCCAGAATTGGCAGCCCTTTGTGGAGGAAGCTGAATAGTTACTGAGCCTCGTGGATTTGTGTTAGCCCAGCGACTTGAGTCACAGTGTGTGTGTGTGTGTGTGTGTGTGTGTGTGTGTGTGTGTGTGTGTGTGTGTGGGGGGGGGCAAACTCAGTCAAACCGTTTTGCTCTGTAACCCAAGCTCCTGGTGAGAAGGACTGACTGTATTGTGACTGATCCTTGGAGAGATCCTTGTGATTCTGTGCATCAGGTGACCCCCCGTGGCCCTCTCCTGGACAACTTGCTTGGGCATTGAGTCATACAAGATACATGGGGAGGCAAGGAAGAAAGGTTGGGGGGAAACACACAGTGGGGTGAAAAAGGCTTGAAAGCATGGAGGAGTGTTTGGTCCACAGCGAGGCTCAGAAGACATTGCTGTCGACACACAGACTATGGGGAAACCTTCTGCATTCCTCAGTCCCATCCCTCTTCTTGGGATTCCACTTCAATCAAACACCTGCCAGCTGAGCTTCAAAAGAGCCCTGTAATCCCCTTCCCTTCACCAGCCAAAGACCCCTGCTACTGTACTATAACAATATTGATATATGGAGTAGAGAGGGTTCTGATGCCTCCTGTCGTGCCCCATAGCCCGGACTGAGTGTGTGACTTGTGCCACTGTCGATACGAATGCAAAATACCCTGCACTAAACTGAGGCATGTAAAGGAGAAGCCTTGATCACAACATGTGGGACTCAAATTGGCCTTTGGAGACTACATAAAGGAGCTAAGGTGCCATCACTGATATCTGCACCAACAGGGTGGCATTCATTGTTACTTTATGGATCTCCTGTGAACCGGGCTGGTTCTATGACATTCATTTATTTATCTAGCCTTCTAAACAGACAGGAACACCTACGTAGTTAATATAGCTCCGGCGACACCAAATTACTAGGAAATGAGGTCTGATTGCCGATGTGCCTGCTGCTGTAATGCCGTCACTCAAGTTGCAAGCTGTTTGTGCTTGTGGCTCATCAGAGCTCTCCCGCCTCGTTGCTGACTGAGACCTACAACATCAAGGACAAAACTTCTGATATACATATATTTTTTCACTCCTTCCAATTTGCTTGAGCATTTTTTTAATGTAATAACTAGGCTTATCGAGGAGCTGTGGTAATCTGACACAATCTGTCCGGTTCTGCGAGAGGGTGGACAAAAAACAGAGATATTTGGGGCAGAATTGAGACGTTTCCCTCCCTGCTCTCGCTAACTAAGTTACAATTAAACTCAGCATGTTCTCTGCGCAGTTCAATAACATGATGCATCAGCCTAATTTCCCTATGTGCCACGCTGCACTTTAAACAATGGGCAATGAATGATAGAGGTCATAGCAATCAAAACACAAATGTGATGGCCGAACTTGTTAGAGCAAGCAACACGAAAGTTGTCAAAGGTGGAATCGATCACACAGCAGAGAATGCAACATAAAGGGGGAGGTTCAGATGGAGTTTGGAGAATCAGTCAGGAAGGATGACATTGTAGAGCATGCAGAGATAGAAAGAGACTACTTTGGCTTATTGGTGGAGAGAAAGTGGCTGCATGACATAACAATGTGGCAGCGGTTGGTGACAAAATCGTCCCACGCCCTAAGAATGGGCTTATGTCTTTGACGGATTGCCCGTGGTGATATTTGTCAGGGAAAATAGGAACAGCTTGAGGGGCACACTGTGAGTGCTGGGGGGGGGGGGGCAGTACATAGATTGTGTGTCTACCAGAATGGTAAAATTGCAATCAAGGGACGCATGTGGGTAGTGTGGATCTCAGCTTGTGCAGGGCCTCAGTGGTGAGGCTTGCAGCATGGCGTCTTTGTGTCTCACAGGCAGGCTGACAGATGGTATGGAAATATCCACAAAAAAAAGGAACAACAAAGAAAGGTACAATAGGATTGTCCCTCAATGTGTGCAAAGACATTTCACCTTCTTCTCCTCTGTACATCCAGTCCCTCCCACTGACGTAGCTAATGTTTTACCACACGGGCACGGACCTTAATGACAGCTTTCAGTTTCATCAGCATCAATATGATGATACGAAAATGTGATGCAAGAAAACAGACTTTATTTTCACATTTTTGAAATGATTATTGTAATTATTCAATCTTTCTGTGCTTTCGGAGCAGTCATCACAACATTGCGCCGCATTTATTCACAGCCATCCTTCCCAGCAAAAAGGACTTAATCACACATTTCCATAAACACACAAACACATTGACACACATCCTCTGGCGTCTCTGCTCACAAGCCGAGCAGGGAAGGTAAATATTGACTCACAGTCTTCTCATCAAAGGGCTTTTTGACTATCAGAGCCTGAAAAGGACATATAGTACACTAATTGCAAATGGTTGTGTGCCAGGGGCAGTGTGTGCTGGTGATAATGGTCACCCTTTATTTTCCCCTCTCTCCCCTGTGTAGGCCTATTGCCAAGGGATGATTTAGACCCCGAAGGATGGAATCAGATTAGAGGTCATCCCGGATGTTAGGAATTACACAATTTCACTGTAAATGCAAAAGCATAGTTCATGTGAACATTAATTAATCTTGTTATGCCAGGAGTTCATGCCAAGTTTATACAATGAGCGCAGCTTCTAGTCCCATTTTCTCTGCCAGCTGTTGTCCCTGTATTCCACTAACCCATGCATTCTTTCGAATCTTCACAGCTCAGAGTTACAATACACATAATGCCTTCCCCTAATGCTTGTTGTTCAGCCTTGGTTTAATTTAGGTCCACCATAGCAACAAAGTCATGCAAAGTCACCAGTATCAATTGCAAATTGTGAAACATTGTAAAAATGAGATTGCATAGTTAAAGATGTCTCTCATGAATATGGAGGCAAGAATAAGAGTGAGAGAGAGCAAAGAGAGAAGGGATAAAAGACACCACAATCCCAAAGAAAAGTGTTCTGTGGTTCACATGTCTGATCAAGCTTAAAAATGCTATTACGCTATTGTCACTGGAGCTGTTCTCCCTGGCTTAACTCTACAAGATGCACTGACCTTTTCAACACTTTAACACATCAGGTCTATTACGCGCCGACAGTTCACCTCTTCCTTTTTTTTTCTCATGAGAGGATAATACCAGTTCCCCTTTTTATTGTGATGAAAAGGCAGAGCTGGCTTTAGTGTGATTTCATTTCCTCTGCTCCTCGGAGCTTCTATAGGCAGAAGTCCTGACAGTTGCTTTACCTGAAAGCAATCACCAGGAACTGCTGATGCTTTAGTGTGTGATTGAATACTTATAAATCTGACCCTCTTTATTTCCACCTCGAACACAGAATAGTGGAGGGACGCCAGCTTGTACAGACAAGAGAGTGGATTATTTTCCCTGGTGGACTTTTAGCTACATGATCCTGTATCACGACGTCAAATATGTAGTGGAAGGGATTGATTGAAGCTGATACTGTAATCCATATAATACTAAGAACATTTATATTTCCTCAGCCATTCTGTATGTACTGTATGACCAGGGATCTTCTACTCTTTTCTTTGACTTTTCATGACCAAAGGAGGAAGTCAGAGCACTGAGATCATAGTGACTCAGAAGTCAGTGACTCAGTGCAGTCTGCCTCCCACTGGAGCTCCCGTCCCATCCATTTATTTCTATTCAGCCCAACTTTTTATGTTTTTCTTTTTCAACTGTTGATCTTGGCTTATGTATATAATGAGCCCAGGCAATCATCATCCGCATCATTCTGTCCCCCTGAGTTTCATAGACTAAACAATGATGCAAGAATCTCAAAATGGCTTTCTGGGTGATTTTGTAAAGTAATGGCAGATGGGTGTGAGGATTAATTCCATGTCCTATTTGTGCCGCTAATGACATGAAGACGTGAAGTGAGCAGGCAATATTTGGACCCAAAATAAGTATATTTCCATTTTTTCCCATGGCAACGAGACACAATAGTCACACCCACATTGCTGGTAATGAACGATCAACCTGGTATTATCCTCTCCCACTCGGGTGTTAATGTTGAGCTTCGACTGTGCTGGATTTTTTCCAGTGTGACACATTTATTATATGAATTCAAATAGAGTCTTATATTTCATTCACAGACAAACATGCATGCAGGTACAGACTCACAAACCTACCCTACACCGGACACAGTTGAGCGAGAGATGGATCTGTTTACTCTCTTCAGCCAGGTTACTACTGTGATATGGCCTGGTTTGTCGATGATGTGTGCGCAGTGTTGTGTGTGCGTGTGACGATGCACCGCACAGGTGGCGGGCAGCAGGGACGGTAGCAGGCCAGTGAGCAGGTAGAATACCACTGAGGTGGAAATAACACAGTTTGGACTTCTCCGCTGCTCTGAGAGGCCTGGCGTGAAATGCTGCAGGTAGTGCTGACTGCACACTGTTGCTCCCCCTGCGCGTGACAAAATGTGGTACAGGTGTGGCTTTGTCTCTGGGCAAGACATGCAGGTATTCGCTAACATGAAGGCACAAACGAGCAAAAAGACCCACATACCATACATACATGAACAGCAACCAGCAGTTTCGTATTTGTGACCGTTGTGTGCTTTATGTTTGGTCTCGTTTGGTGCTCGACATCATGTGATACTAAACAAAGAACCCGTAGTAATGAAAGATACTCTGTTCCAAGTAATATGGAAGGGGACAAATGGAAACCAGTGGCTGGAAGGTAAAAGTCTAAAAACGTGTGTTAGGATTTGGAAAATGGTCCGTAGTAATCTAAAATATAGTATTGGTCCAAATTTAAGGACTTTTTCCACCTTGTAATCAGGCTCATCTTATATTCAATTTGTAGAAAATGGGCTAAACATGCTAAATCAATGTAGAGGTCCTCTTGGATAATTAATTTTTGTGCAATTAATTATTGAGAGAACAGAAATTTGGCTGCTTTTTAATATTTGATCAGTGCCTCCAGGAAGGTCCATTGTTCGCATGCTTTCACCTGTTGCCACTGACCAAAGCCGGCACACAGTGCCCAGCTGAGAGACCAGCTGCTGTTTCACCCGCATCTTAAATATCCAGGTGCCATTGCCAAAGGCAATCATAGACTCATCATTGTCCAAGAGTTCCAGTTGTGTAGCAGCCTCAAACTCTGTGATTACACTGGTAGCAGACAAATGAAGGAAGACTGCATAAATGAGAAAATCAAAAAAACGTTTACCAGCTGGTAAAAAATAGTAAATTCTAACACCCCGCGCTTGAGGGCCTTAGCTGCTGAAACATGTACTGTACGCTTGACTCTGTCTGACCTGCATACATGAGTGATCAAGCTTTTTGGAGTGTGAAAGTGGCTATGAGGCGGAGGAGGCGAATAAAGGAGACCAGTCAACTCCCTTCTGTTCTGTCTCCTCCAAAGCCCTTCTTTTGTTCTTAGGTTTTTGGCAGCGAGCCCCGAGTCCAGTCAACTTTCCCTGCAGTGATTTGTCTGTGACACATCAGTAGCTCACAGAGCTGCTCAACACTCTCATCTTGGAGAGTTTGGGGGGGGGGGGTGAGTGCCAGTACTAGGTATCCTGTAAGGCCTTGCCTTTGGTTCAAGCTGTCACATCAGAGGCAACTCTCCTCAGCAAATAAGTCCATTCTCTCTAGCAGACAGACAGATCGACGGACAGGCAGGCAGCCCAGCATGCTGGGTATGATCCCACTAACCCGCTGTCCTCTAGTCTTAATTAGCTACCTTTGCCTGCTGGTGAGAACACACACCGTCTACCTTAAAACATGTTGAGGAAAATGTGAAATTCTGATGTATGAATAAAATTGTCATGTGGGTATGCAGCAGAATTTAGAGAAACGAAGCAAGGGATAAATATGTATGATGTTAATCATGCAAAAAGGTGCCATATGTAGTGCAATCTTGAAAAATATCAGAAATATGAGTGCTTTTTTAGAATAGAAGACTAAGAAGCACATGAGCATATGAAGAACAAATAAGTTCATGGCATGCGTTACAATAAATAACAGCATCCAGTACAGAGAGCACATACACATCATTGTTCCTTATATGACCATCATAGTCAATAATGTACATACAGTCTGTGGTGTGTCGTAAATAACAATGTCCACAAATCATTTAAATGTTGGATAGATAGGATGGCCTGCCATTACTATACATGTGTGTAAATGTTCCTCGTCTTTGTTCATCTGTAGCTGAACTGATATTAATTTTGCCCAGTCGTGTCGTGAAATGTTTGTGCTCATTTGGATTGACATTGAACTTGGCCTCCTCCTGCATGTTGCTGTCTGTGACATTTTCATTGCGTCTTTGACACCCCAGCTGTCATTATACTTCTTCATTCTATATGTATCACAGCGGTGCCTCTTCCTGCTGTGCATCCCATGGGTCCTTCCTATTTGGTGACTCACTGACCCCCTTTCTCATCTACAAATCTGCACCCTTTAAATAACGCCAACGGCCCATTTCACTTTCACTCTGAGGAACAAGACCGAAACAATGGCTTTGTACACCCCCCCACCCCACCCCAACTCAACTCCTTTCCTCAGTATGCCCTCCCTATGGTTCAATGACTACTGTCTCATTAAGAGCCTATGTTCCCGATGCCACATCCACATAAGGGAATGATGAATGTTTCAGTCCGAGACAGTGAGGGGTTGGAGACGAGGTCAGGGGTTGGTTCGGAACATTAATGCATAAATATTAGGCAGCAATTGATGTCCCAAATCCCTAGCAAGAGCTAGAGTCCCTTTTTGGGTACAGCACTGCTACTTCGGCTTTAGGTGAGATTTTCACAAAATAGTGCCTTTGCGTTCATGATTGTTTGCTGTGTGTGCTGTGTGTGAATGCCGCAGTGGTTGACCTTAGCAGAGAACGCTGCGGTTTGCCTCTGTGCCTCTGTGATCTTTCTATGTCTTTGGTTTTTCTTGGTCATGGATGTGAATCATCCCGTGAAACCCTGTCTCAGGCGTGTGTTCACACTAAGCATCTTCGGTGGAATTTGTCTGAACTCTGAAGCATTTATTCCATTAGTGATGGTTCACTGAGGCAGGTCAGAACAATGCCATAACGTGTTTTTCTGATATATTCCAACATGGGTGTCACCAAATAACTGCACTTAGATGACTGAAAGTGCAAGACAAAGTCCTCTTACAGGAGCAAAGGTAGTGCAGTTCGTTAAGAGTGAGAATGTATTCTGAACCAAGTACAAGGTTGCTTGATGGGTACAAAACGACAGGTGATGACATGTAATAGAAGCTGAGCAAATCAAATTGAAGCATGGGCAAACCACAGTCTAGACTGAATCTCATATCCTGCTATTGTTTCATGTTCTCCTAACTGAAATGAAGGCCAGAGACAAGTCCATCATGTTTACCCAAAGGACACACCAGTACTCAAAATAATGTGATTACCATTCCCATAATTTCTTTCTTTCACTTTTATGACCATATGGCTGATTTTTACTGGCCTGGTTATGTATGTTTATGCATCTGTATGAAAGTGTAAATATCTTTTTTTAGAGAAGTGCTGAACACATGAAGTTATTATTACTTGATTCCCTTTGCAACAAACATGAATTATGGAATGCAAAATGGCGCTTGAAGCTGCTCGAGGTAATTTACATCCACATTGAAAAACAATAGACATTGTAATAGCTTACGAGTTAAGATCTATCTTTTCTCCTCAACATCTATCTTCCCTGCAATATTGGATTTCCAGCTCTCTGAGTTGAACGCAGTGGCCCAAAGCAGCAGCAGCAGCAGCAGCAGCAGCAGCAGCCATCGCCCACCTTACCTCCTTATTTTTCTGACATGAGAGGCAATAAGATAATGGAGCTCTTGCTAGCGAAGAGCAGGCTAATAAACCTCAGGGCCATCCACTAGGCCACATAATGATTTTGATAGCAATAATTCAGCATATGAGTAACTCAGAGAGAGGGAAAGGGGGGGGGGGTGGAAGTGGGTGTTTTTGCAAAATTTAGAAGTTCCTTTCTTTCTGTTGAATTAAGTCTCTCTGTTCACCATTAAAGATTGCTTTATTGGTGTTAAATTAATAGAGTTTGTTGTTATGTTGCGCTTGTCTTGTTATACAGATTAAAGTCTTACAGTATTCAGCTATTCAATGTTGCGAAAATTAGTCAGATAGTATTCACCTCCCTTTATTACCCACAAGTAATAAAAAAATATATTATGACACATCAGAGCAAGAAACATATTACAGTAGATATCTTATAGTGATAGTGCTCATGTTGAGATGACCATGCACTTTTTATTTGGGATATTGAATCATTTAATGTTTCATACCTCAATGTAGCACAAAACAGTACTTTATATACCCCTGTGCTATGCAAATTAACCTCAAAGACCAAAGCACTCTGTAACAACAGAGTAGAATAATGTTCTTCCAAGACACGCTTTATAGGGTTTTTAGGCCATGCAAGTAGCTAACATTTACATTTACCCCACTAGATCAACACCTTGCTATTTCATTCAGACACTGCAACCCCAAAAATCCAGCTGCCTTTCCTGGCAGACTGTAATGTACACATTAATTCTGACAGGGAGCTGAACTGATGTGGGCTCGCTACCATCAACAGCTCTTGCCTCAGAGTGTGGTGGCATTTTTGGAGATCTATGAGGGTGTTTATGAGCAGCTTGAAAAGGGCATTTTGCAGATTTATAGATGACAAGGCTAAATGATCTATGGAAAACAGAGGGGGGTGGGGGGTGCTGATGTTGATTGGAATGAGTGTTTTTGGCAGTGTGTGTTTTTGTGTGTGTTTGGGAGGGGTGTGTCCATACCTCCCAATCCCACGATATCAGGGACCTTCCACAGCGCAGTTTGACAGGGACAGAAGGAGGTGGAGGGGCGGGGGGATATAAATGAATAAGTAAAAAGGTCACGTCAAGCCATTTTCATAAAAACTCATTAACTTTTATTTGCTGCAAAAGATGTCTGTGTAATTAGAATAACAGAGATTGGGCTAATGAAATTACAATAAACATCGTTGGAGTGGAACCAAAAAATAATAACGCAGAGCTCACGCATGTCTGAGACTTAACTGCACATTATTGGCAGGTGACCTTTCAAAGACATAGAGGTAGATCCCAGGTGTGTTTTGCAAGGTGTGGCTTTAGCTTGTCTGTTGTGCATGCATGTATATGTGTGTAAGCTTTGTGTTCACTGAATGTTCGAGCGCACAGGATTCCCTCTGTGTGTGAAGGGGTGATACAGTAACAGAGCTGTTTTCATTGCTGTGCCAACCTTTATTTATTGGCTCCTGTCATTGTCTACTGGTGAAGAAGTAGAATAATAAATGGCAAGTTATGAAACAGGCTTTCTCCACACATTGTTCAATAAAAGTTAGCAATCAGAAGCTCACATGAGTCATTTATTCGCAGGTTTAATTAGCCTGGCATCGCCAGACCAATTCGCAAATGCAAATTAGTCTGGGACCTCTCAGTTCATTTTCGATTTCCAAGGGGCGTTATCAACGGGAGCAGACCAAGATGCCTTTGGAGGCTACAACCAATCAGAGCAATGAAACATGACGTAGCGGTAGGCTGCTAACCTAGGTAGCTAGTTCCAACATCCAATTCATATGACTTCTAGTTCAACATATACACAGACGTTTGGCATGACATGATTTAGAAGCCAACATTAAATATTTGTATGTAATGTGAACTGCCGTCCAGTTTGTTTAATACTGACGCAATAGCGGATTCAGAACGTTCCACATCAGCCTCTACGGCGCTTAAACCTGCCCTGTCTTAGATACAGTTGTGAATGGGAGACGCATCTGCCCGAGCAAATACAGCATGAGCTCACAGATTCGTCTTGTTCCCAGGCTGAGGTTTAATAGTGAATGTGGCTACACTCATCCCTGGCTCACAGAATACAGTACAGAAACTGCTCCGCCATTTCCCCGGCTTGGCAGTGTCGTGCTAACAAAGGCCATGAGAATTAAGGTTTCCACCGCTGCCAAAACACAACACGAACTGTTATCAGTAATTAGCACAATTTCAACCTGAGAAGAAGGAAGTAATTAGTAAAATGTGCTTGGTGCAGTGTTCAGGAGGAGCTGCACACTCCCGGCTCCACTTGATCAGACTTTGTGGTGGACCTCCCATGTATTATTGACAGTGGGCAAGTATAGGTTTCATTGCATGTCATTAGTAAGAGGCAGCCATAAATGATGAATGATGCCTGATGTTACATTAGTAAGAGGTGAATGAGTAAAGCTCTCTGTAAAACAGTAATCAATGCTCAGTCAATTTAATCACCTCAATGGTCTGACATTTGTCTTTGACCTTCAGAAGGGGAAGTCATTCAGTTGGGGCAGTGATGTTGAGACATGAAATCAATTTGGTATGTTTTCAAAATTTACAGCATGTGTATAATCGATGAATTAGTGAGAGAAAAAAAGGTCATCATACGGATAAGATTGAAGGGATTTGCTCCAAAGTCGCCTCAACACCACCCGTGTGTTGTTCCAACACCTCACCTTTCTAACCTGCGTGATACCTGGCTTGCTTCCATAGATATGAGGGAGATTTGTCAGCATTCCCTGTTTGTTCGCTGCGTGTGCTGATAGCCTGGCAGCCTGTTTGTTTGTTTATTCCCTGTCTAGGTCAAAACAGATGCCCTCGCTCTTCTTCTCTGCCTTTCCACTCTCTCACCAAGCCTCTGAATCTGAGTCTCTGAACTCGTACAGACCCTGTTGCGCTGACCTTTTCAGAGAACTATATGTCCTGTAAGGTAATGTCACAACATCCAATTTTCAGATCCAACGCACGTTGTCTAAAGAAGCTGAGGGTTGTCTCTGGTGGTGGGTAGACTCATGAATCGGTTGTTCTTTTGAAAAAAGACTTGAAGGTGAACAAGGCGCATGGGTTTGCCAAAGCAACTGAATCAAAATGTCGAAACTGGTTTAGTTTCTGTGTATACACCATGCTCCATACAGTTTTCATTTTTGCAGAATATCCCATGCAGGGTATCTTCACAATCAACAGTTAGGAAGACATTGTATGTACCATGATGATTTAAATCCTGCAGATGAAAATCATACCATCTGATTTTCATTTTGTCTCCTGCTGATGTATTCAGACATTTTCTGTTGACCTGAACTATTTGAAGCCTGAACATGATGCATCACCACAAAGTACACAGCCTTGACTTGCTGCCAATAAGAATCACATCTGCAATGTTGCAATGAGCTCAAGTGGTTTTCTGTCTCACAGATCTATTCAGATACAGTATGTACAGCAAAGGTCATCAATGTAATAATATGTTGGAATCTTGTGTTGAATCTTACTGACAGCAGGCTTTGTTTCAAGAGAAGCAGATTTAAGTACAGGCTACTGTACATTCATGCCTTTACTACTGCAAAACTATATTTTGGTGCACTGCAGTACTTAAGGCCCAACAGTATAGCATGTATATATTAGCAAGCTGTTTTAAAAATATAATCATGTTTAAATTATCCCAGTATTGGCTCATATTTTTATGATTTAATACATAATTTAAGATGTAAGATTTCATGGCATGTGCAGTATTCCCGTATGCAAATAGCTTAGATTGCAAGTAAAATATTAGTAATGAACATGGCCCTATTTTATTTATGAGTAATTCCTATATACCATTATTGATGCATACCATATACTTTCTGCTCACCTTTTTTGTTACAGACAATACAATGAATACTGTAAGTTATCAGTCCATGGTTACCATACTAGTTAGCATGGCAACAGGAGTAGTTAATCTTAAACTATATGAAACTGTTCTTTATTGTGATTAGACTCCAGACTAGATTAGACTGCTTGGCTGGAATGGCCTCGCTGTGTGAAAGGGAGTCTGGTTCACGTTATAGTCTCTGTAGGTTCCTGATCTGTTGGAGCCCTGATCATCTCTATGCAAGACAACAGCCCTATTACCAGACCACTTGATCTCCACAGGAGAACAAGCTCCTGCTGCAGCACACTCCTCTAAAACACCTCTATCCATTTTCAGGTTCTCATGTGACATCTCATGTGGGTAGAGGGATTATGACAGTGTGCAGTGAAACATACTTGAACGTGAGCAGACACTCATTGAGATTGAGATAATGTAGGTCAACACACACTCACATACCCACATTTACTGTTCATACAGACACACACACACACACACACACACACACACTATATTATTGATTTACTTTCATAAACCTTGAAGGAAGGCAGGTGGCGGGTTGCCCCAGGCTATCAACTGTTTTCCAAAAACTTCACATACTACCTGCATTGTTTACTTTCTGAATGCATTTCCACAAAGACAGCAGCATTTTTGGTACAGCAGTGAGTTAGACACACATCGGCACCTGGCAAGACAGTTGACTCGTTTCGACATCGTTTTGACAATGGCATGTCTATTTTTTTTAATTTGGGCAGGTTCAAACTCAGTGAGCTGGTTCTTTTTTTCTGGGCTATCTACGCTTTTAGGATTTTTCTTTCTGTCTCTCTAACTGACAAAGACACAGCCTCTTAAAGATGATGGTACTTGAAAGCTCAGCATTTCATTTTCACACTTTTGCCAACATCTTTCACATCTCTTTCTTTGAAGGTGAGCCACAGATACATACTGGACTTGCAGTGCTGTAGTGTAGCAGTTGACGTGACCACTTACATTCCCTGTATTTTGACCTTTTGCTAACAACAGTATCTCCTATAGTTTGACTTTGAATATATTTATTTTGTCTGTGGCTGGAAGATGGGTTTAACTAAGCTGAGCGCGGTTGATGAATACAGAGGTAATTTATAATGGACTCAAATGTGCTTTAATTGTAACATGAAAGGACCATGATGTGTTTTCTTGTTGTCCAATATGTAAATTCATTTCACCTTTTCAGCAGTTAAAGTTAGTTTTGACAGAGACGTGGGCCTCAACAACCAAAAAACTGGCCCATGATTGTATATATCATAGGTCATACCAGGACCTACATGTTATGGTAATGCGTGGCTGCAAAACCCAAGATGTAGATGTACGTAAAAAAGGAATCAAGCAGATCCTACTTATACTTATTAATATATAAAACAAGTGCTATGTTAGTTCAGGATCATCCCAAAGATGCCTTCAGCGTGACTTCTGGTTGCAACATATTTTCATCATGCACCAATTTTTGCTTTTCTGCAGTTCTTTTTATTTCAAAATCAGCGAGAGGACTTTCCAGGAAACCTATGAAACTTTATGACTTGCAATCCACTACCTGAGTCTATACTAATGTATTTTTACATGTGCACTGATGCAGCCTTCAATCAATCAATCAAGTATATTATATATGATACATATATAAGTATCACATGTAATCAGGTGCAATCACAGTGACATCACCTTCAGAGAGCCTCCTTCATCCCAATCTGTAACCAGATGGTCAACACCCAAAAACCTGCAAGGCAAGACTAGGAAGTAGAAATGTATTTGATGGATGAATAGATGGATGCATGGTGTGTATGAACTGAATGACTTGTAGTGTTGCAGAGAAAAGAAAATAGCAGATTATCCCAATATACCTTTTTAAAGTGATGTTTTTACCCCAGTGGAATGAAATTGGCTTTCCACTTTGATCTTCATACTACATCAAAAGCTTTCAGGTGACTGTCAGTCATACTGGAGGCCTTTAGCAAAGCACTGTGCATAATATTTATTAGACATTAAACGTTATGTAATTTATTTTCTTATGTCTTTGTCTGTTTGCTGTTGAGGACAAAATATTGTCCCAAGCCCGAGAGGAAAATGATAGATGTTCTATGCAGCACACATTGTCGTGCACATAACACCTCATCTTTCAAAGCTGTAGAGAAACAAATCAATACTCCGGCTCACCTGTTTTCATATTGTTTTGCTCTCTCTTTAGCTTTTGTAAATAAAGAAAAACATGTTTTTCTGCTTCTGCCCACTTTGTATTTAATTCTTGCACTGTGTGCTTTTCTATTTTAGAATCCCTTCGTCCATGTAATCCAGGGGCCTCTGGGCCACACCGGGCAGTTCCAGACAAAGTCACATTAGCTTCTCTTGACCTCACAGCTGTAATCGGCTCTGGGGGGAGGTGTGAGGGGGGGTTTTCGCTGTGTTTTGCAAGAGTCCCATGCTCAACTTTAATAGTTTTGCAATGCGCGAGGCGGAGAGTGAAGAGCAGGGATGCAAGCGTTACAACAGCTTACCTGGAGATTACACCATCAGCAGTTCACTCACAATACAACCCTGCAGGATTTGACTGCCATTACCCTACTGTGGTGATATTTATATATTTATATGTTTTTTCCCCTCTCTCATCTGTGAAACTTGGAAATTTGGAGTGACTTTACTGGGCAGTTATCAGAAAGGCAAAGATTGAGCTGTGGCTCTCAATGGAAGCGCACACTTAGGGAGGATCCTGACAGTTTGAGCAGCCCTTACTATAATTAAAAAAAGGTATATTTATTAGGCACTTGGCATGCTTTTATTTCCTTCCTGTTTTGTTATGTCTGCAGTAACTCCAGGGTGAGGTGTTTCCCTCCATACTGTACATTGTCTAGAAGACTATTTCAGAGATGGGTGAGCAGAAATGGGAATTGGCAGCCTCCTTTTTTCTTTTACAAATCCCAGACAATACCAGCCATGTTGTAGGACTGCAGAGGCTCGCTAGCTCAATCCTAACTCAATCGAGGATCATCAACAATTGTCACTAAATCAGCCCCCTTAGTCTTTAGCTTCTCTCTCAATTCATTACAAGTGAATGGGCTTTTATTGGCGTGACCATTTTAACAGGGACTCGGGGAGTGTGTGGAAGCTCGTAAGGCTGGATTGACACAGGCAATTTACGAGGGGATCGACAGGCGACTTGAGGCCAAAACCAGCACAAAACAAACATAGCCAGAGAGAGCGAGAGAGAGATTAAGAGATTTGCCCCCCCCCCTCCAACCCCACTGTTCCTCTTTTTTTGTTCTCAGCTTGTTTGTTTTGCTCAACCTCCTTCAATCTTGGATGCTGTTGGTCTTCCAGGCTGCCTTGTCACTTTTTTTTTTTTTTTGCATGTTTTCCTTTTTCCTTCTTCAGATTTTCTCTGGCCCTCTTCCCGACAAATTCTAACACGTCCTCCACTGAGACTGATATTCAAACTGTACAATCGTACTCCATGCTTTCATTTCTTTTACGAAAGTATTTTGACAGCCGATATGTATTTAAAATGCTAAGCAGCACTACTTAAGAGCTACTTTGAGTGTTAGTTCCCCCTTTCAAACAACTCACCGTTTCCTAGTGCAAAAAGAGGAAAGAGATACCTTGTCTTTCCCAAAGTGGAAACACAAATTCCTGGCAAAATGTCTGTGTCTACTTAACAATAATCCGGTTGTTTTTTGATTCAACTGCCTTCCACTGCAATTCCATAATGGTTAAGATTTCAGCGAGGTGTCGTTCATATCAGCAGGTGGCTTTGAAAGCACCAAGACATGTTACACAAGAAGTCTGAGGTATCAGAGCATGAATATGTCTTCATTCTCTACAGTTAAATGAGAGTTGAACCGGGTCAAATTTTTTAGCACTTGTCAAAAGCCCTACCAGTGATTCATACAACACATGGTGCATATGACACATTACTTTTCCTTTCAAGTCACCCTTTCAAGTCATCCTTTACTTATTAAAGTCTTGTGTGAAATCGCATGACTCCAGAATGATGGCCGACATCAAGGGCTGGGAAATAATTCAATCTTTACATTTATTGGCTTTCAGTTGTATCATATTGTGATCACATGATCATATTTTGGGGGTCAGTTTTATAAAATTGTCTCCTCCAAATCACTGATTCTAAGCAAAATTGAATTAGAAAATAAAAAATACATTATTGTTGGATTTGAAGAGTTTTGTCTGTGTAAAACATAGCAGTGGGACACTTTTACTTGTGTAGCACAGAACATAAGTTTCTTCAGTCATTTGCAATATTGTGATATATTATTGGAAAGAAAAATCTTTGTGATATTGAGTTCAAACATATTGCCTAGCCCTATGTACATCTTGACTTACTGCATCTGGCATTTGTTTTTATATGTACATGCATGGGAGTTTCCACTTACTTTAGATCATTTAAAACATTTTATTTAAGCAGTTACCATTACTTTTCATCAAATTTACATCACAATTACACAGAGGCCACTGGTAAGATGATGGGCCATCGTATTAGCCAAACGTGTGTCCCTCTATGTCCTTTGGCTGCCTCTCTTCAAAATAAATGCAAGGTCACAGATGGGAGAGAGGAGCTTATCTATGTGATAAGAAGCAATGGGTCTGAAGGTAAACACAGGTGCTTTTATCCCAAAAAAAAAGAAATCCACAACTCCCATGGTGGCTGGAAACTCCATTCTAGCTGACCTGGAATTGTCTGGACAGGAAGTCAGTTATCTGCGTTTGTTGTCTACATTGGTCCAATTTCACACACCACCAGTTACACCATCAAACAAATAAATGACCCCGGAAAGTTTAATCATTTTCATAAGTTTCAAAGTTTTTTCTTCACACTTGTTTCATCAAATTGTGTAGATTTCTATTCAGTGCCCCACCCTGAAACAACAGTCCTCGTTCTCATCCCTCTTCTTATTTCACATAAGAGATAAGCCCTCTGCCAAGGTTTCTTACATCTCATATCTCCCTGCCCCCCCCCCATACTTCCCTCCCTCCCACTCCACATTTTTCCCATTATCTCCCCCCTCACTCCCATCTCCCCTGTCTTCCTAGCTTTGCAAAGATAAGATTTGCTCTCCCCAGTGAGTTCTTGGTGTCGATACTAATGTGCTGCTATCATCGATGAACTGTCAGACCACCTCCTCCCATCCCCACACCATTCCTCTCCTGACCTTCCTGCAGCAATTATACACAAAATATATATCTTATGACACATGTATGTTCTATACGAGTGCATTTGTAAACAGGCTGTAATGCAGGGTGACAGATTTATGAATGTTGCCTTGTTTAATGACACATGGACCTTTTTTTGCACCATTCCTCTAGTGATTCTTTGTTATTAATAAAAGCCATAGCTGAAATAAGCATGATAGAAACACACCATTAGATCACAAAAGAGCACATGATCAGAGGAGCAAGATGCATCAGCCCACTCTGTCAGGGGTCTGGTGGAGAAATGGAGCAGCAAACATGTCACTTAATGTGTGTTGATGTGTCTTTGCTCACAGTTGTTGGGCTCAGGGAGGGAGCTGAGTGGCTGGCAGCTAATACTTAGTGACATCAATGAGGTGGATCTACCGTTGTGGATTGAACCTAACTACATGTGTCATCTTGGTGAACCCTGTTATTCAAATCACCTCAGAGCATCATAACTATACTTTTTATAGCGCTGGGAATCCCCGGTGGGAAACAAATCTCAAACCCAGGCTCCATTATCATTATGCTCTGTCTTTGGAGCTACACATAGAGACGACTTTGCAGTGTGCCTTTGCCATAGGGGTAAAGACTTGAGATGCCCAGAGGGTGAAATGTCACTGCAATGCTTTGACGTCAAATGAGTCGTTTGACTTTTTCTTTACACCAGTCGTACAGACTGAGAGCATGAATGAAGCATGGCTCAGAAAGTGGCTTCAAATAGGCAGCGACTTCACAGAGATTATGCTGGCAGGCTGTCTTGAACAAGCCAATGATGTCATCCACAGTCTCAGTTTCTCCTTTTAGATCAGTTGTGCAGTCAATACTTGTCAATTTTGTAAATGCTAGCTTTATTACAGGCCTGTTGTAGCGCTCTGTAAGAGCTAATCGCCTCTGTTTGACTGGGACTCGCTTCTGTGCTTTATAGCAGTGGCTTGAAGGCTCACAGTTTGATTTGTTACCGCAAATGGCTGTGATTCCATTGTGTCGGTACATTATGAAAGTGGCAAGAGAAGTTCATAAGCTTTATTTTGATTGTTACCTGTGACCTTCACATTATAGACCATGTTTCATCTCGTGTAATAAGCAATATGTTCACAGTTTCTTTATGAGGAGTGGATGTAGATAATTGGTTCAGCATATAAGAAAAACATACAGTACTTTCAGTATGAAATAAGAGTAAAGAATATAACATTGTGAAGTAGATTGAATGCTGATTAAAAACACAAATAAAACGCTCTCCAGCAATCTGAATCTTGCATGTTTGTGTATTTATATAATAATCTAACCTTAGCTTTATTCATTGGAATAATCTTACAGGGGATTTGATGGTTGGGGACAAAGAAACATGATCTCTTCATGTTATTTGATGAGGTCATGATCATAGTCAGAGATTTCAGGATTCAATGGAAACAAATCTCTTTAGGTCATCTTGAACAGGGATTAGTTGGAGTACACTAACTCATTTCAAAGTGGAAAAAAAAGTCAGATATGTCTAGATGTAGAGAGGACAGTCTATATTCAGGGAGAATACATTTCACCTTTAATTTGGTATATCAATATATATATTTTTTTTAAATAAATGCACTCCTGAAACGTTTTAGATCACCTAATGTGTCCAAACTATAATCACCTTTAAAATCTGCTGTTTGGTCTCATTTCCCCAGATAACTGTCCAGATTCAGATGCCGTGATGCCACATTGAGATATAGCTAGCATAGCTAGAGTGCAATTTAATTGCAGAAAATAACTCCGCTATCTGACACAACACCAGTCAATGTCTTTTGGTTTCAGCTCCTCATAATCAAAGAGCAAGAGCTTTCTAAAGCTTACTAAAGCTCCCATTTTATACATCAGTGTTCATACAGGGAGAAACTCGCTGTGCTGTAGAAGAGGCGGAAATATCCCACTGACAGCAGCCTTAATAGACCAGAATGCTCGGCAGCCACGAGACATGTTTTGTTTGGATGGTGTGGTTCAGTGCTCACTTTTTCTCCACTGGATGAAACTTAATATGCTTGGCTGTTACTTGTTGTTTCCACCAACACAGCACACAACCTGCGGCATTGTCTTGGGGTTGTCAGAATGCATTCTGGGAAATCACAGACAAATGTAGAACTACACAAGGCAAGTTGTGTGCACTAAAATACTGTATTTCATCACAAAATTCAACCTGTAAGGGAGTAATGATGTTGTGGTTTTCCTTTAATTTGCTACCCCATTGACCCAGAACTCAAGGTCAGTAAAGCCAGTGTAACAATGAGTGACATCCCTTTCAAAGATATTATGAATTCCAGTTCATCATGCAGCCATCAGTGACTGTAGAGACAACAGTTCACTCCTCTGCCGTGGCCAATCTTGAATGGGAAACACGAAAATGCTTCTCTCCTCCTCTCTTAAATGAATCTGTTACTTAACCAAGCACTCGTCGTTACTTTGAAATTTAATTGCGGTGAGAGTTTAATGATATTAATACAAACTTCAATGGAGTTTCAAATCAAATTTTAATGTGGTGAAAAATGAGGCGAGTTGAAAATCAAATGTCATTAAGTCCGCAAGGCTGGAGAGCCCTAATGGACAGGAAGACAGCCAAGCCAGACCGACGCTTGATTGGTGAAAGATACACTCATCATTCCCTGGTTTCTCACACACACAGGAAATATGTGATTTATGAAGTACCTGCCATTTTTTCCCAATTTAAAATATTCATAGTTGTATAGTGTTTTTAGCATTTAAATAGTGTTTTTAAGCTCTCTCTACCACACAGGTGCAATGCATTTAATCTGCCACTGATAATCACTGTAGTGGTCTGCTTGCTTCCAATGGCTGTCTGCACACAGTCAGCCGAGCCAGAGATATGAGGGCTCATTTTCTTCCCTTCATAAGAAGCTATTTGCTGCCATCCATCCCTGTATATTGCGGAAAAAAACCCCAAACAAAAAACAAGTTCCACAGACTTGGAAATAGACAGAGCCATATCATCCATCACAGCAAACATGAAGCCTTCATTTGATCTAGTCAAAGTTTCAGTCCTTTTTCAATATTTCATTGTGCCTCATGCTGAGTGTTTTCATATTAGCGCTGTGTTATGTTACACTTTGCTTGCTGTCAATCACTTGACACCCACAGGGAATGGAAGCAGAATCAAGTCACCTTACAAACTTAACATCCCTGTCCTTTTATTTAGGTTTTCTTTTGATGCGTGGAACAGCATTTCCAGCTCGGTTTGACCTCGCAAAACCTTTTTATTGCTTCTCTTCACAGAACAGATTGGGTTTTATAATCTCATGTGTCTGAGAGCTCCTCCACCGATTTTTTTGAGCATCAACAAATTGTCTTCCTTTGCTGTCTTTTCGCCTCCTCTCGCTCCTTGCTCTCCCCAGTCAGCTCCTATTAGAAAAAACGATCATCTCTTCCTAATTAGCCTACATCTCATTTGAACTGTTTGGAATCACTTCTGTTTTGCTCTCCCCTGCTGAAACACATCATCGCTGTTTTCTTTTTTTAAGAAAGACTAAAGTAATTCACCTGCTGTGCTGTTTTACAGCTCACGCTCCTCAAAACCTGTCTTCTCGCAGGGTATGGTAAAAAGGCTTTATTTATTAGCTTTACATTGGATTAATGAGCCGCACTTTAAATATGACTTCAGGGTCTAATGTTGCACACTGCAAAGGAAGGATTTTTTCTCTCCACTTTCAGTCTCACAGTTTCTTCCTGTCTCTCTTTGTTTATTTCCGTCTGGCCTTGTCCTTGTTGAACCTTGATCGAGGGCCCTGATTCAATTCAATTCAATTTTATTTATATGGCCCCAAATCATAACAGAGGTTATCTCAGGGCACTTTTCATACAGAGCAGGTCCAGACTGTACTCTTTATAATATTGATCTGATATGTCAACCATTGCCTTGACCCCGTCCTGTAACTTTAACTCTCAGCGCTGTGATGACATTGGCAGAGGAGGTGCACCCCCATTCATTTCTCAAGTTATTACCTCTCCCTGACCTCCCTCGGAAACCTGCTTTTGCTTTATGAGTCAGCACTGTGTGAGGTTACAGTAGTCTCTCTTTGTTAAGCCTCAAAGCACCACAGATATAGTACAGATGTGCATGATTGTTTCAGTGCATAACTCTGCCTAGGCTTCTAAATTTATATTAATAATAGAACATTTTTAGAACCGTTAGATCTGGAATTGGAATCCAGATCTGCATCAAAATACATAGTGATAGCGGGTCACATGCACACAAGTTCATGAGAAGGTGAGAATGTTTTTAAATACCCACCACAGTGTGTTAAAAAAATCCTTTACAAATCTGATCTGTACTAAAAACTAACCGCTTGTTACTTGGCTCATGGCTTACATCTAACAAACAAATTGGACCAAAGGCAACGCCTCCTTGGCAGAGCTGCCCCAGGTTGCCTCCAAGGCAAGATGAACTGCAATGACTGCTAACAAATTCCCCCAACTAATTGAACTATTACAAATCTAGACGACAAAACACACACCTAATATTTGTGTGAGGATAAAATATCCAAATAGGAGGCATTGTAACCTTTACTAACTAAAACTGGGATTTAAAAGGAAAATGTTTCTTAAAATTGCAAGTGAAAAATGTGCACTTATTTTTCATAAATCGGTTCACATTACTTTGAAACAGGTGGACTATACAGTATTCCATATTTTCCAGTATTGCTACATTTTAAGTACACCTCAGATGGAAAAGACTGTTCAGTAAAGTAAAACCCTATACATCCGTTTGATGTTGCTTCTCTCTAATCCTTTCCATTTGACCCCAGCTCTCTCTTTCCCTTCCTGACATCCTGTGTTAAATGGGGAATGCTATAGATGTTGTGTTGTTGCTAGATAAATCAGTCAATTGGTTTTTTATTTTATTTTTCTTTATCAGGATTAGAAAGCCTCAACTATGTTTGCACATTTGTCAAGTTGGAAGTTTAGTGTTTTTGCTGTTGAGATTTGGCATGAAATCTGCAAAGGCCATGTCTTGCGGATTAGCTTGTCACTCAGAGAGAAAGTTTCTGACAATGTGGGAGAGTTCAGGACAAAGCCTCACTCTGATTAGAATGTAAAGAGGGAGGGAAAGGGTTGTTGAGAGAGTGTGTGTGCACATGTTTCTATCCATCTTCACTCTTCTTCTCATCTTCTTCTCTACTAACTCTGTTATTCACTAATGTTGTCATTTCTTTTCCTCTGTGCCTCTCTGTAGTCATGTCAAATAGCCTTTCCAGTGCAACTAGAGTGACTTACAAGACAGGGACCATGTAAAATAAGGGTTTGCAATTGAAGTTTGGAATAGTCCAGAGCAAAACACAGATATTTCAAATGAACTATCACTTATCACATTATGTAGAATTCAATACTGTACAAAGTATACCAAAGAAAGCAGTAGAGCCAGTGTTCACAGCACTGTGAGGCCTCTTTGTTGGCAGGCCCAAACAGCTAAAACAGCCCACTCTAAATCTAACCCAGCATTGATTAGGTAATGTGCTAACCAGTGTGGATCCAAAGAAAATGTTGTGCTGCTCCAATATCCACTCTGGTAACTTATTTGCTTCATTCCACTTGAGCTACAAAACCCAGGCTGGCTAGACTGCTGCGGGAAAACAGATGGAAACATTAGCTAACCACTTCATGGACAAAATATTTACAGGTGTATGCTTAGTGACCAAAATGAATTTGAATGAATATAAATGAATTTATATCTACTGGCAAAATACTGTATATTTTATGTGTATATGCTAAGATAGAAAAACAGGTTAGTTATTATAATTTAACTTTATTACATTACCACTGGGTCCAACCTCCTTGTTACTCTCTCTACACGAATATATCACCAGAGTCAATATCATAAGCTTCGTAAATTTCTTTAGATTGCATTAGACTAAAAGGTATTCTTGTTGTTTTCATTTTTAAATTAAAAATCTTGTTCCATTTTATTCAATTGTTTGTTTTTGCTGTTAAATTAACATAGAATAGCTTCTTAATTACTCAAAAATGAAAAATAACTAAAACAAATACAAATGCACCCTACTGTGTATTTCACAGTTTGTGGCTAGTTCATGAAATTTTGTAAAATTGTGTCGGAGTGTGCAAGTGATTGATGTCTGCATGATTTGCATGTGCTTCTCCCGCTGAGTGTAAGTGCCAGAGAGATATACAGTCACTTTCTAGATGCCTGTGATGTCGAGCTTGAACTCCCTCTGTGATGACTTGCCGCTGTGTTTTAGCCCTTTATCTATAATGAGAAGATTAGACTGAAAAGCAAAGACAGTTATTTTTAAAAAGAAGTCAACAATCACAATATACGTACATGGGTTGAATTCTAAGGCCACATCTCTTATCGATTGACTGAATATTTACTGACAGAATGGCTTTCAGAATAAGTCATTAGTCACGTAAAAGTTCTTTGTGCAACCATATCTCATATTGTATATCTGCAACTCAATCTGCAGTTGAAGTGTAATGTTTTTGAAACTGTTCTGCATATTTAAAACTAGTGTTGTACTTTGCAATATTTGCAATATTACTTTACACCCATTCATGTTCCTTTTGTATCCGACCTACAGCTAATTGTGTAGCTTCCTTCATGTGCAAAGACATGGGAGGATAGTGATAGAGAGGGGGTTGTTTTTCAATGCAGGCATGCTTTTCTCCCCTCGGTAAATCCTTTAGTTAGCTTGCTGAGGATTAGGTCTGAAAAGTCTCTCATTTGCCTCCAAAGCCCTCAGGGATTCATTGGTGAAGAAATCCAGCTTCTCCACTGCTTCCATCTGAATTTTACTTTGGTATTTACTTTTATTGCAGCTCATGTCTGATGTCTGCTCTCTTTTATACCGTGCGACTGTCTCCTTGATTAATTTTACTTTTGTTGCTGGAGATATTGCACACTTATTTAGAGATATATGAAAGAAATGTTACATTTGACTTCCTGTCAATTTAAACGCAAGTTTGTGTGCATTTCAGCTTTTTAGATGTCTTTGGGTTTTGGATTGGGTTGAAAAGGTTAGAATAAAGAATTTGTATTCTTTTTTTTATCCCACACAGGATTCGAAGTCTTAGCGATAGGCCTCATCTTTGCACTGGGGCATCACATATACATAGGAAAGCTTTTGAGCGTTTTCCTCTGAAAAACGTTCTGCACATTCCCATATGAATCACAAAGTATCCTGAAAGGACTAGGATCCCAGTGGAGCTAGAAGCCTGAGGCTATGTGGGATACACCCTAATGGAAAACAGCTCAAGGATAAAGGTAATGGGTGGTAGACTACTGGAAGCTATCAATGGGATAAAAGGGACAAGCTTAGAGAGATGGGGTATATCCCGTGTCTGCGTGGAAGTGTCTGACTGAAATCGTATTTCTTCCCTAAGGCTAGATCTCACAACTATTACCAGTGTGAAACAATGCTCGCTCAAAGGAATTATTTGTCGAGTAAGGGCCAACCTGGAAATGGTATAGATTTAACAATCAGTGGTGTTTGCCATTTCCTGTAGCATGACCTCTTGAGGGATGATTCTTAATGTTCTCAAGAGATAATGTTGTGATATGTCTTCCTAGGTGCAGTAATATAACATTGAAAAAGTTTTAGAGCATGAATGGGATTTATTGAAACTTATTGAAATATGTTTTGCAATTCAAGCAGCATTCTAAGTCGTTTTCATTCTCGGCTTTTAGAAATTTTGTAAAAATTGTTTTTTTGTTCTTCTATCTCTCCATGTCCGAACACAGGCACTTTCCCTCTATGTGACAGAAAGATAGACGATATGAAGCTGAGTTTCGAAAGCAGGGACCACAAAGAAAGAAAGGATTAGAGACTATGTTGAGAGATGAGTGGAGGCAAAAGGCAGAGTCATGGCCGGTGATGATATAAACAACCTCCACTGTGCATCAAACATCCTTTGCTTGAGCTTGGGAGGGAGAGAGGAGGATATGAGGGAGCACAAAGAAAGAAAGGATGATGGACTGTGATCAGAGATGAGACTAGAGGAAAGACAGAGTCATGGCCAGTGATTATATAAACAGCCACTACTCCACATCAGACAAACACGGTTCCCATACTTCAGCTTGGCGAACGCTCCGTCATTCATGAAGGACTTTCAATCAGCGTGCTGGTCTCCTATCTGCTCTTTACAGTTGTAGCCATCTAAAATTTCAGCTGGACTGTGGCAGGGCCCAGGTTGAACCGTGGCTGATTCCTGCTGGATCCCTGCTGGATTCTAAGCAGGGATTTGATCCCTCCTCGATGACGTGGAAACCAGTTGCAATGCTTTATCTATCCTCCAGGAGGAGCAGCGATTACGGAAGCTGAAACAACTTACTGTCTTCAGACCATTTTTTGCCATTGCTGCTGGACATTTTCATTGACCCAGTGTACCTGAAATCAGCTCCGCTTATCGTATTTGATGTGTAAGAGGGAGTGTGCCTCCCACACAGAGCATATTTTTAATGAAGCGCTTGCTATTATCATATCATAAGGTCATGAAAATATTATGCTGAAGCTGTTTGCTTACATAAAATATAGATTATTGTTTTTAGAGAGTGAGCAAGCGAGACGGCTGAAAAAGATGAGCCTCTAGTTACTGATTATACATTCTCTTCTGTGCCATGAAAGTGCCAAAAGATGGGTTAGTCAAATGGGTGGGAAATTAGTGACATACAGTAAGACGTACACAAAGTACACCCTTTTTTTAAGGGAGTCTGGGAGGGAGACTTTCTCCACAGGTGACAAAGGAGTGTGTTGCGATTTAAATGGTGAAATCAGTGTGTCACAGTGTCACAATCACAGTGTGTTCACAAACATCTGCTGCTTATCTTGGCATGTAAGAAAGCCCAAAAACATTAGCATTAGAATGAACCTTTTTGTTCACATTTAATGGGCCATCGATGTGTCATCCTAACAGATCTGATAGCCCCCACGAGCCCTAACTTAATTTTCTTTTTGTTTACTTTTTTTTTTTTTTTACTTGATCTCGATATACCTCTGGGGGTTTTTTCACAAAAAACGACACTCATGCTGTGTTTGTCCAGGTTGTTATAAATGTTTAACAGTAAACTTATCCCATCCAGATCAGGGTTTGCTCAGAAATCCTCCATCACACAAATGAACGGAAACTTCCAAACATTTTTAGAAAAAGCAGCAAAGTCTCTCTCTCTCTCTCTCTCTCTCTCTCTCTCTCTCTCTCTCTCTCTCTCTCTCTCTCTCTCTGACTCCTGCATGGCTGCAAGAGTTAGGTATCATGTTTTTGGGAAGTGTGTCTAAAATAATGCACAAGACATCAAGAATTTGATGGAATCGATTATGGCATGCATGATTCGGCCCATGCACAGGTGAATTCAAGAGAGTGTATTCAAGAGAATCCCTTTTCAGCAACTGTGCTGGTGCATCATGAGAAATCTGGTTGTCTTGCTTACTTTTCAGCTACGCTGGGCACCCAATGGTGTGTTTCAGATTAATAAATGGCTGCTGTTATCATCAGATCTAAATGCTAAAAGCAACTGTAACTATGCAGGCTTCCCAACACATATGGGCCACATATAAAAAAGAGTTTTACCCCTTGAATCTCTAGAATGTAGAATATTTGCCTGACCTCATAGTTTTCCATAAATTGTATGCTGCTGTCGCTCAACATGCCTGCAGCTGTTCAATGAACCAGGCAAACACATTGAACCAGTCCAGTGTAGAGTCATAATAAAATATTATTGACCATGCTACAACTTAATACAGCAGTGTCCCATGAAGACCCAGGCCCAGCAGCCACAGCAGCAGATCAAAATGCCAAGCTCTCCACAGGGATGCCAGCCAAGCTAGAGGCTGTTTTACATTCTTGGGTAGCGCCTCATCTTCCTACATGGGGTTTCTAGAGTGGCAGGCTGCTGCAGTTTTATTTTCTAGCATTACAGATTGGTCTCTGCTGCTGTAGGGTAGCTTTTTTAAGTAAAGGGTCCTGCTGGAGCCTGATCTCCCCCTCACTGTATCATTAAGCCAGAGAGAAGTGTATGGGAGTCAGTGTCTCTCAGTTGGGGATCCTCTTTAAACTGAAGTCTCCTGTTCCCAATGGGAGGTGGTGTGGTTACAGTATGCTGGTTGAGGGTTCTCCACAGTCATATTACATTTCTTTAAGAAATAATATGTGTTTTTGTGAAATTACTGGGCCATTTGCGGGTTACATATACAGGGAAGCAGACTTAATTCTGTTTTGCAGTTTCTAAGATCAAGCTTCATTGAGGGTCTTCATTTGATTTTATCTCATAAATATTTTGCTTGAAGAGAAACAGGAAGACATTTATTTGAAGAAAAAGTAACATCTTTGTGTCCTCTCTTTTCCATGCATTCCCTTTGGATCCTCCTCTGAAGCTGAAGAGTATGCTGTTGAAGGTAAGACTGATGCTTTTACTCCTCAGGCCCTCTGATGGCTTCCCTTAATGCTGTCATGGATGCTGATGCTGGCTGCTTGTTAATGCTGTATGCATTAGAGGCATTGTCAGTTTGGACTGCGGTTATAAGTGACTTCCAGGGGGCCTAAATTACAGTTTCTGAATAAGACAGAAGTGACGGATGTGCAACCAAAATTATCCCTGTTTGTTTTATCTTGTCTTTCTTCATTTAATTTTGTTTTTATTGCGGTTTATTACTATGGATATAAGCATATGGTTGTATATTTCACTCAGGAATATCTTCACGTAAAAATGGAAAAATGTCAAGGCAGCTTGGCAATCTTGAATCAATTTACCAGGTAACAAGGTTTTGTTAAAGTTAACAAGATGTGACATGGTGATTTTGAGATGGCTTCCTGCTTCCCTCCCTGTCCTATCTGCAACAAAGGTGAGCGGAGGCTGCCAGTCGGGGCCCTCGAGGGGCCTCATTAGCCCTTGGGCCAGGCACTAAACTAGCGCTGGATGTAGCAGAGTAAATGGATAGAGCAGCCTAAGCGTGTCTGTCTGCACTTTGTATTGTTCAGTATGAGGTTCACCCACTGGCTGACTGAGTCCATTTGTCAGTCATATCAGACACCCAGATCAACAGAAACAAGCTTTTTAAGTTTATGTGTTGAACAATGAACTGGTGTCTAGGTGTCGGCGTGTGCGTGTGTTTGCATGTTTTGAAGTTGCATTTCCTCCTTGCTGAGCTTGAGGTGATGGATTACCAATCACACGGCCTGAGCCAGCAGGGGAAATCACTTTGACAAACACCCTCTTGCTTCAGGTTTTCTTTAAAGCTGAAAACATTAATGCTGCATTTATTTCTCAGTCTTTATACCGAGCATGAGTTGTTTATCTTGTTGCGTATTGGAAATATAAAAGCATATGCGCAGAACAGTGTCATATCATTTTTATCAGCTAACCCAGTGAACTCTTATTTGAATTGTGGTCTTTTCCTCATATGTAGAATGTGTGCAGACTGTTTGAAACTGGCATTTTCTCAGTTTGATCCTACATGAAAGATGCAAGCCTCCTGTAATGACTGAACGTGTCTGTGTGAGCGCCCTTGCAGCCGGGTCCCATGTCAGTACCGCTGAAGCCCTTGATGGGAAAATGTCAGGGGGAAGGTAGGGAACAGGGATAAATGGTGGCAATCGTACAATTCTGTCTGACGGAGTAGCCCCTCCAGACTGAGGTGAGGGGCAAGGACGCTTTGTGAGAGAGAGAGCAAGAGAGAGAGAGAGAGAGAGAGAATGAGCAGAGGTGGGTGATGAAGAGGGGTGATTTTACTCTGTGACAGACCCAAGGGATGGTTGGTAACTCCCTAGGGATCCTGGGTCCACATGTACAGATGTACAGTTCAGACTTATAGTACAAAATAGTGTAAATATTGTGGGCTAGTGTTTGTGTATTGGTATGTCAAGGCACAAACTCAGGCTTAACCGTTTAGCTCAGTTTTCTTAGTGATTTGAAGTATGTTCTGCAGACATCCTTTTGCACTAGGCAAGGGCATGTGTTGTAGGTTAAGCCTCCTATTAATTATGTGGGCTCCCAGCAATTTGAGAGGGGAACACCTCTCCTTGTGTAGAGGTCTAGGTGTTTTCTCCAGCAACACCATAACTCTAATATGAAAGATCCCTTGGGTTTTTAAAGAATTCTAAAAAGCTTTGGAGTTTAGCTTGGCTCAAAGTGAAAAGTCCTAAAATGTAAATGCTAACACCTCAATTAATTTGTGTTCTCTGAAGTCCTGTAAATTAATTAAAAACAAGGAGTAGTGTTCCCAGTTCCCAGCGTGTTGTGTATCAACAAGACAGCTCGATAAATTTATTTACTGGCTCATTGTCTGTGATACCAAACCCACAGAGTGCTGCTGCACTCCTTTCTCCTATTTTTAGGGTTTCCCTGTGAACGTATTTGGTCTAATTAGTGTCAGTGACCATGTGTTCAAAGGGTGGTTGAGATTGATGATGCAGAGAGACGTTGAAAGCCCCAGAGAGGCCAGTGCCCCTGGAAGGCGGCCGGTGGCCCTCGCTCTTACACTGTAGGCCCTCGATTGATGATCTGCCTGCGACACTGACCTGTTTTTACTGGCGAACCAGCCGCGCATTGCCATCTGTGTGTACTGATAGCCAAGCACGTCCTCTCCCTGGAGGACCGCATGTGTGATGTATAGTTTCACTATGTAAGCACAGGTTTACCTCATTGCCTGATTTGGTGATGTTCCTGTAGAGGCTAATAAAGAAACGGTGCTAAAGCTGAAGGCAGTGGTAGCCGAGGTTCAAGTCAAGTCAAGTAGGGGCAGTTGGTTGTGCAACAGTAAAAACAGTAATAACACTCAATATCACACAAAAGCTGAAGGCAGCGATAGCCTTAAGGTCAGATGGATGGGCTTATGACCTAGAGGTAGCCATTTTAACCACCTGGACCTATTGGGAGAATGCAAACTGCCAACTGGGTGCCCTTGTGTAAGGCACCTTACTGCAGCAGGTTGTGTTGGTGCTGCCAAGGGTGGTTGACAAAGAAAGACTGTAGTTGTACTGATTATTTTTATATATATATATATATATATTTTTTTTTTTTTAGTTTTTGAGTGGTTTAAATGTATGTAAATGTGAAATAGAGAATGTCTGAAATAGGCCTGTGTGTGTTCAGTTGACTCTCCCTGGACTGGTTAAGAAATGGTTACAAAAAAGAAACAAGAAACTGAAGAAATAATACATTGCCCTGGCAGTAAAATGCATGCTTTCCATTCAGATGCTGAAGGATAGCCATTTTTAATTTCCCCCCAGCTGATGCTCTGACAGACCATGACCATGAACAGAGCTGAGAGAAGAGAAAAACGGCTCATATGTAGCTGGACAGCAACAGATCAAGCCTAACCCTGGTCAGTGTGGCTGGCCTCTTAGACTGGCTGATAGATTTAGTGACCCGGCGCTGTTTGGGTGAAGGATGTTCCGAGCTGCCCATGCTGATCTTAATCAATCTGATCAAGGCTAATGATCTTTTCTCTCTGAGCCACGCAGACCAACTTAATCTCACCTTCGGGGGAGGGCAATAACAATTTTTTGCTTTTCCCCAGTGTAAAAAATGGACTTTGATGTTGGCTAGAGATACAGGATTATAGATTTGAGTGGGGCCTGTAGTTATAGGAGATTACTTTGGATCATCCAAACCAGATTATGGATTTTGTTCTTATTTGCTTAGGAGAAATAAAACAAAATCATAGACCAAAAACTTGAATGTTTTCTAAATGCATGTGCGTCAATGCCACAGAAGGAGAAAACAGAGTGAAGCAAATATTAAATGTACTGATGTCATTGTGGTATTAACCTAGATTTTGTTTGTCTCTGGAACAAATGGTGCTTGTACATGATCCTTTTTCAAATTCCAACTGCTGTTGTTATTTTGAATACCATTGGCTAAAAGGCCGACCACCTGGGTGTGTGATGATTGATGAATGTTTTGATCTTGCCAAAAAATGATATATAACAATTACGAATGAGAATGATGGGCATTTATTTATATATAATGGAATAGCATAACAATGCTATTTGTCCATTCTTTCCGATCAATAAAGCTTAACTGTGCATTTTTCATTGAATGCGCAAGGGATTTACAGTGTTCAAACAAAGCAATCGATTGTGGAAGATTGCCGGCTAGCTTTTTTCTGGCAAGTACTTGAAAAGGATGGGCTGCAAATAAACAAACAAACACACATGCACACAGTAACCTCACTGGAAGGAGAAAATGACCGTGGAGTGGAAGGGTGGAACAGAACTCAATGGTTTCTTTCTTCAGCTCTGAAATTACTCAGGATTCTTTGGACTGTAGGATGCCTTGATGTTGCCTCTGCCTGCCCAGCCTCTGCCAGATGTTTCAGTGAGATTAAGCCTCCTCAGGTCCTGGAGGAGCCAAAGTCCAGCCATGCCTGCTCTCACAAGACGTTAATTTCACCCCACTCAGCTCGCACTCTTTTCTCTCTTCTCTTTGTGATAAGAAAAAGAGTCTAAAGGGACGGAGTGGGCGTCCACTTGGGAGCAACTCCAGATGCTTCAGTGTCAACATGCGTGGCCACAAGCAATGCTGCTTGCTATGATGGAGAGTGAAATGGATTGGACAATGCGTGGCCCGGAGCTCTGGTGTTGCATAGTGTTTGTATGTGTGTGTGCAGAGCACTCGTGTGGCAGAGTTTTTGTCTGTTTGCTTTTGCATTTGCAGAGTAGTACTAGCACTATAAAACTTTAAAATTGCTACACATTCCCTAGCTAAGCCTCTATCTGACACTTCTATACATACAGTATATATTTAGTTCACTTCGTAGTCATGATGCTTTCCAACATAAGAGTTTTGTAAAATTGTTCCCCAAGTTAGTTAGATTCTTTTGACTCACCTGATCTTTCCTATTCAAGCCCTTTCGAGTAACTGAAAGGTTGCAGCAGCCTTCATACGATTTGAACTGACACACCAACACCACTGTTTTTAGCATATTACATTCTTTTTGAAAACAACCGCCTTTAGTTGACTGTTTTCTCTCTACCTACCACACACACATCGTCACTTCAGCACTTCTACTGTATTACTATGACATACCTCAATGAGCTTTGGAAGGGATTTCAACGCTTTCTTCAAAGTACTCCTTTGTCCTGTGTACTGAAATGAAAATTTGTTGTGCACCTCTGTGCCGTTGTTGCTTTTGAAATAGAAATGTCTTGTAAGCATTTCCCAATGGACATTGGGGTTACGGGGTATTTGGAGTTTATATTGCCTCATCTCTCATATGGTTGTCTTCACCACCTAATTTATGCCCGGTCAGGGATAGTCTTCGTAATCCTCCTCTCTTTTTGATCCCTCTACAGCTATCACTCTATGACTTTTTTTTCTCCTCTTCCTATCCCCTTATCCCTACACCTATCTTTAGCTTTATCCCTGTCTCATCAATCTCCCATTTTGTTTTGTCTTTGTTTTGCCACCTATCTGTACTCTCGACATCTCTTCCATCCTTTCCTTCTACCAATCATCCCACTGTTTTTTCTTCTGTGCTCTCTTCTTCATCTTGATCACCTTCTTCCCATCCTCTGGTAGATAAACTTAAAAAAGGTTGTAGCTAAGAGGCTTATTGGCGAGATGCCTCTATAGGAAGCTGTGACATGCAGCTCTAGTGGGATATTGAAGGCTATATAGAGTGAACCGGAGAAGAGAATGCAAAGGAATAAGAGGTGGATCCAGGTTTATTTCTGTCCCTTTTGAATCTCCAATGCCAGTAATTTCTGCAGATTGACACTGGTCTGTAAAATACAAAAAAACAACAAAAAAAAAGAGTTATAATCAAGTATAATAGAGCTGTCTGAACTGACAGGATTGTTGCCACTTTGTTTACACTGGAGCCAACAATGCCAAACATACTTCTTTTCCATGATTCAACTCTGGGCTATTGACAACTTTTCTGTGCTCTTGCAGCCATGGTGGTGATGCTGGTGCAAGCGATGAGAGAGTTTTAACTTTTAACTTGTGGCCATGTGCATTGTCCTGAGAATGAATCCAACCCAACTAGAGCTACATAGAATTTTAATGAACACATTCAAAGAGAGACATCAAGATACAGCATGAGCTGGATAGGTTTTGTCTTGTATAGGTATTGAGAAGTATCTTAAAGCATACATTTATGTGTGTGTGTGTGTGTGTGTGTAGACTGGCATGCTGGGGGCATACATGTATGTAGAAGCTGACACATTCCTATTGTCCTCCCACTGTCACTCTCATAACCAGATTTGTCCATTGCTTCAGTCAAAAGTCACTGCTTTATACTTTCTTTCGTCTCTCTCCACAAACCTCACCATTATTTCCAGAGTGTTTGAACACTCCTGTTGTGTACCTGCAGCCTTTTCTGAATTCAATTATGCCATGAAATGCCACTGACTGCAAAAGCTAAGAGTCCACGCCGGCCAGGTGACACTGTGAGAGATTGCATTTGGACAGAGGCTGGTGAAAAGTCCATCTCCTGCTCGTCCCCGAGCCGACAGCCAGTGCTAAGAAAATAAAAGCACTCACTCGCACTTCCATCCGGCCGCTGAGCCAAAAGGTTGAGGAAAGTGGTTTCTGCAACATTTTTCTTTCTCGAAGGAGTCTGCATGTGTTTTTCCGTGTGTAAATGTGTTCCTCACAAGACAGGCTTTGCAGTTCCCTTGTATGTGTGTGTGCATCAGTGGTACATGCATGGGTGCCGGCGTGTGTTTACCCACTGATGTCTAATACCACACTGTCGTATAAATTTAGTCTCAATGCCTGAGTCTTTCTCAGTCCAACGCACACAGGTTCTTCACTCGAATGTGTCACCAGGTGAATGTTTGTTTCGACTGTTTGGGGCCTGCCTTTATTTGTTGTTCAACATTCATTTAGCAAGGCCTACAATTATGGACTGTATGAAAGGCTGTTGGTGGCACTGAGGCAGGGCGGAGAGAAATGATCTGGTAAAATTGAGATCAATAGGCCGGTGAGATGAATGAGGGTGACCAATAAAAGAAGGCAAATGGGGAATAGAGCTATTCTCTCCTCATCCCTCCCTCAATTTCATAATGGGAAAATAGTAACACTTGAGTGAGCTTGTTTTGCAGCTTGAATGTAAAATTATATTCTTTTGGGATTCAAGTAGGATAGATTGGAGAATGTATTTTTCTCTTGCTTCATCCTCCTTTTTCATTTTTTCTCCCTCTGCGATCACTTTTCTTTTTGTCGTCTTTTGCAACCACCATCTTTCTCTCTCAACATGTTTTAGTTTCTCTTGCACCTTCTATTTCTTGGTATCGCCTTTATTCGTTTGTTTGTTTCTGTTATTTTGATTCTTCTCCTTTTGTTTTTCAAGTTAAATTCAGTTACCTATAAAAATAAATGTATGTTTTCTCTATTAAAGCTGGGGTAGGCCATTTTCTGGAAAAGGCAAAAAGCAGAAGTTTAGTTTCCTCTCAGACCACTTGAATTACAATATACTGAAAGCTTATTACGTATTTTGTGCCCAATGATGCCAAAATAAAACTGCCTACCCCAGCTTTAATGGAAGGGAAGGTGCATGGCATCGGCCTTTTTAGATTACCCAGATTACTGGGTTTTGAAGGATGCATTTATGGCATTTAACTGCTATCTCAGTGGAAAATCAGAGCAAGCCAAAGCATATCTTTTGGATTACATTTTTGTTTAATTGACATCCCTGCTCAGTTTTCTTGACCAAGTTCAAGCCTTTTGTCAGTACACACTTGAGGAAAGCTGCTGAAATGTCCTTTAGCAAAACACAGAGGGGTTGCTGCACTGTAGCTGATCCTGACCTTTGACCCTCCTGTGGATGAGCAGGAGATAGATAAAATATCAGAAGTCGGATCTATGTTGTCTAAAATATGTTGTAATCCAAACATACAGTATCTTGCATAACAGTTAACAGCCGTTAACCAAAAATGCATTGTTGATGCACACATCATGATCAAAATGTGCCGCAGAGCTGGTTGTTGTTGTATTGATAAAGATTTGTTAGCTTGTGCTGAAAATGGAAGGCAGGAGATAAAAGCACTCGACTGTATTAAAACCTAATAAGAAATCTTACTCTTTAGGCTCAAACTAACAAAATACTTGACTTAAAAATCTAGATGTATGTTTTTCTCATTAATTCTGTCTCTAATATCAAAGTGTATGGTGTGTGCCTTGGGGAAGAGCCTCTCCACTTCATTTTTCATATTTGGATACAATGTTTTTGTTGACAATTTGACATAAGCCCGGGATTTAGTGTTCTTAGATTCAAGCCAACGATTTAGTCTAACTTCTCACTACAGCAACAGCCCCAAGCTCAAATCTGCAAAGTCACAGTTTAAATCAGTCTTGGATTAGGACCAAGTTTACCTAACCCGTGAACGTAGATTCAGACATGGCTGCACAGATTGGTGTTCAAATTGTACATTACAATCCTGTCTGCTACTGAAACACACTTTGTCCAACTCTCCAACTCTTTAATCCTTAACCAACCTGCATCCATATAGAAATAGATGGGGGAATTTTGATATTCATTGATATGTCACAATTTGAAAAAGGCAAGGATTGCCATCTTAAAATGTGGAAATCAAATCTGCATCAGTCTAGAGAGTTTGTAGCTCTTCATATCTCAGTAATAAATCAGCATTAAATGTAATCAAATAAATGGTGCTTATAATCCCCATCATTTTGCATCCTTACTGTGGATATAGAGAGTATATCTTTCTTGTTTTAAATTCCATATAAATATATATAAAGTAATGGAATAGATGGACAAGCATTTAAAATTGTATTATTCAAGGTATATACACCAGTCTGAAGTCCACTATTTGTCATTTTGTCACTTACACACACACATAATAAGAAACTGAACACTGAGTGGGTGCTCTCTTGTCCTATATAAAAATCAACCTTTATTAGTTGGTGTAAAATGGAAATGGCCCCCATCCTGACAAAACACAGACATTTCATTACATTCCAGTTTGAAATTTGTTTTGCTTTTATATTGCAGGCAAGTGTTCTGGTAATAGTTATTTTAGTGAATTTCTGCTGCTCTAGGCAGCTCCCAATTGATGCTGAAAAATGAGCCCATCCTGGATTCGAACTCAAGATGACAAAACTACAAAGTCAACACTTCGGCAAACTGTACAACAAGGCTTTTCTTCATTTATCACAGGCTGGCTCCTGCCAGGGTCTGCACACCACTGATTAAATAAAACTGTCCTGCTTAAGTTTCTTTGGCTCATTTTTTTCCGGCATTTATTAAAAGTTTTCACAAAAATGTTTTCACCAGTGTTAGATTAATATTTGCTGCTCGCGACTGCAAGCTTCACAGCTCTAACTCTCCTCCATGATGAACTGGTGTGAACTTTTTAGAAGTATCAGGCTTCAATTAGCATGATTTAAAACCAGCTTTATGGAGTTGCCTTCTATGAAACCCTGCTTTTTGTGGCCTTCCTTTGTGCAGTTGCAGACTAGTTTATGATAAACAAAGCAGACATCTCTGAGAAAAAAAAGTAGCTGAACTGTCCCTTTTACAACATTCCTGCCGACAGGGCTCCCCCGTTTTTATTTTCTCTCCACTGTCAGTGTGGCCTAACCGCTATGATGAGTTGTTATCAGAAACACCATGAATTTGTTCAGCAGCTGCCACAAAGCCTCACTGCGTACAGCTCGTATTTATTTATCTGTCGCCTCTCCAATCCTCCAAGGGCTAGAGAGGAGGAGCCTTAATGCCACAGACCCTAAGTGCTCCCGTAGTGTGCCGGCTTAGGCCTGGTCTGCTTGCTTTCTCAGCATGTGATCATCGGATAGGGAGAAGTAGAAACGACGGGAGGAAAGGGAACACGGGTTGGAGGGAGATGAGGGTCAAGGAGCAGAGGAAATGAGTGCAAAGAGAGGAAGAAATAGATATAAAGGGATAGGAAAACAAGAGGCAAGGGATAGAGCGAGGTAGAGGAGAAATTGGGGGAAATCTCAAGAGCCGAGGCGTTAAACCAGCAGGCTGTTTCAGTGGAAGGAGACATGGCCTAGATACTTCACTAAGATTCACTGTTAATGACTGTTCAGGCCAGGGTTGCATTTTGTCAACTAAGCCAGTGTCATCCACAAAGTATTTTTTATATACCATGTGACCATTCAGCCCTGTGTGTGTGTGTTTGTCTTTGGGGGTGGGGAGGTGCAGGGACAGCACCTCTTGGTGTAGCTATGAATTTCATACATAAACCATCGTCACATGATGTCTCTAACATGTGTGTTAGTACACATCCTCCAAGGGTGTACCACTTGTTGTGATGTCGCATCAGCTGAGACATGCAGCATCCCGAAAGCTTTTGGCATTGAACGTAAAATATGCCCTAAAAAGTCATCAAACCCAAGCTCTCAATTTGGTGGATAATCTCCCCAACTATCCGGTCATGCAGAATACACCTTGTCGTGCTTTGGATATTGATATCGAATCAAATACATTCTCTGCTATATTCTTTGGAGCTATTTCTATTTGAAATTCAGACCACAAGTCCTTGTATCAACAGGTCAGGCAGTTTTATTGTCAGGATTGTTTGAGTCATCAGTCCTGCAAAATGAACATTTAGAAAGCAAGCAGTGTACCAATCCTGGTGCCACAGGTGGCCACTAAGCTTGTACTCTAGATTGGGCCTCTAAATCTATCCTACCAATTTGATTTCTGCAGGTTTCAGCAGGAAACTGAAAGAAAGACAACCATTTGTTTTCATGGCTTGACAGTTGGCAATGAATGAAACCGATCCAATCCCCCAGCACTCTCTTGCTTCTTCCTTTTTGCTCTGTCCTCTTTTGCTGACTTGAGACGGACAAATAAACATGCTTACACCTGTGAAGAATCCGGAGTGTATCCACATCATTCTGTCATAGATTGAGCATGCGTGCAGGTGTCAGTGAGTGTATGTGTGTGTGTGTATGTGAGTGAAAGAATGTGTTTGTGCATGTGCAGGGCCCAGATTAAGCTGTCACACAGGCTGTGAGTGGTCCCAGACAGGCTGATCAATGTGGGGCCAGCTTGCAGATAATGAAGTGGTTAGGTGTCCCCTGATGCCTTTAATTGAACAAGTGTCGCTGGCTCGGCCCATCTGGACAGACGGCATTCTGGGAATTGGGTGTTTTCATGTGGACCGTGGTCTGAATGGCTGGTAAGGAAGAGTAACTTTGCGGCCCTGTGACCCTGTAAGTATAGCTCAGGAGACAGTAAAAGGGTAACATTTGGGAGGACAAACTAGCAACATTAATCTTTTGGCTTAATGTGCAGAGTCTGTACTGTACTGTGAATGTAAGCCTGCTTGTTCACGAGTGTGTGCTCCTTCTCAAAGGAATTACGTTGTGCTCTGTGATACTAACATCCAAGTCCTTAATTCATCATTTCTCAGTTCAGTAAGGCTTTCCCTCACAACTCCCCCACTTTGTGTCTGTGTTGGATCATCTCACACGGGCAGAGAGAGGGGGGTAGTTTTTCATCTAAGTCAATATTGTTTGACTTCATATGGAGACATTTTAGCAAGTGCTCTCCCGTCTTTTTTGTGAGTGTATATTCAGTCCATATCTCTGGCTTTCAGGACCAGTGTAGGTGGATAGCACTGCCGGCTGTAAAAATTGAGTCCAAGTTCCAGTTCAATTGGAAGTGCACTTCCTGTACTGTCGCAGCCACAACTTCAAGTCTCTGAATATGCTGTGGTCTTAGTTCCCTTAAGATATGAAAATGGAGCAGTGTGTGAAAGCACATTTATTTACATCCTGGAGGACCAAAGGCATAACCAGAAACTGCCTAAGGGTATTGCTTCAGCGTGCAGGGAGAATTTATTACAATCGAGGAATCCTTTGTTGCATGTGTAGGCCATGTGTTTTACTGTTTAATTCTTTACCCGTGTCAAAAGCCCTATTGTGAAATCTGCAGGCACTAGAGAGTGCAAGCGGAACAATTCAGCACCTTAAGCGAGTGGCCCAGTTGAATAAGATAAGGTCAGAACTCCACTCCTGATTTAGAGGATACAGAGCGGCTCCCATCTGGACACTGACAAGAGCAGCCTCCCTCCTCTCTCCAAGCTCAGTCAATGAAGAGACCTTCTTCCTGCCTTGTTCGCTGCTTCTCCTCTCCATCAGACAGAGCCCCTATACACTATTCATAAACTTGGGCTGAGGGTTGTCTGACCTTTTTGCTGAAATGTTAGGGCAAATTAGTTGTCAGAGTAGTGGACGTGGCAGCAATGCTAAGCCCCAGCTCCAGTCGCATACACCTCCACCTTCCTTCCTTCCTATTTTTCACCTTTTCACAGGGTGCCCTTTCTGCTGCTGTAGCGATAGTCCCACCACCACCACCGTGGACAGACATTTCTGGCTCTGTTACTGTCATAGAGTTCTGATTGCAGAATATGGTGGGCAGACAGGACAGTAAGTATTTTGAACCATGATATTCACACAGATTCAGTTCAGCAAATACAGGCAAATGCAAGTGGTTCACACACTGGCATATGCCCACTCTCGGAAAAGCTTATCAAATGCAATACAAAAAAAACACAGCCACGTGGTCCATTCCTGCTGAAAGCTATTCCCCCGGTAAACTGTAGGTCAGTCCTTTCAATCAGAAAATGAATTTGAAAAATTATCTACAGCCGTCTGCTGCGCATCCTTCGTGAATCACCGCCCTAATTCAGTCTATACATCACAAACCCTTGAATTACTATCACCTACTTTTACCCGGAATACAGAGCAGCTTATAATGAGCCCAAATGCAAGCAGCACCCTTTTAAAGCAGAGTAAACACTAAGCTTGCTCAGCCGCTGGCCCCCAGAGTATACGCATATTCATTACCTTACGTAATAGCTTTTTAAAATAAACACCACTGCATTCAGCAAGCATTAGTTATTCCTGCATAGTAATTAGCTACTCGAGACTACTTTTTGTGTACGTGTTACTGCTGGTGCACTTTCAAATCACCGAACAACAGCAAAACTTGGTGGTTATTCAGGAACAAGCCACACATTTATGTTTCCAAAAGACTCAAACTATGAGGTAACAGATTTGTACAATCTCACGTGGTTTTTATGTTTTTTTATGCTGCTGGATTTTATTGCCTTGATAGTAGACTGGAGGATAGAGGATAGTAATGTGGCAATGGAGGAGCTGTCTATACTGTACTAGGTAGCCACTTAGATCTGATCAGATACAGGCAGGTTTTCTTCCCTTCCCCTTGCCAATGTGTCCTCTGCATGAACTTGATCTTATCTTAGGGTTCAGTGCTAAAACTCATCCCCTCTCCCCATAGGCCCCTTGCTTTTACTTTCTGACCTTAGCCTGACACTGATCCTGCCTTTTGAAGACAAGTGAAGATCAAGTGGGGATCAAGGGGGTTAGTCGTCCAGGTGATACAGGTTTTTTTTTTTCTTTTCTTCCCTGTCTGTGGTTTGTGTTTGTCTGTTCTCTGTGGGTCGATGAGTCCTGCATGTTAAACTCGTGCAGTAATTGGGTGTGTGCCGGTTTCGCAGCTGGCTCCAGCTCATCATTCAGCTTGAGAGGAAATCTATGGCAGGGTGATAAACATATCGCTAAGTAAGGCGATTGTAGGCCTTTGAGTGCCATTGCGCCCAGCACTGTGTACACAGGATGACAGCGCTGCATGCAGACATATGCACACACAACTGTCACCTGAGGTCAGCTTTTTCCCACGGTAGCAGCATTACACATGAGCAAAGACCAGAGTGTATGTATTTTTCTTTCCTTAAAATTATTATCTATGGTTTCATTTACACCTTGCATGCGCTGATACGCCGAGAACTGTCTCCACACACTCCAAAGTTTGTCATGAACCATACCTTACTGTTTAAAGAGCATTCATATCCAGCTTTGAGTTGCTTGGCTTAAACACAATTATCGCTTCTCACCCTCTCCACACACTGAGCAGGCAAACCATCCAGTGTTTACCTGCCTACATAGCAGTTACAGTCACCATATAATATCCCGCCTGCCCTTACTGTTTACTAAAGGCCATGATTAAGTGCCATGATGAAAAGCATCAACATCCATTTCATCCATATTTGATGAGTGAATGCCTCCCTCCCATTACACACAACAGGGGGAAGCTGTAATCAACATTCACACACACTGTGAATAATTATTTACCCAGATAATGGCTTGTGTTTATGCAAGCACAGAAAAAGGTTGATCCATGTTTTTTTTTCTTTCTATGATAAAGACAACTCTGATTAGGTAATAGCATGACTGATTTCCTGTTGTTTTTATTGTTTGGGTTGTTCGGGCTGCCTCCTGATCTGTCAACTAAGATCAGTTATTAGCCCACGTCACGGAAAAACCTGCACCAGTACAAACTTATCATGCTGCTGTTTGACCGCAGTAAAGATTCTGTAGCGGAGTGAGCAGGGGTGGCAGAGGGTGCGGCTGCCGGTTCTCTCAGTTACGAAGGGGCCCACCTTGGGCCCAATCTGCCTTACGAACATGCTTTTTTGTTGTTCAGTTGAATATTTTTGTTTGCTTGTGTGTCTTTGTGTGTGATTGTGGCAAAAAATAAAAAGTCAACATCTCATGACCTTGGCAAGGCTGAGCTATCCAGGTCTTATTTTACATCCATGGTTGTCTCTTTGACTTGTGTGTAAGAGGGCTAGTTGTTTTCTGTCTGTGTTGGCTAAAATGGGGAAAAAGTCCAAGTCGGGTGCACTAAAGCGTAAGGAGCAAGAGCAGAGGAAGAATCTTGCGGCCTTGTGTGTTCCGCTCACAAACTTCTTCTCACTCTCAACAACTCAACCCTGCCATGTCTGGCAAGTGTCCTGCTGCTAGCTCCACTACTAGCCAAGCAAGTGAAAATGTTAGCAAGGAGCATGCAGTGAGCGCTGTACAGGTAGCTGTGGTCAATATGCAGGAAAGCAAACTTGATGATGATGGTCGTGAGGATGAGATTAATGAAGACACAGCTGTAGTTAGTGATGGAAGTGGAAATGATGATAATGATGATGATCATGATGCTAATGATGGTAGGCCTATGGAAACTGCTGCTGCTGGGCTGTGAGCTCCTCCAATTTCTCCTCTGAATCTGATCAATGTGTCTCAGGCAGCACTGCAGGTGGGCACCTAACCTCTGCTTTTTTCAAACTTAATACTGAAGAGCAGTCCCCAAGGGATCCCTTCTTTTTCAGCTAGCAAGACACTGAGCTACATCATAACAGAAGTTAAAGCAGCAAAGTCATTGTCGACTGTCGACTCCACTATTGACGTTACCAGGATAGATTAGTTCTCTCTGTCCCGCAGATATGTCACTGAAACTGGCAACAGTATTCAGCAATGCAGACAAATGTTACGATGTGCTTGTGATTGCATTCCATGAATTAGGTCTGGATGTTATAATAAACGTATCCAGGGCAAGGCATACAATGGCGCAAGAACAATGTCTGGTCATTTATCAGGGCTGCAGGCGAGGGTCAAACAACTTTGCTCCCAGAAGGCATTTTACACACAATCTAAACCTCATCCTCCTGAATGCAGCATGTTCATTGTGTAGCGCAAACAGTTTTTTGGTACACTGGAATTGCTCTAATGTTTCCTTACTTCCAGCCCTCCACGATTTAAGGTCCTAGAGGAGGAACAGGCTAACATGCAGCTGGACGGAACTATGCTAACATTAAAAAATCTATCAGATACCACGTGGGCATCCAGGAAGCAGGCCACCAAAGTGCCTACCTGCTATACTTTCACGTCTGAAGCGGATGGTCTACTTCACAAGCTAAGCACATTTGAATTCATATGTATGCTGTGCTTTTGTAATGCTATACTGCAGAAGACGTACATGTTATCCAACTACCTCCAAAAATAATTGCTAGATGTCAGCACGGCTGTCCAGCTGATTGACACTGACAGATCTCAAGGAAATGCACACTGATTTGTCATTTGGGTGGGTTGATTATATGGCTTGATTGTGTAGGCTATATGGCTGTGTGGCTGTATGGGCATCCAACATCACTGAGTGTCAAACTGTGTATTCATTTGCCTTCTGTCCTCCTTCCTTCTGCCTCGCTAGTTTGGTCTGCCTTACTTTTTTATCATTTATCTGACTGAGGTTTGAGCAGATTATTGGTAAAACCCATGGCGGCGACTATGGTTCTGAAATAGGCTATCAGCAGTTGTGCTGCTTAAATATCAGCAGGTTGCTCTTTAATGATAAATTCATGGCGCTGTCCATGGTGCTGAAATAGCACACCTCATTGCAATCTGCATTTCTCTCCATTCCACCCTTCCATCTCTGTAAGCTTCCCCTTGCATCTCCATACAGCCCATAGGCTGAAACAGGGCCCACAACAGGTCTTTGCAATGAGCCATCGGTGCTGCGCCTGTGTGGCATAATAACTGATCAAATGTCTATTATGCACTCTGCTCACACATAGACTCAACAGAGGGGTAGATCATGGCTGCACTGAGCTGTGTTATGCTCAATTTCAGAGTCACCCTGTAAACCTTAGATTTTTATGAGCTAGACCCCATTTCTGCAGGGCAGCACCACATTAAAGAGAATGTGAATCCACAAATGAGGTCAGCAGAGCGGGCTGTTACGTTAGGGGCATAGGAATCATAGTGTCTGACTCCTACCTATTACAAATGGCACGTCAAGATTAGCATATTGAAATTGAGAGTGATTATTAGAATTAGTATATCAGGACAGGGTCACATTGACACTGCAACATACTCTCAGTTGCCAGTTTATTAGGTACACCTAGCTAAAACTAATGCAGTAAACAATAGTAAATACAACAGTCAGTAAATCCTACCTTCATGAAGATTATAATGTTCAGTTTTTGTTGAAAATGTTTTCGAGAGGTATTGATTTAACTCTATAAAAAAATGACTGTAATTTGATCAGCTGTCCAGTCATAGCTCAACTTATACACAAAAAGACTAAAAGTCTGGACCCACTAGCAATAGAGGGTTGCGCCATTTGAAAGAGCAAATGCCAATGGGAAAACACTTGCATTGCTGCAATCCAGCCAACAGCCAGGGAAACAGGAAGAACAAGAGGTAAAAAACAACAACACAACAACAGGTTGAGTTTTGTCTCCTTTTTCCCCAGCTGCTTGGTTGAGTTTTTGCCCATGCATGGACTGGCATCTCAGTGGCTACAAGTCCTGGTTTCTCAGGACCATTCAGCTATTATTTCACCAAATTCATATTGACCCTTGTTCCCTGTAGCATCACACGTAGTTTTAAAAGGAACAGGAAGTACTCTTTGCACTCCACTTAATGGTGATGTGCCATTTCTGTCATTGCACACTGCTGTTCTTCCATTTCACTCGACACTATGTACTTTCTGTAATGTGTAATGCAAATGGTGCAGTGACAGTATTTCAAGACTCCTCTAACATTTCTCCTGTCAGTTTTCTCTTAACTTTTTTTTTATATTATAGTCGTGTTTGCTATGTTATGGTAATGTGTAGGAGGCAACTGTTGACTGTTAACAAAGAAGGGAATGTGACGGCTAGCCTCAACATTAGCAGAAATTAATTGGGATTTTTACACAAGTGTATCAGAAGGTAACAGACGGCCACACTAGCCATTAGTCCTCTAAGCAATCCCATAGACCCCGAAGAGACCAATTTACCTGCTATTTACTGCCACAACAATCTTAATGGGAGACAGAGGACACTCAGAATGGCATATCTTGTTATTGCTATTTCCCTGCTTAATTATTGTCACCATTTGGGGGCCCCAATAGGGCTGTCCTCTCTGCCCCTGTTTTTTTCCGCCTTCACCCTATAATAACCCTGTGTTATTGGTAGCCATTAGTGTTCTCCATGGTGAACTGTACACTTTATATCCACAGCTGCCAAACTCTTATCAAGACAACCTTCCCTAGGCAATACAGATTAGCACATCTAAGAAGCTAAATCTCCAAAGTAACCGATGCACTATTTATCCCACTCATACAGCAAGTCTAATAGATGTGGCTTGACTCTTCTCCTCTCATGGAAAATAACTGAATGTTGTGAAATGCAATAAGCAGCTCAGTTCTGTAGCAGAGACACTCTCTAGCAACATCAACATGTGTGTCGTTGTGCATATTTGGTCCTTTACAATTTCTACTTGTGAGTGAAGCACTGTTTCGTACTCATTTATCTCATTGTGGGCTGCTGTGGGTGAAAGGATCACATACATAACAAGCCTACATTTCAGATGCCACAGTCTTATTGTAGTCATTCACTGGACCCAGGTCTCTTTGAGAGCAGCATGTGTATAACTACTGTTGGCAGAATGCATAAACTATGCTGGGGCCAGGGCTTACAGGGCCGTTAGCCTCTCTGTCTCTGTCAGAGAGTAGATTTGCTCCTGTATTGGAACTGTTTCACAGTGTTCTGACTTTCAGACATCCAAAGAGCTCTGTGCTGCCCCCATTAAATGTGTTGCTGCTGAACCACTCAAGCTAACTTTATCTGGCACAGCAGCTCTGTGTGCCTCCGTACATTGACAGAGATTGCATTCACTTTGTTGACATAAATGTGGTGACACACATACAGTTTAACTGTACATGTGTTTGCCGGTGGCTGGCTCAATGTGGGCTCAACACAGGTGAAAAGGAACCGAGTCCGAACTATATTGTAACCATAGTAACCTGCAGACCAAATATCAAATATACCAATTCACTTTTCTGTTGTAAATATAACATGCTGTACTTCTTAAACCCCTGTCAAGACGACATGACTAGTACAGCTACAGGGCTACCTATGGCAAAGTAATGATAGACTTTGTATGAGATTATTATTGACTAGTTGATAGTATTGTAGGTGGGTGTCTTCTGGTGGTGGAATAGCAGATTCGCTGGAATCTAGATTAGAATGGGACTCTTGACTTGCTTCGCACATTATTTGACTTTGTGCCTGTCTGTGCATTTACATTGACATATGTGAGTAACTTATATCATAAACCTGTGGAACATAAGCTATGGGGAGAAAAAAAGTCTTAACATTTATTTATTTAAGTCCTGTTCCTACAGACCATGCATTTTTTTCATGTCATGGTAGCAAAATGCACTATAAATAATAAGAAAGGCCAACTCTTGCATGTGCAAACCTTGTCTAAATCCCAGTTTTGAGAACATGGGCGGGTTTGGATGCAACCAGAATTATACTGATACATGACAAGTGAGCAAATATAACTAGCTTGCAAATGTTAGCCAGCATTTCTGTTGTTTTTGTTTGATCTTTCTTAAGGAATAAGGCCATTAACAGCTGCAGTCAGTAACATATGAGAAATTATTTACAATGTATTTAAGTGTTGACTATCTGTTTTGGTCATGGTTTAAATATAGAAGTATAGCTCTTCACAGCAGATGTAGACCGTCACTTGCTGATGCATGTCCTGAAACAGGATTGTCATCCGCAGTGTCTCATATATATTCAAGTAGGTGTTTACTGCTCCAACCAGGCAGCCCCAACCCCCAAGTGCAGTAGTGGAGCAGGTTTACATCTGAGAGAGGGGGAAGCCGTATGAAGAGGAGAGTCGTTTGAGGTTCAAGAAGGAGACAGCGGAGTACGAGGAATCACAACTCGGCTTCCCTGCTTATTCATCCATAGCGCTGTATGGAAACCCCATTGGTGTTTTTAATAAAAAGAGGCATCACTCAAAACTAGGCGCTGCCACATCCTACTTCTTTTCTACGTCTTTTTTTTTTTTTGGTCCCTACTTGCACTGTTTCCTCTATCCTCCTGAATCTCTACCTTACCTTAAGTGACATCAGACCCCTAATAAATATTTCATGACACTTATTTACCCCTGTGCAAATAATGGATGCTATAAAAATCATAAATGCATCTCCCTTCATCCTGGAGGTGTGTGTGTGTGTGTGTGTGTGTGTGTGTGTGTGTGTGTGTGTGTGTTCATGCTGCAGAGGTACCCACAGTACAGTCAAGGAATAGAAACTTATACTCTTGCCACCAAGGACATTGTTTTGGGGAGATTCATATCAAGTCAAGACTTCATGGCGCCTTTGTTTCTCTGTCCTATTTCTTTTGTCACACCCCTGACTGGGCGTTCACTACACAAGAAACTAATTGGTTGATATACTGTTCATACAGACTGGTAACAGTGAGTATTCTAATAAAATATAGTGCACAGTAAAATACACTATAAATCTGGTGTAACTGTGTAAAAGTATGACGAATTCCTATCCTCGAGGTATTTTTATTGTCTGTGTTATATTGCTCACTATGTCATGGTCTTACCCTAATATTCTAATAAACATATGATGAACTTAAAATGAGCCCGTATGTAAGATTTACAAAGCTCCACAAACCCCAACCAAGCTTTAAATAACATTTTTATTGATTACTATAACTTGCAGCAAACTGTATCAGCATTCATTTGCACTCACTCTGCTTAATTTTCAATATGTTGCATTTCTGTGGCCCCAAGGCATTTGTTTTGTTCCTTGTATTTTCACACTAAATCATGGAAGCATAGCCCTGGCTCAAAAATAAATGTCAATTTACGTGCCTGACTTTTATCTGGAAGGGGAAGGAATCATCTTGATTTATTTCTTTTATGTTTAGGTATTCGGTGCAGCCGTTCTGCTCATCAAATATCCAGGAAATTGGGCTTGGATGTGAGTCATCGGAAAATGAAGCATACAGGGGTTTTAGTTCCCAAATTAGTATGGCTTTATTCAGAGGTGATGCTGGCCAGCTTGAAGTTTTTCTTTTGCTTCGTTTCCCTTTATCTTGTGGAAGGAAAAGCAGAGATGCAGACAATTATTCTAAATGAAAGATCCTTATTTAAACATGCTTTTAGCTTTCGTCCCTTGTTCTTCGCTTTGACAGCAGCTCACTTTGAGTGTGCTATTCTGTTGTTTTATTGTCTCTGTGCATTTCAGTGAACTTTGATTTGCTCCAAAGGAAGAAGTGATTTCTCAAGATTTCCCCCACTGCATTAAGGTATGTGGTGTAATAGCAAGTCAGAACTCAGAAGCTATTATAGACCATTAAGAGGCATTTCAACTTTTGTAAGGACTGATTTCTGAATGTTGGTAGTGTAGTCCGGTCTGACGCGAGGGCAGTAAAGACATTCAGTGCGTAGAGGACCTTATGTAAGTGGTTACTCGGAGAAACCAGGTTATGCATGTAATCAGCAGACCACCCTCCCCAAAAATACGGCCGTATAGGTCGTCTGTGCAAGCAGCTTATTTTGGCCCATACTTTAGTGGCTGTAGTAATTTTGACAGGAGAAAAGGAGGAAGTCAGGTGAGGTATTATTTGTATTGTATGATCTGTATTATTTTTTAACCTGGCCATGTACAGTATGCCAATTTCCTGCTTCTGTGTGCAGTATATACAAAAAAGTACTGTATGAATATGTTTTATTAAGGGAAATGTCCTCAGATATATTACCTTTGAAACTAACTTTTTCAAGAAAATGGGTACTTGAGGACTATTACAGCATTTATTTCAAGTGTCTCTCTATTTCCTCTTCTCACACTGGCCAATCAATAGCTAATGGACACTAAAACAAGAAACAGCATGCACCACGAGTCTCCAATCAGCAAATACTTTTCAAATAACATCCACTTCAATCGTTGCTGATGGAGACCCTGGCCTGATTAAAGCAATTATTACCCAATATTACCTGACCTTACCTCATATGTGTTCAACCCCCTAAGGCTGATGGAGTATGTCCAAAGTCAATCAAACGTGCACAAACCTATAGATCAGAATCAAATTATGAAGAACGAAATCTCCTGAAAGCTTATACATTTAATTTGATTTAAAAGATGTGATTATTCATTGTGCGGCTGCAATCAGTCCACACTTGGTCTTTGAATAGAGAAATCACCTCCTTTGCAAATTAATTCATGTATTCTCTATTGTGTCTTTAAAGCATTTATTGTCGAAGTGGCTTCCTCTGATGTTTCCAAGTCTGAAAGAGTTAGAGACACCCACGGTGTCTGCACCACTTCTGATTGACTCCTATTTTCCAAACCGACACATGCAGCGGCGTATCTGTTTGATTGCTAGGCAAACGCAGAAACTCATCCATATTCGAATGGTTATTCAACAGCTTTCCGGAGTGAATACATCTACATTTTTTCAATATCATTAATGATACACCTTATACAATGAGGCCAGACATTTTCCTGAATGTACCCACGCATTGCAGCCTTGACATTTAACCCAATTTCCTTTGATTATCCAGTGGAAAAATCTTACAGCACTGAGAGAAAGAAGAATAGAACAGGGGCAGGCAGAACACTGGAGAGGTTTCTTCCACAGAGACACAGGTGAGGACTCTCCTTAACCACTCGCTATGAAGGCCATAGAGACAGAGGCAAGGATGAGCCTTGATGGGAGAGGTGTTGTTTGGTTTGCACGGTGAGCTACTACCCACAGCAGGGTAATAACACCCTTACGCCTTGACAAAGATCAGGCCAACTTGGCAATCTGACACACCGGGCCACTGTGAGGTCCTTACCATGGGATTTATTCTGCCTTTGCTGTATAAACAGTTTCTTATCTTATCGCTTCCCTGTCGGCTGCAGGCCTGCCCTGACAGCATGTAGCTTGAGAGGAGCCATCATTACGGAAAACTATGCTATGTCCACACAGCAGCCAGAAGTGTCCCACCACTGATTTCGTTTTCCTCCCCCATGTAACACCGACGGGATGTTTGAGAATCAATGTGAAGGGCGAAAAGGATGCAGTTTGTGTTTGCGAAATAAAAAAAATGCTATCAAGTGCACTTTAGGTATATAGTGCTCTTGATGCCCTGAGCACTTCTGTATGAAACTAATTAATCTATCATATAGTTTAACAAGAAAACAATCATTTTGGTACCCACTTCAGCTCGGCAAACAGTCAAGTCGCTCGCTTGATGCCTCAGTTACATCAAAACCCAAAAGTACACATTATAATCAAAATATGAAAAAACACAAGCTATATGTCTTTTTGGATTTTTTTGACAGTTGATATCTGAGAATCTATCTCTATTAGATAAATAGTATTATTAGATAAATAGACATAAATAATTGTAGTAATGAACAGAATTTTTTAATTGAAAGCCCTGCAGTGCGAACATACCCTCTGAGTGACAGAATTGAGATGCCGCTGTGCTGCATCGTATGAGTGTGTGCTTGTGTGTGTGCACACAGTTGATAGTGTGCGATTGCATGTACACTCTCACACCTAGGTGTGTGTTCAAAGCGGGTAGAGATAAGGACAATCAGCTCAAGTGTGTTGCTGCTTTAAAAAATATTCCACAGTGAAATTACGAGATAATCATCATCATTTCCACTTGGTATTATCTGCCATGATGTGCTTCAGCATCCCCAAACGATAGAAAGAAAAACATTCTTGCAGGGAACTGCCACAGCAAAACGGTCTATCTTTGGGAATATTTTGCATCACAGGTACAACTCCCTGTTAACAACTGCCTGTGTGAACAGATGGTAGGTTTGTCATGCACGCACACACACACACACATGCATACACCACGGACTGAGAGCGATTGTAATGGAACTGTCCGTCAAGTCAAATCACTGACAAACATGGAATGTTTCAATCTATTGCAGCAGCAGAAGGGAGACAGAGGGCTTTCAAGAGGGCATGGTAACAGCGATGAAAAATATGGATTCACAAGAAAGGGATATTTCAGGCCATTTAGTCTTTTTAGTGCTTCCAAAAGCAATTATACCATTTTTTAGTAGAGTAGATATTTGAATCAGCCAGGCTGACAACTGGACAACAATGTTTTCTTAAGATGCGTTTGCTGCTGATTTGATTCCTTACTGAACCTGTCTTAAACAAAAATGCAAAAAAAAAAAATGTGGGGCAAATTCTTCTTTGGATGGAATGAAATGACTCACAGTTAGATGACGTGACAAATATGATACGGCAGTTAAAAATGCTGCGGTATCCCTTCAGGCATATGTTCTTTTGTGGGTGTTTGAAAGTCTTTTTTCTTCTCTTTTTGGTTTTCAATGTTTGCATATTATGTGTGTGTGTATGTGCTGTATAAGAGAGTGTGGATGTGAGTGTTGGTCTTTGCACCTGCATGCGGAAGGTAAAAGCGCTATAAATCACTGTCTCTGTGTGCGAGCATATGTTTGTGTTTTTCTTGCCTTCTCGGCCGGTTATGAGACACTGCTCGTTCTGACAGTTGGAATGGATGGCAGCCATTATTTATGATACCGTCCACTCGTCACCGTGGGTTGTCACCACGCGGGCCGTCAGCTGCCACAGGATGGTAATCGCACAAATGCCATTCGGCTAGAACCTGATAGATAAGTATCTGTGGTAAATAACTGCACGGTGTGCTCTGCTCCTTGTATGTGTGTGTGTGTGTGTGTGTGTGTGTGTGTGTCACAGAGAGAAAGATAAAGACAGATAAAGATAGGGAGGTGGATGGAGCCTTCTCCACTCTGATCACATGCATGTACCAGATTAGATTTCCAATTTAAATCTGAGGGTGACACTCAGCTGAGTGTGTTTGTGTCTCCCATATACCATTTCATTGTCATATAATTATTGCACGAAATCATAATGCCCGGACGATTTGCAACCTCTATAACAAACTATAACAAACTTTGAACTACTCCCGCTATTTTATCTGGCTTGTGTCACATCAGCATCATCAACTTTGCCAGCACGCTGTGAGGTTTATGGTAATATGGCCTTACATTCCATACACTGACCAGATTGTGAGTCACATGCCACAAATGCACGACAAGGTATGCATTTAACACATCTGCCCAAAGCCACAACAGGTGTGAAATATATGTGCAAGTAACAGATACATAACTGCCAAATCAGAATTCATTCATTCCAAAAAAAAACAAAACACCTGTTGCTGAGCTTCACAAATTGCCAACTATGGAGCCACCATGTCATGTACAAAATCTTGTTCGACAGCCCAGTTTGCTTTGTACTGAGCTTTGGCTGAAGTCCACGTTGCATTATAAACCACTTTTGTCTTTCTCACTTGAAGTAAGTTCCTTTGGGATTTTTGTTGGAAGAATTCAGCCAAATGAACAGGTTTTCCCTCTAATAATTTGTTCCTTTTTCAACACTACAGAAAGATCTGAAAGTTGCCAATCTCATAACTCTAACTAGTCGATTAATGATCTGTCAGTTTTCTGCCTCTGTGAAAAACATTTTTCCAGATGAACTAAGAAGTATTTATGGTGATATTTTCGCGAAAATCTTTTTTTTGCCTGATTTACAGTTCCTAGTGTTACACTGAAATTGCCCTTATTTAAGACCACATCCTCATACCTAAACGACACAATAGGTCGACAAATATGATGGACTCCCAAGACTACATATATGACTGTGGGGGCTACCAACGGCAGGTATACCGGACCTTCGTTGCCATGGTAACAATAATAAACACGTATTTAACGTTGTAAAAACGGTCGCAGTTTGGTAAAGTACTTGGTTAGGTTCAGGAAAAAAATCATGTTTTGGGTTTGAATAAGTTTATTAGTTACACAAGTTATGTTATGTCACATGACTTCACTGTCGCTCTTGACACTACCTCACCTGACTTTCTCCTTTTCTACTGTCATAATTACTACGGCCAAAAGGTCGCCGCCAAACAATACACGTAAATATGGGTCTTAATAAGCGGCCTGCACAGACGACCTATACGCCCATATTTTGAGAAACTTTATGCTGTCACTACTTATTTTGAGCAGATGTTTTGAACATGAACCCTACGCTAAACATCCTCTCACACTTCCCTGTCACAAGAGTGCATTTAGAAACCCTTTTAGTACGCTAGGTGCTGTGGCATACACCCGATAAAGCACCGTGGATGTGGGTGGTGCTGCAGGAAGAACGAGGTATAACAGGAGAGATAACGGAACCCCACTGAGGTAACGGGGTGGTTTGCTGGGCTTCAAACCCACACCACTTGCCACTTTTTCTTTGTGTATCCCCCCACCCCCCCTTCCCTTATGGTGACATTTTTCAGGGCTGTGTGACGCCTTGAATGACAACTAGGGGCTCTTTGGAGGGTATGTTGGCAGAGTGGCCTGGCTGAAGGAGATAAGGAGAGGAAGCCGCACACATGCACTCACACGCCCACACACACATGCACATTGTCCATGCTTGAAAAAGGACGTGGAGACCTCCAAACACAAAATCAAAAGGAAGTCCTGACATCATTCTTGAAATGTTTTTGTAATGTCTATAATATGTATATAGGCCATAAACAATGTGGACATTTTTGCTGCCTTTTTGCTGTCCATTGTTTTCAGCGGTCATGCTGTCAGTGCCAACTAGTAACCAATTGAAAGTGACATTGATATTAAAACTGTGATTTGCTGTTAAAATTTAGTTGCGTGCAACTTTTCTGCAAAATGCCAGGCTGAAATACTACATTAAAACGTTTCACATGTAATACTAGTTTGTAGTTTCAGTTTTAACACGCATAAACATGTGTTGCAGCTCCATCACTTTGTGAAAACACTCTCATTGCAGCACCAGCATGGGTGCTGGTTGTTTGATTTTTAGTCTCTTCTTCCGGATCTGAGGAGAATTTAACAATCATTTTGAATTTTAGCACAAGTGCACACGCTAAATCAGAAATGTATGCACACAAACACACACACCTGTTGCATTGCACTACTCCAGTACCGTGTGAAAACACTAAAAGCATTTCAACAACAGTGCTCTCCGTAAGCACAGATGCTCATTAATATGTATAACCCTACCCAGTAACTCAGAGTAATACGCTCACACACACATGTACACTCTTATTCTCTGCCGCACAAGCGTAGAGCCCCAGCCCCAGCTTGCCGCCCTGCCTCGGGAATGGCAGTGGCAGATGTTCAGAAGTGCCGGGTACCCAGATCTGTTGGTTGGAGCCCCGAGAGGCGCCGTTGATCATAGAAATGAAGTGGAGATGACACTGATCACTCTTTCGCCTCCTCCCCGAGCTCTCCCGCTTTCGGTAAATGCAGAGGAGCCGAGAAATACTTAAGGTGCAGAAAGGGTAAGGAGGCACTATGGGAGGTGAATGCAAACAAACCAGAATCTTTACATGGAGGCAGTGTCTGAGAAAATTGGGATGCAGACAAGAGAGTGCTATCACCCTGTTAACTAAAAAACAACACACACACAAAACAGTGATAAGCCAGAGCAAAAAAAAAAAAGACCTCTTGATTGATTTTGGTATTTCTGAGGCAGCTCTAATTATATGCTTTTGTTACTGACACTGATGGAATACTCAGAAACACTTATTGATTTGGCTGCCTGACTCTTTTTCCAAGGCAGATCCATTCTACCACAGCTGGTATCAATCTTTATCCCAGTTTCAGGTGCCTTATTTAGCCGAGCAATTAGTCTTAATTACAGGACCTAATATGGAAATTGATTGATCCGGATCACTGTAATATGGGCTATTTCTAAGACTCTTTTTTTTTTTAAAATTAAACGCAGTGCATCAGTCCTGATATTTACGCCTTTTAATGCAACTTGTAAATAAGACATTTATTGAGACACATTGCAGTCCACACAAATCTTTGTCTGGCCATTGGTCTGTAAACATGTTGATGTTGAATACACAGCCTCCTTATTGTATTTATACAGTATAGCACCAAAACCACAGCATTCCCAAGTTATAATTACATCCAGTTTTCACAACCACAATATGTCTTGTGAAATGTCTTTTGTTGGTTTGGGTTGATGTTGACCTTGACCGTTTCCTGCACATTATGATTCCATTACGATGTTTTAGTTGCTGAGTTGGATGGATCCGTGTGTTGGCCACACTACACATAAGAAAATCACAGGAAGTGATGTGAGTCAGTTTGGTGTATTTTGTTCGGAAGTGCTGTCACGATACTGCAGATTCGGTGTGAGATGGTGCTAATTTACTCTGGTGAAATATTGAAAGCTAAAATTATAGATTAGTCATCCTATTCAAGAAATTCTGCTGTGGGTTTGAGTCTTTGTCCAACATAGCAACTTGGCAAGCAGATACGTGCACACATGCCACACACTCACGCCACACACAGACCCTCCTAAAGAGTCCCACCAGGAGCAGGAATTCATGGCCAAAGGAGTGTATCCCATTGAGAGAACCACTTCCTTTTTCAATTTTCCCTCCTCTCTTGGTCAGATAAAGCTCTTTTCTTTGGTATAAGACACACTAGATAATTGCATATAATTGGATTTAGCAGTTCAGCGACCTTGTGGCCAGTTTGTTGGACTTGACAGTAGATCTAGTTGGAGGGAGGGAGAGAGGGAGAGAGAGAGAGCGACCATCTTAGCTCATATGTGTGTATATACTGTTCACATCAGCAAGTGTGTTTTAAGCTTTTGAGAGACAAGATGATTCAGGCAAGTCATGTCAGCCCGATCCCTGGTGACCTGATGTCAGATACTCAACAGTGGTCTTTAGCTAGTCCTGACACAGAAGTGTACATGCCCTGACTATTTAACACATGCTAATGCTATCACTCTTGTGGATCAACAGAATCAATCTTTTTTTAGTGTCACATAATAAGAAGTTCTAATAAGCAAAGGAGAGCAGTGGAGGGCCGCAGGGGATTTGAGTTCTTTGTGCCTCGAGCCGGCACATTAGCATTCATAGAGTATCATGGATTAGAGCGGTAATCCTCAGGAAGCTTGTTTTTTCAGATTTCCGCGATATCTTTGTGCTAACCAGTCATGGCTTTGGTGTTTTTACACTGCACTGCACAGAGACTGTACGTATATCAAAGAGTGGAGCTGGTACTGTGACATCTTCATTTACAGCATTCTTTTGCCTCTGTTCATTGCACTTTTACTTTTTCTGTTTCAGTCACAGTGACTCTCAGTTTTCATGCTAACTGTTACGTTTTCGGTCCAAATAAACTAGGGAAACAACCTAATCATTCCCTGCCAAAGGATATATTTACCCAGGGAAGACTTAACAGACACTGGATGTCCAGTATAGCAAATCTAAGTTTTCATGAACTAACAATGTTTAGCAAATTGGACTTTCATTTGTAGGGCAAGGTTTGACTTTTTTTTTTAAGCCAGGCTAATAGCCAATACAAGCCAATACAAATCAATTGGATTCAGCTTCCTCCATAAGTGTCTTATCTGCCCTTTTCAACTTGTAAACTGGTGACCAAGTAATGACCCCCTGCCACTACACACAGTAAGGGACAAAAGCACCATATTTAGGGGTATCTCTCTCTCGTGTGCGTTCTGAGCCACTAATCCAGTTTCCTCTGGGCTCCCCGGGGATGAGCTGATCCAGCGGTGACTGGTATTCAGCCGCAGACACACTGCGAGCTGCCATGGAGGGGATGAGGGCATTGACTGCCAAATAGCTGGTGACTCAGGCAGCGCCAAAACCCCTCTGATCTACCGCCTGATCCCTTAGTGGAGGTGGAGGAGGGTGGGATCACAGATCAGGGAGGTCAGGTTAGCCACCACCCAAATCCAAGTGAAAGTATTGCTTTGTGTCAGGAAACCTGCAGCTCTATGCATACCTTTCTCCTTTTTTAGAGAAAGAGACAAAATGCAAAGGATGCAAAAATAGCCCAGAGAACAGATTGAGTGGTTTTCTTAAAGAGCTGTCGTGGGGCTCGAAACAGCACGGCGGATGAAGTTGTGACAGATGGGATCAGTGGAGCCTAGCATAACAGCCCTATCTGATTAAGCAATCCTGCACTGTATGAGCGCTAGCCAAAGCGACGGTGGTGGTGAGGGTTTTGGCGGCAGTAGCGATGAAAATATTTACTCTGCGTACAGTATCAGTCCTACGGGCTTTGGCAAAAGTACACCTTTGCACATGCACGCACGCACGTGCGCACACACACACACACACACCATCAGGTGTGGCTGTGAGATAACATGGGCTTCTTGCACCTGAGGCTTGTGTTGGTCTCCAGAAAGCTCCTTGGGGTAACAGGCTACTCCAATCTGTTTCTCTTGTTATTTTAGATAGCCAGGTGCCAGAGAAATGGATATGATTAATGCGTTTTGCTGGGTTTTACTAAATTTGATGCACCAAAACACATATAACATACTCTAAATATAGTGTTGGTTCCCTTGAGTTTGATTTTGTGCGACTCTTATTTTGACCTGCTTGTTTTATATGATAGTAATGTAATAAAATGCAAATGAATGCAGGTCCGCGTTCGTTCCACTCGTCTGCACTTCATCAGTGGTATTATGTATGCTGACGAATGCTTACACTTAAACAATACAGCCTTGGGAATGTAGACTTAATGGGCTACAGGATTCCTGACTATATAAAAAGGATTTACCCCCAAAAGGCAATTTCGCCGTAGTGGGAAGATTTATGAAAGGGTTAGGTTTATTCCATTGCTCTATACCTGCAAGAGTTTACCTCTGTGGGCAATGAACCAGGAGACAATATTTATGTGGATATCACAGCTGATTCAAATGTCCTCCTAATATAATTACTGAATTCTCTCATTTGGTTTTATAACCTTTTTTCAAATGCAAATCCCCCTTGACTTTTTTAGAGTTGAGCATTATGTATCTGGGTGGATAATGTAATAAAAACACACAATGGCAAGCTTAATTGCTTGCAGAGAGAGACACACTGAAAGGGAGTAGTGAGCTCTGCAGTGAGTCCCAATAAAAAAGGGGGGGCAAAAGAGGAGGGGATGATGGAGGTTAGGAAACAGGGTGAAAGAAAGATAAAGTTGGGCCGAAAAAGAGAGTACAAAGAAGACATTATCAATAGATGAGAATGACAGAGGAAGAAGACAAAGAGAGCAGAAGAATGCGAAGCAGATTGTGAATACACCAGTATGGCCGTCATCATGGCAGGAAAGATACTGGAGCCAGTTGCCATGCCAACAAGGGTCGGGCTGCGGCATCTCAGGCATTTGTCCACAGAAGGCCTTAAAAGTGATGAGTGACTTTCAAGAGAAACAAAACTTTGGAAGAAAATCACTCTATGATGTTGAGGGAAAAGAAATGGATTCGTGTCAGTCTTTTCTCTTTCACCTCTTCAACGTTCTTGGGCCGACCACAGTAGCTCATATGTTTCACAATATAGCTGACACTTCAAGGTGGAACACTCCACATTGCTAAAGAAAAAATTGTTAATGAAGGCTATGACGGGTTTTAGGCATTTCCAGGCAGGCAGGGCGATAAGCAGAAATACAGGCTCTGCTTAACCTCTTAAGATGAAGCCTCACCCTGCTCCATGGGTTACATTTATGTGTAAATGTTTGAGTTGAAAACCTTTGTATTAATGTTGTTTTATTGATACCCCTTCACACATACACACACACCTGATGTTTGTTTTTCCTTTTTGTCTCTTTAGCTGAGGTTTTTCTCAGCGTCCATCATACGTGAAACCCCATTCCAAACAGAGCCAGGCTATTTCACAGCACAGCGGCACCAGACGTCTCCTACATTGTGTTTAACATTGTTGAAATATTTGTTTACAAGGTTCAGTGCCGTTTAATTTTCTTGTGATCAGCTCTCTCTCCTCTCTTTCTCCCTCTCTTTAGCTCCTTCTGCTCGCTCGAACTCAGGAGCCCTTTTGTTTGAATATGCGGAGGACTTCTCTCTCGCTGGTATTTGTTCAGTTTGCCTAATTAGAGTTTGGCGAGATGAAAGCAAGCAGCAGGGCTTTTTGCTCAGCGGCTGAAACTAAACGAGATACTGTCGTGTCTCCGGGAAAAAAACAACTTGAGATTTGTTGTTTCCTTAATTTATGGTTGAGCTCTGCCATTTCATGGCATCATGATGAGAGTCGATACATAGTTTTTGTTTTCTTGTCATATAAGAAGGCTACTTCTCACTTCTTTCCACATTTGTCTGACATTTTCTTTTTGACATTTCCCATGAACTGAACACACATACTCGTACTCACACAGCAAAAAAGAAAAAAAAAGTTCCCAGTGAAGCTAAAATCAATTGGTTAATTCATTGAATTGTCAACACTGGAATTATGCTTTAAGGACAATTCAGACTGAATATGAGACGGATCAGCTTGATGATGAGTCTGTTTAAGCAACTTCTTCAGAACCATTTTATTCACCATTGTACAGCAAAGAAACACACCATAATGCTGTTGTGAGTAAAGAGGGTGCACCAGTAGGGACTTTCCAATCTTGGTTAAATCAAGCTGAGCATCATTCCCCACAAAGAGGATTCCAGCCTCAGAAAATGGGCTCATGAATTATGAATAGATTTGTTACACAATTTACATTAATTTTGCCATAATTATCCAACTCTCTCTCAAATGACTGAACTTCCAGGAGCACTGCAGATTCCATGGTCTAATGGTGTTTACCCGACCCAATGAGCTAAATGAAGTTAGTGCGTCGTCTCAGTTGGAAGACATTAATTTTCCATTATGGGCTGTTGTTGCAGTTACCTGCTGAGACCCACCCCCTGATAAAAGACAGGAAGTCGCCCTGTCAAAACCTCACGGGAAGCCACATTTCCAGGAGAAGTCATTACGATTTTATTTTTTCTCCTAACACAAAACTACAGTGCACTGCCGTGCTGTTAGTGGAGGGGAACAGGATGTGTGCTCCTAAACGCCGGCTGAAGGGAGAAAATTGTCAAAATGAAACATTAAACATCAACAAGCACTCAAGGCAAGGTGCTATTTTGCACTAATGTCCCTGTAGATTACTTTGTCTCTGACTTGAGCTTCCTTGGCTCAGAGGACCAGGGGATTTTGTTGTTGTTTTACTTTGTTTCACCGACATGGGTTTACTTTTGCAATAGAGGTGACAATGACATCAAAAAATATGTGCCTGTACAGGCCATTTAATATACTTTAGAGGTGAACATTTTTATTACTGGTGAAGTGTGATAATCTCTTTTGCTACTTCCTTCATTATGGAGTGATCTCCCTTTTCTTTTTCTAGATTTTGATTTTTGATTTTGAGCAAGGATTTGAAATGATGCTAGTAGCTTTGGGTGTGTGTGTGTGTGTGTGTGTGTGTGTGTGTAGGGTTTAGGACTTTTGATGGCTTTGCACATAGGAAAGAGGGGGGTGGTTGCATGTGCTAATTGTCCACTTGAGGACTGGCTTCCTTCCTTCAATCAATGCTGCCGGTCTCTCCATCACATGTGACGTTGCAATTACAGCTTCCAACAGCCCAGTAAACAAAAAAAAAACTGTAAAGGATGGCATTCATTTTGTTGCCCACTCCCCACTTTCAGCTTCCCTAATGAGTGGAGTCCAGAAGTGGCAATCAGAAGCATTCATTCCATGAAATTGACTGTGGAAAGAGGGTGGATGAACTGGGGAACAGTTGTAGCATACATCTGCGGCACTGGCAGTTGAAGATTAGGAGGAGGAGAGGAAGGACAGATGGATACTCAGAGGAAGTACACCCAATCTCAGTAGGGGCTAATGATTAGGTTTGACCTCCATAAATGAAAAGAAAATAGAGGTCAGACATAGAATCCATTGGTTGTTGCAAGATGGACCCAGCATCCATCCAGGTCAGGAAATCAAAACATTTGGTAACTGGAAAAAACATACTCTAGGACATGAGGATGCTATGTTTGCTATATTTCACATTTTCAGTATTGGTAGAGCCCCTCCTCTGAAGTGGACGCAATGGGGTTTTATTTAAGAGCTAGTAAAACACTGTGGCACCTCTGAGTATCTTTAGTCTGTCTTGTGTAAATTAGCACAAGTGAAGACATCATCAACATCCCTTCTGTGTGTTAGCATCAATGGCTAAAACATGAAATCAGTCCAAATTCTCCCACTCGAACATATGGAGGTCCAATTTATTTATGAACTGTTTCATTAAGATGGAACGGCAACTGTTCAGATCTCTACCCCTCACCAATCTCCAAGATGCTCCGATTTATTTTTCAGACGTATCCCATGACATATTAGCTGTGTTTTAATGAACAAAATGTGCGAGTCAAAGTGATTCACTCAGCGTTATGCAGTTAATTAGGAGATGTGGGGGAGCATAATATCTCGATATGAGATATTTTCCTTTGTAAGACTTAACTGTGATCTCCCCACGTACAGAATAGACAGTTATTAAGCCAATAAACACGCCCTTGCTGAAAAGGACCAGAAATGTCGCTTTGACAATTTTTTTGTCTTTTCTGTCTTCAAACCTTGGCATGTGCGATCTTAGTTATGTAGTGTGGCCCTGTCTAATTGTAACTTTGAATAGTAAATCACGTCATTTGACAGGCCTCCAAACAACTTAGTGCATTGCTCCTGACAGATGATGGCTGTTGCTGCTGTGTAGTGGAAGTAGAAAGTGACCATAAAGATTTAATGCTTCACTCGCTCAGCTTAAGTGCCTTGCCTGGGGTCAACAGTTCCCTGTGGTATTTCCAAGGAAATCAAATGCATGCGGACACACGTACACACACACACACACAGAAAATTCTGAATTGCTGTAAAAGGAGTACATTTTTTATTCAGATACCTAGAGAATCTAGGGCATACTGCTAGAACCAAACACACCAAACAAAGAAATAAACATGTATTTAGTTTTTGTGGTATATTCAGTGCATAAATGCTATGAAATCGTATATAGTTTAATATGTGAATACGTGAAGTTGATATTACATCATTCAGTAGTACTCATTTGTGTTTTATGCTTGGATTGATCTTCATCATTATTAAGACATGCACAGAAGCAGGACAAATATCTTATATTAGTAATAACATCGGTGAAACTCGTAGTAAACCATGATACTGTTACATTTTTCAGATTGCCTGTCCACCTCCTGCATATTATATGGAATGCACAGCCAGTGTGAAATGCCCTTTCTTGCTTCATTGTTCCTGAAATACAGCTGTGCCTTTACTTCAAACTCAAGCTTTGCACTTTCCACATTGTGGTAGCTGGTCAGTTGAGATGTAGTGTGTTCACTGTAACAGGCTGCTATTGATTGTGAATGGGACATGGTGTTGCAGCTCGGCTCTGCTCAACTAGTGGAGAGAGTGGATCCCTTCCAGCCCGGATACACGGCTGATCAGTCTTGCCAGCTTGTGCACCATTGTTGTATTAAAACAGTTTCAGCAGCGCTAGTGTAGTACGGCGGCTACGTCAAAGCACGACTGTCCAGTCGGAGTGGACTATGTAAATTATGCTACAACGTCATGAAATGCCAGAGACTGCCTTCTACTTGGTATCTGTATGTGTGACTGTGAACGCAGCTCAAGTCTTTTATCCTTTATTGAAATCACATTGAGCCGCAGTCCGTGACTTTACACTGTCAATAAGTCGCGGTGGACCCACTGAGCAAGATTTGAACTCGATGTTAAAGTAAAGAACGTGTTTCTTCCTTTTGAAACTGGGGCAAGCTTTATGTTAATAATTTAAAGCGTTGAAAAGACATGGAAGCCTTTAACGTCAATCAATAACTCTGCAAGATTGTGGAGGTCTTCTTAGCCCCTTACCTCCCACTATCTCTTCCTTTTCCCTCATTGAATAGATATCCTCAATGAATTATTAAAGCACTTTAAATTCCGCTACAGTTTCTATATTACTTAAGCTGTGCAAAGACACTATGCATTATAGATCAGCCTACTGAGAGGAACATTATTCACTTTCAATCAGAACCCTTTTCCGACATCTTTTAAGCAGATGTTTTCACAAATTGCCCTGGTTTGTTTCTGAGCCCTCCAGGGCCAAGCCTGCACTTTTTGGCAACGGGAGACGTACAGCGATGATTACGTTGTGAAACTCTATCTGTGCCCAGGCCTAGTAAAAGCCGGTGATTTGTGGATGTGTCAAACGTTTTGGATATTGTGTCGTGCCAAGGAGGTGCACCAAGCAATAAGCGGCACATAAAACCATTTATTGTTCTTATTTTATACCTCATGACTTATACACTTCGGTAGTTTTTGCTAATGCTTGCCCCCACTAAAGTCAACAGAGGCGGTCTCCTCAAGAAGTATGTTTTAAGCGGTGTGACTACCGTTTTGGGATCTGCAAGTCAAGAAGAGGCTTCTGTGCCTGTATGGCATGTGCCTTCAGGAGCCACGTAAAGTGCGGTGGCCATATGCTGCTGAGAGTCCTTGGAGGAGGATGCTATTTAACATGCCACCCCAGATCCACAGGGTGCTTGGGAAGCAAACACATTCTTCCTTGTGACTTAATCTGTGTGTCCATCTGATAAACGAGGGATAGAGGAGGTGTGAGGAAAGGAAGTGCGGAGGGGCTAAAAAGGGATAATGATGATGACTCCCATTTTTCTCTCCGATTGTGTGTTGTTGCTGCTGTCCTGAGACCCAGCACATCTGTCCATGTGTGTATGTGTGTAGGATGATAAGGCTCATCATAATGTCTTCAAAAGTTATTCAAGAACATACTGAACTTGTTGAATGCTGCTTACAAAACAAAGATTACTTCAGAAGATTACTTTTAACAATTAACAATTCCAAAATGTGTCACCTTGTCCTACCATGATCTGTGTCAGTGAAGCAGAGCAGACGAAAGTGGCAGATGAGGGAGAAGAGAGCAGGAGGCAGCTGCAGCTGGCTGATGGAGGGCTGGATGTGGCGACTGGGAACAAAGAAAAGGTGGAAGAATGGGGAGGGAGGGAGAAACAGAGGGGAAGAGGAGTGGGCCAAATAAGATGTAAGCATTTCTCCGCCTAATGACAGAATTATGACCCTGCTCCATCTGCCACTCAATCATAACCAGCCAATCGGAGCTGCTCTTCAAACGGCGCTGGTTCCGTTAGGCACTCCCATCTGTACTCGCCGCAGAATTAAGGATGTAATCAAATGCTCAGATGTCAAGGAGATGGGGAGATTCAGAGCTTGGGCGCGGATTTTGCCATGTTCCCAGTGTGTGTGGCGAGCTCGTGGCTGTGGTAATTTGATTTGTGCTCCAATATTGATGCAGAATGGAAGTTAAGAGAGATGGAGCTTTTCCTTATGTCTGTTGCATTCAGATGTTTTACAGTAATTTACATTTTGAGTCATTCCGCCTCTTTTCTCTCTCTCTCTCTCTCTCTCTCTCTCTCTCTCTCTCTCTCTCTCTCTCTCTCTCTCTCTCTAAACCACTTGCTAGTGAAAGCTGTCACATCCTGATCAGAATCTGGCATGTTTGGAGGCTGGCATCCTATGCTTCTGCCAAGACAATATAATGTGTGTGACTGGCTGTGTGTGTCCTTCTGTTTTGGGAGAAGTGTTGTTTGAAGTTTGGCATTTTGCACAGATCAAATCAAAACTTTCCAATTTCCTGATGCGATACTTTGGAATGCATTTCTCCCTCTGATTGATTTTTGGCTTTTCTTCGCCTCCGTGTCTGTAAATCTCTGGTTAACACTGGCTGTGAAGATGCCATTTGACAACTTACTGCCATTGCTCTGTCTCTTCCTACATCTCTACATCTCTTCTGACCTCCTCTTCTTCACTTTTTCTTTTTCTTCCTCTGCCACAAAATTGTGCCACTGTCTTTTGGCTGCCTGAGCTGGATGAGGCCGGGGTGGGGGTGGGGGGCTGGCGGTATTTGAATGATTTGGTATGCAGCGACAGCGCAGTTCTGTTTCATTGCAGGAGGCTTCGCCTTATCACCTTAATGGATTATGAGCAGGGGAACAAAAACAGAGGGAGGCAGAGTGAGAATGATTGGACTCCCTGTAAAGGGCCAGCAGGAAACGGACTGCAGCCAGATAAATAAAATACTCTGCCTGTGCATTTCCTCTGCCCCTGAATCACAGATGTTATTAAGAAAGAGGACAATAGGAACAGCTTGTAGTCAAGAGTCATTTCCTTCTGTAGTCTTTGTATTCTGATTTACCTGCTCGCTGGTGGTGGTATAGATGTGTTTTGTGCATTCACGTTGCAGATTTAACAGCTAGTTTCAGGTCTGTTGTGTGTTAATTGGTTTTCTGAGACATTAGACACTATCTTTCTTGTTTTGTCTGCAAGAAAAAGCAGGCAGCATCTGAATGCTTAGGTAACCTGAGCTGTCAAGCACCGCAGTTAGCCAGTCCATGGTCCAAATGTCGATGCACAGACTTCACAGAGACAAACCCTGGCACATTTGCTGTGCATGGAGGCCGAAGAGTTTTGCCGTCGATTCTGCTTTAAAGGCCATCTCTCCTGTTTTGCTTCTGCTAGAGCTCTGAAATCAGTGTTTTAGCACATCCTTGATTCAAGAGGGTAAATGAAAGACTTGAGTCATCTTAGCTCTGCGTCTGAATATTTACCGTTCACAGCATAGTGCTGCATATCTTCTACATTAACAGACCTGTTGATTTGATCCCCTTCCACTGCAGAAAGCAGCAGGTGCAGAACACCTCACTTGCATTGGAAAATATTGTTATAGCTCAGTAAATGTAGATCAGTACCGAACTGTGAATCTCAAGCATGAAGACAACAGTGTTTAATAGCTAATTATATTGTTGAATTTTCATATACTGTGTCCATCAGTCAGATACATTTTTTCAAGTCTAAAGGGTCTTTTAGGTAGCAAATGAAAAACTGAAGAAGCGCAGCAATCCGAGGCAGCAGCACTACACTTCCTTGATGCTGATTTAGATTGAGCTGTTTGCTGGTGGTGCCAAGAGTCTTATGTTTGAAACGGTATTGATCAAGAAAAGACAGGTCGGCTTGAAAAGATTTGACCTTTTGGGGGCTTCTGGTGCAACAGACATAATGATATTCTGTGCTGCCTGGGGTTAAATCCAATTTGCTCTAGCCATTCGGTTTTATTTAGGAATAAACCTCGCTTTAGGTCTAAGTTAAGGCCATGTTTCTTCCAGTTCTATTTCTCAGTGTTAAAGTTTGCTTTCAAGAATTACATCCACAAGACATGCTAGTGTATGTTTACAGTGCATGACCCTTGCCAGCAATGATGTGAACAGATAGAGCATTTCTTCCTTGATTCCAAACCGGTGCTGAACATAATATTTTAAACCGTAAGAGCATTTGCTATGTATGCCATTGTAGTTGTAAATATGTGTGTAAACACTGCTGCTTGACCAGTATTTGAGATTTTCTTTTTTAATTATTATTTTCATGTTCTCTCAGTATAGACAGGAGTGTGCATGTTAACACACACAATTATGCAACAAAATCTGCCTCTGGTGGTGCAACAAAGACTGTAAGGTCCTTCCATTCGGTTTATTGTATTTTTACTCTTGTCAGTTTAAGGAATTGCCTTTGATAGGTGGGACATATTGAGCCTGTTGCTTCTTTTAATGGCAGTTTCGAAAGTGTGGTTGCTATTTCTGTGGGGACGATTGTGCTGCGACTGGATTGGCTACAGTGGCGTTGAAACAGAAACCAGAGGTATTTTCATGATAAGGTGACACCTGGACCATTTGTGAAATCGGGACCATAACATTTTTTCTGATTATATTTCCAAAGATGACCCAAAAGTGTCATAATGTTGTGAATGTTTTCTGCATTATGGATTGTGTGAAATGGTTTGCTCGGTACAGTGGCCTGATTCAGAAGTTACTTAATGTCACTTTACTATTGCACACCAACAACAGCGGGACCTCATTGTGGACCTCTTTCTGCAGTTTTGGCAAGATGTGTGCACTACAGTACGCTTAACAAATATTTTGGGCTGCTGTTGTGATGCTTTATATTCCCGTCTGTGTTGGAATAATCTTTGGCTTTGGGTTTTTACAGGCAACACAAAAACAGTTTATCCTGTAGCGTTTTTTTCCCAGGTTTATCTCTGACCCTCTCTGTGTGAGACCTTGCAGAGCTCAGATTCTTTTTTTTATTATTTATGATTTGAGTACAGTATGAGATGAGGAATTCAGTTCAAGCCTTTTCTGCCAAACAGTTCTCTGTGTGTTCCATAAGTACTCCAGAGGAAAAAAAAGCATTTGTGAGAGCAATAGCCTTCGGGGGTTGCACCAAATGAAAATGCTTTTTTTTCTAAACCCCCCACACCTCACTCAAGAAGTGTTTGCTTGTTTTCTGTTACTACTCGCTCTCTCTCTCTTTATCTCTATCTCTCTTTCTCGTTTTTTACCTTTGATTTGAACTCTGACATCCAAGTCTGCCCCAGGATGTCTGTCACAAACTGCAGTCCAACGTTGTGACAATGCTTTTTTTCTTCCCGTGCCTTTTATGACCTTCTTTTCTTCCTCTTTCTGTTCTTTTTTTCTGTTTTTTCCCTTTCAAGGTCTGGCGCACCTGACGTTAAACGACCAAGGTATGGGTTCATTCCTTTTTTATTTTGGTTCTGTTTTTTTAGAGGAACTGACTCAGCCTCTCTGCCCTCCCCCCACCCCCTCGAAACTGCCGCTTTCCCTCACAATTTCCTCCTCTGCTTTTACCTTCTCTCTGTGCCATGTCCCTCCATTTCTTCCTCCCTTGTCCTTTTAACCCTTTGCAACATCCCCTGTTGCTGCCCCCTTCTCTCTCCTTCCGCATCTCCCCTTTATTTATTTATTTTTTTGGTTTTCGACTCTTGCCTCTCCTCCCTCTCCCTGCCGCCATGTCTTTGTGCTTTTCTGTGACCTCCACCAATGTGTGTCCCACCCCTTGTCCTGTCCTATGGCTCACGTCCTGGACCTTCACCTCTGACCACCTTTGACCCCGGCGACCTGAACCAGGGGCTGAAGGTAACACTTTTCTGCTATCCCTTCTGCTTGGGTTTAAACAAAAAAAAGAAAAGAAAAGAATAACTGCTGATTCTATTGGAAATGTGTTTGCTGGTCAAAGTTACAAAAACAAAATGTGTCCAGACTCCCATTCACTAACACTTCAAGGTGAAAGTGTTGTCGAATGTGCAGAGTTTCTCATCACCACTCTGCTCACATTCCCATTGTTTGGCATTCAGATTTTTTAAAGGGCTACAGTTCATGTTCTTAAATGATATGTGTTAGATTTCCTTTTTATGAGAAAAATGTGTCTGCAATTTGTTTTGATGTTGCTATGAACAGTGATGTTGATTTTGATGCTATTTTGGGTACATTTACAGCACAAACACACCTTACACCACAGCTGTTTAATCTTTGCAATGTCACACTTCTCTCTATCCCTCAGACTTTTTTTCCTCTCATCTTCTGACCTTTTGTGCATTTGACATATTTTTTCTAAAAAGGTGTTTAAACCATATGAAAATTGTATGTCATTTTGTGTAGTCTTGCAGCCGTAATGCATTTCAAAGTACACACCAAGCTCCAGTCTGACTATTTACTATCCCTCACAGTTATGTTCTCCTCATTCTCTGACCTTTCTCTGCCTCTGGCCTCCCAGTGAGGACTGTCCATAGGAAAAAAAAAAGTGTTAAAGCAAAGTTCACAAGAGAGAAAGGAAGTGAGGAAGCACAGATTCCAGTGAATAATCTGACCTTTACTGGTGTGGAGAAAGCTTCCTCTCTTCTATCACCGCAGTCCTTGGTTCACGCAGACTTGAGTAAAAACCCCCTTTCCTTGACTCAGCCCTTTACTCTTTCAATGATTAATCTCAAATTGCTTTCCCCATCATCTCAAGATACTAAACAATTGAGTCAAAAGCTCAGGTTTCACTGGCAAATTCAGACCACCTGAATCCTGTTGAGCCATCCGTCACCTTACCCAATATATGGTGTGATAACTGGCACAGAAATCAATTGTCTTTTTGTTCATTTGATGGATTTTAGCTTCACAAAAAGTGCAGGGAAACATGTAGAGGATATTTATATTCCAACAGTATATCAGTAGTCTTTGTAGTTCATTCTCATTGTAGGTTGAATAGAAAACTGAGATTACAGTTTAATAACTTCTGTGAAGAAATTAGATAGCTGCAGCACCAGGATCAAAGTCAACTGTAGTGTCCATCATTAGACTCCAAGCCTATGTGTTGAATGAGTCCCACAGTTGTCAGTTCCACCTCTGCAGGTGAAATAGTGCCTGAAAGAATACCAGCAGACACAGTAGCAATTTTTTTTTTTTTTATAATTTAATTACAAGTATCCGTGAGTCTATGTGTTTAATTTTAATGACAAATGTAAAACTTGATTGATGAAAGTCAAAGCTTGACCAAATGAGTATGATCTCCAGCCATGACACTCCAGCCACAACTTTAGTTTACATAAGAGGGGAAACAGGGTCAGCAAGACACCTGTAGTTTTGTGAGTTCAGTTTAAAAGCAGAAGTGTGAAATAAAATGTAGAATTATGTCATCACAAGGTTACAAATCTACAGGCCACAAAATTGACATCATCATAACCTCTTCAGCCCTAAAAGATGGCTTCATCTCAGCAGTATATTCTTACACATTCTCACAAAATCCATGCTTTCCTCCGATCTTATACGATAATAATGAATGAAACCGTGGAGTTGCGCAGAAGGATTTAATGTCTCGCTCAAGGGCACTTCAGTGGCCCAGATGTTTACTGTCATGAGGGGATTTGAACCTTGACTGGAGAAATAAGGGGGTCAGGGTATTCCCAAAATCAGTTGTTGTATGTTAACCATTAACAGTAGTTTCTGAACACCAAACGGTAAATATCACTTTACATTCATCAACAGATATAGGGTTTTTTGTCAATTAAATGATTAGTCAATCGACAAAGAAATCTGATGTTCTGATGATGAGTCATGTGTCAAACAAAAATTCCAAACGTGATGGTTCCAGCGTCTCAAATGTGAGGATTTGCTTCTTTTCTCTATTTCACATTGTTATTTATTTGGCTTCTGGACTGTTGGATAATACAGAAAATTTGAAGACTTGGGCTCTGGGAAATTATTATGGACACTTTTCAGCTATTATTTGTTGGTTTATAGACCAAAAGATGAATCTGTTCATCAAGAAAATAATGGTCAGGTTAAGTGGTGCATCCCCCCCAAAAATTGTTGCATCCCTAAAATACATAATGCATGTGTTAGGTTAGCATGCACTCTAGTATTATGGGGGGGCACTGGGACGATCTTGGTGCCAGTTCCTTGACCATATATCTTGTATAAGGTAGCCAGTAGCCAGTGCCATCCTGTGACATCACAGAACTGACAGCAGGCTACTGATGTATAGTGTGCAATTAAAGGTGAGAGGAAAATGACGTCAGGTCAGTCGCCATCAACAAACAATCCGCATCGTGAACCTGGATTTCTTACTGGTACAATGAGGTCAGTTTAGTTTAGTTTTGTTAGCGTCATTATTAACACACTGTAACAAAGAAATATGCTTGAATGTTTTTTTTTATATGTGACTTTTTGGCCAGTCAGACATATTTTAAACACTCATCCCAGGAGAAAACTTGTGTGAAATGGTTCCTCTCAATTGCACAGTACTCACTTTCAAACTATCATCGAGCAAGCTGTTTACCAGTTCATTGTTCTTGTACGGCTCTATACAAAGGCGGGACCTATTTCTCTGTCCCCAGCAGACATTCGCTGCCACCAGTAGATGAATCATAACCATAATCCCTTCATTTCTATGCAACCTCCACTCTGCCTCCATATACCATCTCCCGCAACCTTCTGCCATTTACTGTAAGTCTGATCCTTATGATGTAGTCCATCCCAAACTGTGCTGACGGTTTACTTCAGCCACTCGTAGCAAGATGCAGGCCCACCAAGATAGCAGAACACACCAGAAGAATGGGAAATCTGACATTAGACTATCTATGCATCTCCATCATCTCCCCCGAGACACGCCCTGATCTCAACATCAGACATTCAAGCTCCGATCCACCATGTCCAAGGGCACAGCCGTGCATTTCCTGTTAACTCGGCCCCCACAAGCAGCAGGAACTAAACTTGAAAGGTGACTGAAACAGAACATTTCATAACTTTTTTTTAAAAAGAGAGAGAATGGGCATTGGGATTGCAGAAGATAAAGTGAGGGAAAAAGTTGTAGAGAATAAATGGAATCTATCACACACACACACACACACAGCTGAGCTACTTTAATGTGCATGTCACTGACTGCAACCCACTTCCCTCTCTCTCTCGTGCATTATTTTCTCAAAAACTGCTGTGTAATAAAAATAATCTCCAAATAGGCCACAGGCATTCAGTAGAGGTCTAATACATAATTATGTTTGGAAATATAATAAAACAACTGCTGCACAGGTACCAATATGTTTTATTTTTCTTTTATTATTATTATTTTTCCCCATCAGGGCTAACATGTGCTTGTTGAATAAAGGCCACACAATGAACAAAGAAAATCACAGGGCAAATAACCTACGGATGGATGCCCTATTATCAGATTTCAAAGTAAAGTAGCTGATTATGCCAGTTTCATCAAACAATGCCAAGCCAGCCCTTTATATAGATTACCCTGTAGCCAGAATTAATAGTGTTTATTCCCAATGGACACTCCAAAAAGCATCTTAAAAGAGAAAAATCAATATACCTATTTGGTAAAGGCAAGGACGTATGACATGGTAATGAATTAGATGATTTTCACTGGAGGATTTAGGCACCTCTCAGCTTCCCAGACATCAGTTTTCCTAAAATCCGTGTCTGTGTGCACGCGCACATGTGTGTGTCTCTATGCGTGTCAGGAGAGCCATGTTTTTGATAAAAGGAAAGGGTTTTGGTCAATGTTAACGATCAGAGGCAGGTGCCTCAGCCATCACATAACCAGGCCAAGAAAATCAATGTCAGTCTCCTCTCAAACCCAAGGCTGTCCTTCGCAGCGGTAGGAAGGACAAACCCCAGGCTTCAGTCTCTGCTGATCGCTATCTGCTTGTCTGCAAGACTGCTGCCAACCCCACACATCGGGCCGCATGCTTGGAAAGCAACAGATTACATTTAACAATAAACCAGTGATTATCATTTAAGAAGAGCTTTCACAGGCACAAACTCTCTGAACAATAATTATCACCAGCCAAAGTTATTGAAGTAGGCTACATTTTTGGATAAACAATGTCTGCATCTAAAGAAAAAATGATACTATAATTTTAATTGACAAAAGCAAGAGAGCATTTTCAGGCATTACCCTCTGCTCTCTTTACACACTTACATGTTAATCTTGAAATAACATTATTCTTGTCAACTACAGTGGCATTGTAAACACTGAGCTTCCGGGATGGCATGGTGGTGCAGTGGTTTGCGCTGTTGCATGGGAGGTAGAGCGGGTTGGTGGTTTGATCCCTGGCAAAACTGTCATCACAAAGCATTATTTATTTACTTTTATTAATCAGAGCATTCACAATAATCACTCAAAATCAGCAGGGGGAGGCACAAACTAAGCCCTGGTAATACATGATTTTATCATTAGGCATAAATTATTTTATTTGGACAATACAAAGTGCCAAACATTACACCAGCCATAAAAATGTAAAAACAGAATAAAGAAGGAAAGTAGCAATTAAACACTGATGCTATGTTAAGAATTGCCCTGCAACTGTCCATTTTGTCCAGAACACTCGACTTAACATTACTGTATTTCAAATGCAATGTAATGTGTGCAGTAGTTGTACATTGCAGTAAAATTAAATGAAATCTAGGCAGTAGTGTTCTGGCAGAACAGTAGGGACCACCCAAAAACAATTTGGTGCGCACTCTGCACGCACGCACACCTTGACCCCTAGGCAGCCTGGGTTTAGCCCCAGACCTGGCCAACTCCTAGAAATGCTCCTGGTCAATTATCATGACAGTGGAGAAATAAAGACAATTTCTCAGATAAAATATGGGTGAGACAAATGCAAATTGCCTCAAAATATATTACCTGGTACTAAGGAAAATACTCGTAATCGTTTAATACATCTAAGAAAAAGGATTGAGCTGAGATGGTGAGATAAGTTAAGATTTTAGACTGTGTAAGTGCAGCAACAGAATAGAAGGAAACTCATACAAAGGTGGAAAATCAATGAGGCTCATCTTGATCTATGGATTCTGAATTTGCTATAATTTTATGGCTTGGGAGTTATTAGCCAAAACATGAATGTAGTTGTTATTGAGTCAGAATATTGGAAATCCTTTTCTTCCCTGGGTAGGACAGTGCTCCAACAACTCTTGCACACCTCCTGACATACACAGTTTTGTTCAGTGTGATCCAGGTCTTATAGTTTCAAAGCAAAAAGTAAATTATTATGCAGGAGCACTTTCACGAGAGCTCATCTTGTCAGAAACTAGAGAGGACAGTCCCTAGGGAATGTGCACGCATATGCATGGTTTAAATATATAATTTTTTTCATCTTTGAAATGTAAAGACATGGACCGCAAAGCAATCCCAAAAAAAAATCACATTCTGCATTATGCTTTGAAGCTGACATCATCTAATGCCATAAAATCCATTGCGATTCCATGAAAATCTGTTTTTAGCTTTTGTTAGCTAAAAACACAGAATTACAGACTAATCTTTAGTGGTAAGTAATGTCCAAACCCTGTAGCTACGAACTATGAGATCTGAACTGCATAAAATATTAAATATTTATTACTCACTTAATCAGGACCGGATGAGACAAGGGGTGTATATACTGTACTTTTGAACACCCAGGGTTTCAGCCCTGAGGAGCAGTACTACCAACATGGAATAAGCAAAATCAGGCTTGAATGGAAATTTCCACATTGTTAAATAACAATGCATAGTTATTACATTATTGCATTGACCACCATGGGAGTGTAAGTCAATGATTGTAATTGTTGATGTTGTCTTTCCACTTTACAGGCACACTAACTAAAGCTGTGAATAATTTACCATGAACAATAAACTGTAATGATCCAATGTACAGTATATATAGTTGTATCTGTCTCACTAAACATTTATAGTATTATCAACTGTCCATTTTACTGTGCAGTTTATACTGTACTGTATGTAAATATAGACATAGCCTATTCCCTTGGCCCAGCCTTCTCCAAGGTGTTGCTCTAAACATCTGCCCTGAAGGTGTTTCAGCGTTAACAAACTAATTAAAGGGCCCTTAAATAAATAAAACTGCCGTTTCCGATAATAGAAAAAAAATTGCAAGTTAATGGCTCTAAATTGCTAACATTTCAAGCCCCTTGGCTTTGGAATTGCACATCCTTTTGCCCACGGGCCATTTGGTTTCTATGTGAATGAAGTACCCCGCCGTCACCACCTCCTCTTTTGGAGAGGCCAGTGCGATGCATACTGGGAATCAAATTAACCAGGCCCTGGGAGATTGTCTCTTGGCAGGTTTAATGTAGATCTCCTTGGAGATACTGGAGGGAAAATGAAGGGAATATCCCGCCTGATCTGTATCTAACCTCAAATGTAATAGACTAGGTCCAGGTCAAGATAGCCATCTCTATCTGAGCTCACTGAGGGCAGTTTATGGAGTCCATGTGCCACTGTGTTTGGTTGAAGCTATTTAAACACACTGAGAAGTGCAGTGACGCTCAGCACACATGTAAAACCAACAGGACTTATTCATTCAGACTGTATGCTTTTTATGTTTTATATTCGTATCAGACCAACACTTGCCTTTAATTAAAAAGTTGATGTCCTTTTAGTGTTGTTCTCATCTCATAAGATGAATATGAAACAGTCTGATTAGGTTTACAAATTATCACTACTCCAACACTTGTTTATGTCTTGTCGAAGCACTTCATCTCAATTGATTTATGTGACATTTTAATCAGAATTGACAAAAGTGCACCTGACTTATAATAATATTACTGTGTTAGTAATGTTTATCATCGCTTATTTGAACTTCATAGCTTTTATTCCAAATTCTACTTAAGATGCTTCTCTAAATTGTGGGGCAAACACCAATTTGTTACACTTTGTAACAATTTTTAAATAAAAATAAATATTTTGAATCTTAAGTTACTGATTTTGGTGCTGGGACTGAGGAACCTGTGTTTTACATATCAATTTGCATCACTGGCTCTCGTCGTGCATATCCAGATCTTTGTCTCAAACAACAGATGTCTGAAGAGATTCTTACCCGAAAATGACCGCCATTAGGTTTGCTAAATTGCAATGTTTAATTTCTATTTGTCTTTTCACATATGTATGGCTTGAAATTATCTTTGTTCTCAGAAACCCGTCAACAAAAACAAAAAGGCTGACAAGTGAAAGAAAGAATCATCATCATATATTAAGTGAAAATGAAACACGCAACACACTCTTTTCCAGCAACACTTTGCTTCACAGTCAAAATGTCTTGTTGAGGGACACCTCTGTGGTGCTGTTAGTTGTGAGGAGGTGAGAGCTTTGTCCTTTTACATTCTTCCATTTGTTAAGCTCTTTCAGACAGCGAGTGGTTACTGCTGTGTCTCTCGCCCGGGAATGTTGGTTTTCTGTAATTCTGTAATCAACACTGCAACTACCACCTAAGGCTGTGTTGTAGCATGATTTAGTCTAAAGTGATAATTAGTGATAATTCAATCAGACTAGACTTACAGCACGTAAACGTAGAATTCACATTTAATCCTCCATTTTCAAGTCTAAGATTACTCACTTAAAATGAATGAACAAAACGATCCCTGGCTACTTGTATTTTTATGCTGTTTATAGTAATTAGGCAAATAATGCACTATTGCCTTACTCTGCTATATAAGCTTATTATTATGCTGGTAAACCAATATCAGTTTTGCCAAATGTTGACATGCCTCAGCAAACCTTATCTGCATTTCAGTTTAGAACCGCCATCACTAAAAAGGTGATGCCCCGCTTCAGCCAAAGGAAACAATTAACAAATCCGTGGTGGTTTCAACTTCAAACTTTTAACCTTTTAAAAGTCCCATATTATGCTGATTTCAGCTCTATATTTTTACTGGTCCTTTCTGCAGCCCCTCAGTTCCCCCCTCTGTCTGAAACAAGCCGTTTTAGGCAAACTGAACAACCTCCAAAAACGTGAGGAGTAGTTCCTGAGCAGAGCGCTCCAATAACTCGGACAGACTGAGCAGGTGGATGAGCGTCCCTGTACTTGGTGGGTGGTGCTGTGCCTGGAGCAGATGACCTGCTGGGGGCGTGGCTGAGTGCGGTGACTGTATAGTTGTGACATCACAACCTTACGGAAGTCCAGACGGCACGTTTAAAGGCACAGTTTCTGAATACAGGCTGTGTGCATTTCTCCGTGGACTGATCGTTTTGATCCTTTCCCAGTATTTATACAGCACCCAGACCTGCTTTATAATCAAACAAGACATGCAAATCTCACTTTCTACAACATGGGACCTTTAATATAGCTTGAATTAACATTGTAAAGCAGAAACAAAACATTGATATTTAAATGAAGGTTTAAATATAACCTTGTTTAGGTTTAAGGTGCTACAAAAATCCGTCACACTCCATGATTTCATCCAGCTAAAAATTGTCTTCCTCATTGCGCATCCCAAGGGATAATCATTTAGAATTTCCAGTGACCTCTTCTATCCTGTTCAGCAGCCTGGCCATGGTGGGCTGTCTGGCTTGAAGCCTGCGAGGCTACTGCAGAGACATTAGGCCAGGATGACAGAAGTCCTCACACAGGCAGCAATTTCTCCTGACACAGCAGCGGGCTAAAATGGATGGAGCTCTACAGCTGCCTGAATCTGCTGTACACAGTCCTCACAGCCTTATAGAGAAAAGCCTAGGATGAGTAGATCTGTGGCTATGGGGCCACTGTGGCTACAGAGTATCAGTGCCACTATTGTTGAGACAACTGTAACAAACTAAAAAAAGTAATACTGACTTTCTTGTGTCATGAAGCAGATGTGGAGAGGACTTGCCCAAGCCAAAATGAACATACATAAAATGTTGGTGTTTGATGCCCTTGAAGCCATATATAGATGTATGTACTAAAGTTAAGTGCAGTCTAATTAACAATGTCCATAAAATAATATCAAATAATCATATTATAACCCATCAATAATTAGTTGATGTCAACAATATATGAGCTAATCCCTGTTAATGACGTAATCGCAATCATGAGGCTAATGCTGATTGACAGGGCTGGACTGAGGCTACCCTGCATGACCTTCAACTGGGTCCCTTGGGTGAAGCGAATGACAGTGTGAGGTGTGTGACAGTCCCAGTCCCTCTGCCCCCCTCTCCGAGATTGATCGGAGGCCTGCATTGTGTTTCCCAGGCTAGTCACGCCTCGTTATTGGCAGCCTCACTTAGAGAAACTGACAGGACACATCATACACGCAGCGAAAACCCACTTTACAAGGGAATGGATGCACTCTGCTGTTCCCACATATGCACATACACACAACAAATTCTCTTACTATAGACGTTCCCTTTTAGACTACACTTCCTGTGTGGTAGGTTGCGGCTTGACCAATACCAAAACTCAATCCAAGTGCTCACTCCTCAGTTAAAGGGTAGTATCCCTTTGAGAAAAATATATTTTCTATTTGGAGGACTCTATAACCCTGGTAGGTATAAATGGTTAAGCAGAGTAGGGATTTCTGTCACGACTTCACCAACTTCCGAGGTGCATGGAGATGGGAGAAAGTCTGAAGAGGTCAAAACTCAAAACAAGCCGAAACGTGTGGATCTGACAATACCTCTTCAGGTGTAATATGGTTTCCAAGTCCAATGCCAGAAAAAAAAATGTCTCAGGCAGACATAGCAGAAAGAGAAAAAAATGAACCACACACAGGCATATCAAAAGATGTAAAATCACAATATTAGCATTGCAAGTTTTCATTAACATCTCCATTGCTATAGAAAAATCGCCTTCATTACAACTTGACAAAGCAGTGCAAAACGAAGCGGATCAGAAAGCAAACCCATGTGTTCGATGGATTGTAAGAATACAGGCGTGTAGGAGTGTAACAACATTGAATTACGTTTGTTTGTAGGAGCAGCAAAATGTCTGAGATCAATCAGTCGACCTTCACTTACATATGTCTGGCTGAAGGCGGTATTTTCAATTTGCTATGTATGCTAACATTTCCCAAATGATGTTATAAAAAACAAACAATTTCAAAGTCCCATGAATTTCTAACAAGGGTGGATACTTTCAGGCAGAGATTGACTCGCAGATTTACCAAAGAAACCAAATATATTGATAACTTTTGACCCATTGATGGATGGAGGACATTAACGCAGTGTAGTGGAGTGAATTCACTCATTCTTCATATGTAGCTGTTGACCCCCCCCCCCCCTTTTTTTTTTATAATTGTTTGAACCTTTACCCCCAATGTTTTTTTCCCCCAAGATTCAATAATGTGACCCTATTGTTCTATCTCATTTTAACAACATTTGCAGTCCTTATTTAGAAGGGAGCTTAATTGAATTTGGCCCATGGGGCATTAATCTTGGGGCTGTGTGGTCAGAGGCTGGAAATTGGATCCAGGTCAGGTTTTTACATGTTGTAATTAAGGTCACCAGGGGCAATAGGGAGAGGGAGGAGATATAATGGGGGAGGAGGGATGAAGGAGCACATAAGATAGAGTAGGAGATGGAGGGAGGGCTGAGGGAGAAGTATGGAAGTGGGAAAGGTGAGTAAAGCTATTTGGATGCGCAGCAAAAGAAAATATAGAGCAATGGCAGACATGGAAGAACAGGAAAAGGTGAGAGCAAAGGGTGAGAGTGTTAAGGGAGAGATAGGGAAGAGAGCAATGGTATATTTACAGACCAGTCTGGGAGAACTCTATGAAAGATGAGTAGCATATAGACTGTAAGATATTTCCACTGGGTATCGGCTGATCAAAGGCGTTTTGCTATTACAAGCATAGCCAATGGGCCAATGATTACAAAGAAATACAACTCTTCTGTCTTTTTCCATATTATTATTGTCATTTTTCCCTTTCTCTCTGTCTCTCTGTGTTTCTGGCTGTCTCCTTTTTTCTCTGTCCCCGTCTGCTCCCCAGAGAGACAAAATCAGGCGTTGAGGGGAAACTGATGAAGACAGGGATATGTGGAAATAGAGAAGGGTTTGGGGAGGGGGGGGGGGGGGGGGGTTGGAGAGATGAGGCCCATCAGGAGATGAATGTAACAGGAGTAGAATGATAATGACCAGTGAGCCCTTGCTTTCCACTGCTCTGTCTCTCCACAGCTGTAGTGTCACAGGGAAAAATCTGTAGAACATGCATGCACTGTAATGTCTAATCTAGTCCCTGCCTACACATTGCCTCCATACTCTCCTACTCAGTTCAACAATACAGAAGCTGCTGTAAAACCCTTGAGGGACCAGGAACTCCCAACAATTACCACAAGGAACATCAAAGGGATCACATACTCATAGAATTAATCATCCCCTTCTATGACACGCATACAGTCATACACACTTACTGAGATGAAGCAGTCTTGTTTCATATCTTATTTCTACAGTCTTAGCATTGTTCGATTTCATAAAGCTCATGAATACTCGCTCCGTGATAAAAGCATTTCAGGCAACGAGTTTAGAAAGCTAAGAGTTAAAATCACGCTCTAGTACCACACTCCCTCTAATGTTCTCTAAGCATTTAAATGTAGACTGCAGCAAAATTGAAAGCTGAATAAGTAAATTTTAGGCCGCATATTTAATAGTCTTTTCAGGGAAAAAAGAAGCTCTGGCTGGCTGACTAGAATGAAATGTAATGAACAAAAATAATCACTCTCTCTTTCACAGTTGCTCTCCCTCTGTCCTGGGGAAAATTATATTTCTGCATTTAGTAAATAAAAAGAAAGAAGGGAGAGCTAATCTCTTTGGTGGGAGAGGAGGACGGACTAATGAAACATGTTGACACATGTATTAGAGGCTGCCATAATTGAATAAGGGGATTTGGAAGAACATTATTAAGATGTGTGGGGATTTAAAACGGTAGCGAACAGAGGCAAGGCCAATTGAGTCAAGGCAGCGCCTAGAAACATCTCCTTCGAGTTGTCTTGGGGGAAAGAGACGTTTAGCCCGCCTTTCTATGCTCATATTTTATGGCTGTGTTCTGTTTACCTAAAATATAAAACTCTGTAAGCCACAGCGGGTAACTCCATTAATGTCAATCAATTTCATTTACTAGATAGCCAGGGTGGACTCCTTTTAGTTTGATGGTTTCATTGATGACTTTGACCCCTCCCTGCAACCATAAAGTCAACTGTGCACAGCTGAAGAATATATGTGTAATCTTGTATGTCAGATTGTTCACATGGCATGTACATATATAGCAACGAAAGCACCAATCATATATTAATCAATCACCAATCAAGATAAAACAAATGCGCAAAGGAAGCTGAATGTGCTTTCACCACGAGTCAAGAAAGATGTTCATTAGAATTGGTAGCTTGGCCTGATTGTAAAGCTAGAGGAGCAGTCAAAATATGTAAAAAAAAAAACTTTAAATACATGTGAAGAACTAGTGATGTTATGTTCGCGAACCATCCAATTCTTTTCAACAGCTCTTTGGTACGGACAAAAGGAACCGAGTCGTACTGAGTCGGAGCAGTTCTTTTTATTGTTCCCTGCCTGCCCTCCCCTTTACATGGACACTGAGAACCAGCCAGTCATAGTTGTTATATTGGTGGAATGTCTATGTTTGAATCTTACTCAAATCTCACCCAATCATTATCCTGGTGATTATTTCACAGACAAACCTCGCCCTCTAAACAAAAAAAAAAAGAGGGATGAGAAAATAATGGAGCCATAAGATTTGGCTCCCCTTAAAGAGCTGTAATTCCCACCACTAACCACAACTGCAGAATTTAGTGTTTAAACATGCACTTAACGAAACAAATCACAAACAGTAGCTGCATTAAAGATGACCATCTCATTCCCACTAATTAAGACACTGTGATACGCCATATTTGCCTGAACATAATTCACCAAATAGTCGTGTAGAAACAATTGCAGGGACTTTGGCTGCCTCCATGGGGGCCACTACCACATGGAGCATAAGCGGTCAAATAGCGACATTCTTGCTACCATACCGTACAGCGTGTAAAGCCACTGCAACATCCTTTTCAACCTGTCCCATTTAAGCATAATCATAATAACTGCAGATGATAGCTATGTGGTAATATTCTAGCCCAGCATGTGGAAAAAAACCCTGGGAACGCTTCCTGACTAGAATAATGGTTTCAACCTCTCCTGTACGACAACGGAATCAGGATACCAGTGCTTTCAAGCGCAATAGAGTGTTCCTTGTCCATCATGTATCATGAGGCCAAAATTTAATTCTCAGAGGGTCAACAAAAATAGGTCAATAACAAAACGTTATGCCCCTGTGACCAAATAAAACGTAGTGTAAGGCAAGGATAATGGTTGGAAAGCTTCCTAATTCAAAAGCAAAATATAAAGGTTTCTCTTAAAAAGCAGCTAGAGAAACCTGGACTTACCAACGTTAGACATTTTGCCTGTCTCTTTGGCATGTATCCGTGTACAGCATCAGCTTGTTCAGAGTGCAGTTAATTGATGTCACATTACCGAACTTCTGGGTTGCATAGTTAACTCTCACAGTGTCCAAGTGCGGCTGGACACATAGTGGCAAAAGACGAAAGTGCACACTACTACATGCGAACATGTTCCAGCCACACACTAGGTGAGATTACAGAATGTATGACTGGAGTCTTCAACTTGCTGATGGAGCTCCACCTGGCCTATTATGTACCATACTGTGACTGTGCTCTGTCCTTCCCCCTAGAGTGTTTCAGTCATATGGCTAATTAGTAGATATTCACACTCTTCAAAAATGTGCTTCCCGGTCACCTCCTGTAATCCCCCACTGCATGTCATTTTAATAATTAGATATACTAAAGGTGGGAAGATTCATCTTCATGAGTTACAGGACAGTGGATGTATGCTTAATGGCTAATGAATGTCCATAATTGACCCAAGGTTGTGAACTGTGGTACTATTTGCCAACAGCGTCGTAGACAGAATTAGTTTGACATTATGATTCTATTAAACTGAACTTGAATTTACATTTAAATATAATAACTGAAACGGAGAAGGTAACAGTTCACAGTATTAATTAGGTAAAGACTAATTAAAGTAATGACTCAACTAGGAAATAACAAATCCTACAAATTGAAAGGCACATTGGTGTTTTTTGATAAATGATTATCAAAGGAACACAGAAACTTTAACGAATGTCAATTTAATTCAATAAACTCAATTGTAAGGCTCAGTTTTACTCCTAAATAACGCAAACATAAAAGGATTACTTTGACTCTCTGGAGCATTTTCTAAAACACATATTTAAGGTGTAGAAAATGTAACAATATCCATTAAATCTGAAAAAAGTAAAAAAGAAGAAGACACTGGAGTTTAATGAATGTACGTTGAGGATTTCATCTTATTATGCAAATGCAGTCTGAAGCCCCAAACTGAAACCTCCAAATACGATGGCACAGCTCTCTAAGTAGGAGGAAGGATAGCTCGGCATGTTGCAGGTCATGACCTCTCCCAGCCAAAGCTGCACAGTTTTTAATTCCTCCCCAAACGTTTGAGAAATGACTCATAAGGACCTTGTCCTCCAAACGACTCCTTTCGCGGGACTGATCAAAGCTACCTATCTTATCTCCAAATGGGCTTAATTGGGCAAATGATTTGTGTAGTGAAAGGTTTTAACATATTACTGAGGCTTGGTGAACCAAAATAATTCCCCCCTAGTTAAGATAAGAAGCCAGTGTCAACTGTCTGGAGTGCTTTCAGTGCATTTGCTCTCTGCATCAAGGTGAACTGTCAAATAAGCCAGACAGCAAAGTCCCTTACCAAGGTTACTGGGAACTCACAGGTTTTCATTTTCATTTTCAGTTTTAACAATTCATTGGCTCCTTTTAGTACAATCTTATGTTATGCTGCTTTTTTTTCTTGCAATTGGAAAGGACGGCCGGTGAAAGGTTGTCACTGCCTCTCTGCATTAAACATTTTACACGGGGAATATTACTCTGCCTCAATTTGGCCCTTTGCTAATTTTGAGAATTCACAGGGCACTGCGTGGTTTTGTGCTCGCCGGAGCATACAAGCGGAGGCAATGAGGCACGTGGAATAACATTAGAGACCCTTGTTTGAAACTGCAATCGACAGAGCAGGTAGACAGGGTGGGAAGCAGGAGAGAGGGGGGGGGCTTTGTGTTGGCGGCTCTGATCAAGTGCATAACTAATGACTGCTGCTCCAAATGTCAGCAGAGACGTTAGGGCTACCCTAACGGACACCTTCTTAGCCGACATCACACAAGAAATATCAAATTACAGGACCAGATCAAAACAAGGGCTAATTTCCTCAGTGAGCACCAGGGGACAGAGCTATTATGAGGAGAAGGAGGGATGGTGGGACTGGGGATAGGGATCAGGATGAGGAGAGGATTGATGAAAAAAAGAAGCACGACATCAATCGAAGCCATTAGGCGGAGGAGAGGCCCTTCATGTTGACTGCATGCTTTTATTTCAAATGAGAACAAAAGTGATGCTGTGTAAGTGTCGCCTAAACGTTTTCTCGTGGCTGTGGGCGCTACAGAATCACATATTAGAGCTATTTCTATGTGTGCATGATTTGCATTCCCACTTCCCATATGATTTAAGTGCATGTGCTTTTAAAGAAAAGAAAAAGAATTAATTAACCACTTAAGTCAAAATGGTTGTGCCCTGTAATAATTCTTATTTTACACTAATCTCATACCTTTAATATATAAGAAACACACAACTTCCATTGGTACCTCATGCAGACACATGGAACAGGCCTGCTTCCACAGGTAGCTATGCTTGTTCCATCTGCACCACTCTCAAAGTGCCTCTATGTGAGAGTATAGATTTTTACAACAATGCCCTCCTGAGGAAATTCTGAGTAAAACAGCGTACAGGCAGTGCCCATTCGAACTGTGTGTGTATTTGTGCATCAATCATTCTTACTGAGTGTCCTTTTAATCTCTATATCTGACTGCGTCCATCTGTATTTCTGTCTGTTCAGCACTCCAGTTTGATTCCACATTGCCTAATCAATATTCATGCTGGTATATCACAAGTAATTATGGACATGCACAGTTAGTAATGGTTAATTCCCAGAGCGTCAATGATGGAGTTAATTAAAGTCTTGATTTGAGGTGGGCACTGCCTTCTCCTAGCCCCTAAAACATATTCTGTTGTGGCATCAATTCAGGGCCTATATGCATAATATAAGCATCATGTCTTATTAAATGAATTTGAGTCCAGTTTGATTCTGAAGTCACAGTAAAGTTCAAGTCATCTCAGCTTGGGCCCTGAGCCTTTCTACAGTCTTGGGGAGTGTGATGAAGTTCAGAAACAGTATAAGGCTATAGAACATTAACAATAACCTTTATTGCTCTTCTCAGAAACAAAGAAAAAGTCACAATTTAAAATTTAGGCGTTAGATTTATTCTTGCCCTGTCATAACATTATACTGAAATTAGGAAATCATTCCTATCCCAACTCCTAAGTCTCCATTCTTTATAATGAATCATCTTCTTACACTAAGCCTGTTTAGATGCTAAACGGGGGATAGGCTGACTATGGATTCCTACAGCTTTTTATCAAGCAAAATGACAACAGGACATCAATACCAATTTCTTTGTCTTTCAAAAAAGTGGAACTCAGGTTTTTTTGTGGTTTTTGAAGGCAGTGTAAGGGATGATGCAAACCCTAATTTTGGGTGTGCGTCAAGAAAATCATGACTGTTTTCTGTGATAAATCATGGTTTTGCTTTTAAAAGTGGCAGTGGCAGGACAACACTGTTCATCAGATCAATCTCAATCCACAACAAATCATCATAAATTTTGTTTTTATATGACACACTGCAATGTAAGCCAATGTGCATGACTAGAGTATAAACAAGGCCACCAGTATCATAATAGGAACACACAAGCACAAACATTAATGTGTAGCACAAAGGAAATGACGTACTAAAAAAAGTGAAATCAAAGAAACGAGCTGAAAGATAGTTAAGAAACTTAAGTCTTTATCTGTGCACGGGGTCCTATGAGTCACTTTGGAAGAAGCCACCTGTTTCTTAAGATTCAAACAGAAAGATCAGCTGTGTAACAGAACACCTTGAATCTCAAATTGGCTAAACAGATGTAGCTGGGATGACTTTGAACTTTTTACACTGACGGTGATCACTTTGTGTCTCCGTAAGAGGTAAATATCACTTGAACTCCGTCATGAAACACCCATAGTAGGTGAATGGATTTAAATCTAAACCCGTATCCTTTTAAAGAACGGTTGCTGCAGCGTCGAGAGGTTTGATTTTTTGTGCTGCGTTAAGGAGATGTTGGTCGACGTCGATGTCTTCTCTAGAGAAAGCATCGACCAATATCTCCCTAACAGGGCAGGAATTATGGGATAAGTGAGTAGATCTACTCTACTTATCCCATAAGTCCTGCCTTGCATCCACTTATTAATTATTCAGTTTCTGCCCCCCAAACCTCCACCTCCTCGCCATCTTTTTTGCCTTCAGTCTTCTTCCTGTACACTTGCATTTTAAAAGGGTTTCATGGTTATTTAGTTCCATTAAATGGTCAAATGTACCCCATGGGGTTAATACTGTTGAAAAGGAAAACAATCTTGGAGGGGCTTTCTACATTTACCAGGTTAAAACAGCCTCTGAAGTATGCAGTGTGTGAATTGCATGAAAGCACAAAAATTAAAACATAGAAATGTGTCTGACAAGGTAAATTAATTTAAACAGAAAGGCCCTTTTTCACTTCTTATTTTTACTATTTGCCTAATTTTAAACTTGCTAAGCATGGAAGGTGGATGTCTATCAAACAAAATGAAGGAATACTAAAAAAGATTGGTGATGGCTCTAATAGTTACACTTTGTGAGGGAATGTTTACTGTCACTAAGCTAAGACATCACCACAACAAAAATGAAAACTATAAAGAATATTTTCCTGTTGGCCAAGCTTCTCTCTGCTTAACATTCATGTTGTTTGACACTTGTTCACTGGGAGCAACTCAGCACCTCCACTGAGGCAGTTAAAGATTAAGGGTGCGGCCAAGCATTCCTGGAGCACTTACATGAGCTCATATAAGCATTTGCCATTTATGTTTGGCCAAGTGAAAGCAATGGCATTGGAACAGCGGCTGACAACCTCAAGATGTCTGAAATTCAGGTCTCATATTTCCTCCATGTGAATTATTATACAGCTTATCAAAAGTAAAAGCTGTATTTATTACTGGAAATAACCTCAATACACCCGAGTTAATGAGACTGAAAAACACACAGAAACACACATACACGTACACATCTGAAATAATGATTTAAATGCTGTAATATATACTGCTGAACACATTTGTGACCATTGCTGAAACTTTTTATGCCCATCAATAATAGCCAGACATGTTGAATGAAACTATACCTGTAGAAATGCATGAAGGCTAGAGCATAAATCATTGAGAACACCACCCTCTATGTAAACATGAGGGAGCTAGCTACAGCAGCAGCTGGAGGAGAAACAAAATGGGGTTTGAACTTGGGGATGATCAATGCTGATAACCAGCCAACACTCTGGCACCACCACCACAAAAATTACACTGTGGCAACATTTGGCCTCACTTTTGCATTTTGTTCACAACCTCAGTAAAAGCCTTCTAGACTTGCAAGGCTACCCCTACTTATGCCACCAACTCATCATTTAGTATGCTCTTTCCTAGCCTAATACATCCTACTCTCTTTTGAATCGCTTCAATTCCTATTCAGAAGTATGGCAATTTAATGTGCCCTTGATTTTTAGCAAAGGTACACATATTATCAAATATGGTCCAATAACTTTTCTAAATAGTCAGTTGCCTTTTTTTTTTTAAGTTATAGTACACTCAAGCTCCTTTAAAGTATGAAGCAGTGACAATTGTACAGTTGAAATTTGACTGTCAAAAGTTTGTAGCTTTCTTCTTGAAGTCAGTTTGGGTTGGCAGCATATTTCACACTCAACACATTTTCGCCAAAAGATGGCTAAATCCACGACTTCTATCTCGATCATTACGCCCAAACCTGCCAAATTTTAAAGCAGTTGTGTGCATTAGTTTTCTCATTTTTTGAGTGCCCACTTCCTGGTCCTCACTTGGTTAGAACCACTCACTCATTAAAAAGAATATTTAAAAAATAGTAATAATTATTATTTTAATCAGGTGGTAATAACCCACAGTAAGTACGGGCTTTTGTTTATTGACGAAGTAACTGTTTGAGCCAATCAGTTAAGAGTGCTCCACTGATTTAGTATTGCACTCCTGTAACTTTATCACACTCAAGATGGACAGTCAGTGCAGCAGAACCAGAAATATTGTCTTTTTTATTCCACACATTCTTCGTTCCTTGTCAAAACCTGATGCCTACATTACCCACAATGCAATTCGTCCACCAACAGTATGGTTGGAGACTTGGGCATGTTATGCTAGTAGTGGCTAATATAACCTCGATGAGTAAAATCGTTAGAGTTTCCATTAAATTACACTCAAACTTCTGGTTGGGTCTCTTAATCCCACCAGGCGTATGCTGAAAATCATATTGGCTGGTTCTTTTTAAAACAGGGTGTTTAGCAATGTGTGCCAGTTGACACACACACACACACACACACACACACACACACACACACACACACACACACACCATCTTGCTGGCTTACTTTGGCAGTGACACCAAAACAAACAATTTTAGCATGTTACAACTAAAGCAAGACAGTTCCCTTGACAAATACATCTATAATATGTGGTTACAACACACAGAGATAACCATGGATTGAGGCAGAAGTATTGTAATTAGCCACATGTTGGCCAAAAATGTAAAAAAAGGAAAGTGGAAGGTGAGCATACATGCGCAGCGGATACCCAGATAATGCTGAAGGAGTTGTTTGATACGTTTCTGTCCAGAATTCAAACATTTAAACACTTTATTGCCACTGTGAAAACCTTTCACCTTTGCAGTTCAGCCTGACACAATGCCCTTTGTAAAAAGCAAGAAAAAAAACTGTCAAGGGGAGAGGGTGAGTGTTTGATATCTGAGAGATAGATTGATGATGTATTGATTGAGGGGAAATGACTTCGAATACTTCTTGTTGTAGTCTTGTTGAGATAAATATGTATAATACATTATTAGTATGCCAACTTCTGGAAGCATTTTTAGGGTACAACATCAAGTCCTCACTGAGTGAATATCAAATGCCACCACCACTATTTGTAAGTCGGCTGTTACACAAAGTCTCAGTTTACAATCACTTTGCCCCAGCCAATTAATTGCTAGATTAATCAACTAATACTAATATTAAGTGAATAATTGAATCAAGCAGCAGGGCTTGGCAGCGGTAACCGCAGACCATTAACTCGGGTGGAGCATTGCAGCATTAGTCCAATCACATCTAACAGAACAAGCACACTAATCACAAAGGAACAGAGCAGAGGCCTTGATAGCGGGCCACTCTAGCGTTTACAAAGTGCCCTTCTTAACCCCTCACAAAGCAGCAAAGCATACTGAAATGTCGCTACTTTGTTGGACCCAGGGGAGCCTTCAAAGTGCCCTTCATGCCGTTATTTTACCAGTTTGCATAGACAAGTCAAGCTGTGCCAAGTCCTTTATTTTTCCTTTTAAATACATTCTCTTCATACCATTCCCTGCATCTGTACCTTTTTTCTCTCTTTGTGCAAGTGGCTGGACATTTCAAAAAGCCTGTGGCAGGCGTCCTACAAATTACTTATTGCGTTCATTGCCCCAATCAGGTGTCTTTCCGAACTAGTTTCAAATGAGCAGGAGGACTGTGGACCACATCCAACTGAGCAACTGATTAAATCTGTTTATCATACAAATAATAACCGCCTAACTAAATTAAACCATTGAAAAGGCAACACACGCACGATTTTGTGGCATGTCAATAATCTTAGAGCATGTAATAAGATGCCATCACAGTAAACAAGGATAGAATGTAAAAATGGTTGACAGTGATGCTTGATGTGCGTGTTATATGCAGTGCACTTTTCCTCCAGTAATTATAGAGTAATTATATCTGCTTACAATTGTTTTGCACACCAAATGTATCCCCTAATCAAATACTACTTTTCTTTTGTTTCATCGTGATACAAATGTCCTCTTGGAGGAAAACAATAACTTGAGAGTGACATTTTAATACCAAAGTGCTATGATGACATGTGGCAATATGTCTTCTGTTGTTCCCATTTTATCATTTATCCTTGTATGTAATCTCCATTTTCTTAGAAAGAAAAGTCGTATCTAGTGTTTAGCGTCCACATTTCTCTCTTGACTGATGCGCTCAGACAGTTTCAATGGCAGGCTGAAATTACACATTGTTCTTGTGGGGGCTCTCTAATGGCAAATCGGGGAGCACTTTGGTGTTTTGCAAGGAAAAAACAAAATGGTTAATGAAATCAGCGATCAAATGTGGATGTTTTTACAGTGACAGTTGTGAGAATGGAGACATAAAGAGGAGCTCATTACAGAAACAGAGGCAGGAAGCAGACCTAAGCTATGCAACGCTGACACTTCATCAACTGAAAACCCTTAGACAAAGAAGTGACTCTTTTACTGCAAGCCAAGAAAATAGTGTTCACAGTGAAAGCTGGGAAAATAAAATCTGGAAATTGAGACATTAGGTAGGAGTTTGTACACATGTACCTTGTAGCCTTAATGTGTATTTGCCATGTTTATATGTGGATGTGTACGTTTGTATGTAAGCATGTGTGTGTTTGCATGTGTTCTGTCAAGGAGCACTTGACATCAGAGGAGAGGTATGGGCTGAGGGTAGCAGAAGGGGATTTGGTGAATTACCAGGCTGCAGCCTCAGCATCGAGTCCAGAGGATTAGAGCAAGGACTGGGGTCCTGGAAAGAGATGTGCAGACGCACTAGGAGAAGGGGATCAGTGTGTGTGTGTGTGTGTGTGTGTGTGTGTGCATTTGTTTGTGTGAAGCGTTGGTCAAACACTGGCTTCAAGCTCTCCCCAACAACTAAGAGGTACCATGTCATATCACAGGCGAGCACCCTCAAGGTCACCGGGATTCAGTGAAAGCGTGATGTGTGGTGTGCCAGGTGAAATAACTGCACCACGACTGAGTGCAACACACACTTTTAAAAGCACACCAGATTATAGAAGGCATGTGCAAATTCCCTTTGATAGGATAAAACACTTAGCACTGTACATGAAGTACACAAAAATTAAAAAGTCATTTTCCCTTACTGAATACTTAATACAATACTTAATCCTAACTTTATTAATGGTATTCATTGTGAAAAGGGGCTGCAACGCTAGACAGAGACATCAAGAAAGATGTCAGAATTACAGAATTACTTGCTGAAGTTGGGTAACTAGTCAGCTTCTACCTAAGTACTTGCCCTCCTCTATTCTTTTTACTGGCATGTGCTTTGTTACATCTGTACCTTGAAACGCTTCCATTTATGCCTCTCAAAACCCATTTTATTATTTTTACCCCTTTTAGCCACTGCAACATCTTTCTGCCCCTCTTTGCACTCAATCAAATAGGGCTATGATGACAGTTGCGACCGCATTTTCTCCTGGGCGAGCCACTCAAGCCTGCTGGCCACTGAGGGTCCAAAGGACCAATGGTTCCTCAAAAAAAAAACACTCAGCTCTTAACCCAGCCCACTCGCTCAAACTGTGTCATGGTTACCTGGCAACAGAGCTTTCTTTTGCCTCCTGTGGATGCAGCATGATGAAAAAAGAAATAAGAATGAATTATTATTACTAGATTAATCATTCATATTGGTATATTCTTTGCAAATTTTGTAAGACATAAACTTAAAAATTACATTTGATATTTGTGAAAGGGTATAGGTTTCTCAGGTTGTGGATGCATGAAGGTTACTTTTGCTGACTTATCCTTTGATCCATTTTAGACTCAGATACTTGCATTAGGCCTATTACAATTAAAAGCACAGAAGATGTCATCGTCCCAATGTCTTCACGTCTCCTGACGGACAAATGACACTTGTTCTCAATTAATTCCTCATGCAGTTCATGACCTGCTGTCAGTCCCAATTTCTGTGCTACTTAATTGGACAACTCTTTTGATGCATCAAAGACAAACAAACAAAGTGGCATTCTGTGCATGTGAAAAAACACATACGCCCTCATCTTTAAAGATGTACCAAAGTCCCCAAAGCTAAACGGCAATCAAGTGATTTAATGGTACCTATATATTTAATTTAGAGAGTAAGATGTTCCGCCAAATAACAAGAATTCAAACAGCTCCAGAGCTGCAGCATATGTTTAATGGGAGCTATTTACTGTATAATTAGGGCTTGGACACAGGCAGCCTACATAAAAGATTAAAGAGTAGCTGTTCTAAATCGTACTTATCACAATGGCGCACATATCTCCGACAAAGCTCGGGTCCTCCTCTACCACTTGTTTTCCTACTTTGCACTGGCAGTGGTGGCGGCACACAGAGGATTTAACCCCAGTTGACTGCTCGGGATTCCAGTAATGAACCCTGGAATATGATCAAAAGCTTAAAAGTATTTCTAAACTCCTAAAACACAAGAATCACAGAGGAGTAAGAGAGAGACAGAGAGAGGAGGGCGAGAGGTGACAGGGTAGGGGGGTCAGACTCTGTCTTGAGCCAGTCAATATACAGTACAAGCACAGAGCATGTTAATCATTTGTTAATCTCTTGCACACTTGTTTGCTCTTACCTTTATTGTAAATATATAATATTTATTATTTGTACACTCTGGCGCTATCTCTCTTTGTGGTTACCTAAGTCCCACAACCTCAACAAAGCAGTAATTTTAACCCAAACCACAATGTTTCCAAAGCCTTAACAAAGTGCTTATTTTAACCCAAAGCTTGATCTTTGCCCTGACCAAGTTGTGTTTGTGCCTTAACCTAACCAAACCTTGACATTGTCACTGTCGCAAAACTCAAGTTGCATTCAGGGAAATTTTACTTGCCCACAGAACCATGCAATTGTGGATGTGCTGTTTTCCAGGCTGCACAGGCCTTTGGGATATCCTGCATTCACTCACAGGATGGATGCAGTTTTCGCCCGCATGAGGGGACAGCGGTTGAGAATTCTTAACTGCCTTGGAGATTGGCTTGTCTGTGGGACCTCAGAGGAGCAGTGCTGTCATCATGATGCTTTGCTCTTTAATTACGTTCAGGGCCTGGGGTCGCACCTGAACAATGGCTCAAGCAATCTCAGGTGACAATATTGGCCATGGTTCTGGGGCAAGGGACTGCAACAATTGTACAGCCCCTGGAAAGGACACAGGAATTTAGTGCCTGTCTCTTGCTGTTTCAGTTTGTATGGCTTTTAATTAGTCTCAAAGCCTGCGCACATAAAAACCAGGAGCGTGCACGTGATACAAGTGCACAGAAGAGTATCCGTAAGCGGAAAAGGCATCCTCGCAAGGGAGCATTTCGGATCCGCGTGCACAAATGCGCTCCTGCAAGGTCCCGGGACGAGTGCGAACTCAACCTCCCTACATGCTCGCTTGCCAAGTTGACTTTGGAGACTTTAGAAACAGGGATGGAATAGACAGTGGCTGATGTCTTCCCTCCTTTGATTGGTCACTTTGAACACCCACAGTCTCCGCTGATTCACCCCCCTCTTTCCCGTTTTGCGCTAAGTTCCGTCCTACTGTGCTGTGATTGGCTTGCTTATTACTTTGCTTTGAAGCGGGGGGAGACATCAGCCACTGTCTATTGCTGTTATGTGCACTGGTATCACATGCATTTTAAAAACACTGACCCTTCATGGGGTGAATTTGAGTTGCTTGCTAATTACTTTTTTCAATGAAGGCAACCTTTCCCTGTGGTGACCCCCCCACCAGCTTGCCCTGTAAAGGACATAAATCATTTTACAGTAATAACACTTCTACAGCAGTGCCTTGCTTTACTTGGCTTTTATCCTAAAAAAAGTGTTGTCAGAGAATTGTAGATAGCAGTGTGGGCTGCAGATTCTCACAGCACACATGGCTATCTCTAGAACTTGAAAAATAACTAAAATAACAAGACAGGAGGAGAGAGGACGGTAAAAGCAGTAGTGAGAGATTGTTGGCGAGAAACAACAAAGCAGAGATAAAGAGGCAGGATTGAAACATTCAGGAGTTTATCTTAATTTATCTTTTGCAGAGCTTCATTAAACTCACTGCTTCAGCGGGGTTTTCACACTGAAAAGCTCAGAGTGCATGGTCATGTCCCCAAATGAAGCCTCGGTCTTGGTGAATGACACCTGTTGCATCACTAAGCAGTCACAGTGATGCAAATGAAATAAAAATGTTGAACAATTTGAGCTGTGTCACTTAAGTGTTTAGTTGCTTGCTTTCAAACATAGCAATGAATTAATGAACACTTGCATTCATTTACTCAGTTGCTCTCTCTCTCACACACACACACAGTTGGAAAGTTAGGTTAAAGCCGGAGATGCTATTTAAAGGCCAGACAGTGGATGATTACTAGTCAGTGACATCTTCAGGGAAAATTAAACAGAGGCACTGAATGTCACATGCTGATCTCTTTGCCCTGTTACCGATTTAAAAGCCCCACTTCGAATGCTGCAGCTTAGGCACATCGTGTTCTTAGCACTTGGCTGGATGAGCATTTTACCTCATGTCGAACTTTGTAAAGCCATAAAGTGTAAAGCGCCTGAGCTTATTAGTAATCTATAGGGCCTTTTATCTAGTACTGACGGGGGATGTCATATAGTTCAGTAATAGACAAGCCAATGAAGCCAGGGAGAAAAACACAGAGAACTGAAGCAAATTACCTCTGCACTTTTGTATTGTATAATTGAATATAATAAGAATGTGTTGTATTTAAATCATTTGAACACTTAGACAAATTGGCTGTCGTACTGTTAGTGTGACCCAGACTAAGACAGAACACATGAATAATACACTAATAATAATAATAATAACACAAAAGTCATTATTTGTCTGTACTTCCAAACTTGCCACAATGAGACATCAGGGATAAGGAAGGGCATGTAATCATCAACTTACATTATATGTTGTTGTTTGAAATTCTATTTGAATTCTTGTTCCTTGTCCCTTTTTTTTGTTAAAAGAGTTAATTAGAACATCAATTACATGCCTGACATGATTCATCCCCTTCACTGCCGGTGCAGTACAGAGCAGTTCTGTGCTGGGATTCATTTTATAATAAATTCTTACCAAAAACAGTTGATTCTAGTTGGGATCACAACTTCCAAACTCACTGGAAGGTGTTTATGAGGAGTCCCTGGTGGGTGTTTCGTTCACCAAATAGGATGTTTATTTCACCACATTCGTATAAAGTTTAATTTAAACTTTTTTTGTTACATCCAGGTGATTTGGTCATTTGATCACCATTCTTCACTAGAATATCATTTCATTTGGTTTTCAGTGAAAGCCTCCTAAGGTTAGCTGAGAGGCATTTCAATAGTGTAAACTGTGCACAAGGGGTTATTGTTTGTGGTGAACCCCGAGCATGGGATTTCAGGGTATTTTATTCCTTGCACAACTCAAGGAAACACAGTGGTGTGAGTAGTCTACTGTTTCTATCCATTTAGCTTATTAGGTGAAATCCACCAGTAATGCGATCTTGATCAAGGAAGAATGCCAGCAGACTTCCCTTGTTTGCTCACTGTTGTGGAAAATAAGCACAAAGTCGTTCCAGCAGTTGGGTTGTCACCTTTGTGTGAGAGTATGAGTATAGATTTCACCCCACAATCTCTTGGGGATTCAGTAAATGCACAATCACCTTTCTTTGCCCACCGCAAGGGGAAGCTTGTAGAAGCATGGCATTACCTCTGTGTAGATACGACTGACCCAGTATTGACTAACTTTTATAGTTGAATTCACATTGCACCAGGAGCAGTTTAAGCTGTTGTTTGTAGTCAATAGACAGAGACAGGGTGGTGAGGTTTATATTAATAGTGAAACAGTTCAAGGCAGAGTCATGCTGAGTTGGAGTTTTTGACTGAACTCATTGATCCTAATATGTTGTTTTTGATGTTGCCTCACGCCCACTGTCTCTCTGTCTTTACCCCTCGCATGCATTTTTCAGAAGTAGCAGCTCTGGAAGCATAAATGATGCTGTTTATTTGTGGGTGCAAGTTAGCTGTGAAGCAAAGAGAGAGTGCAAAATAGAAATGGCTCATTCATTCATGAATTCTTAATATCATTTTTCATAATCAGCTGTGAACAGATAGATTAGCTCTCAATTGGCCTGATGAGTGACTCTATATCTTCATAAGTGAATCTCTTGTGCAGATATTAGACTTTCTCATTGAGTATTTTGTCAAACAGAGGTGCAGCTAATACCAGTAATGATGGTTGGATTCAATTTAGATGCACCAGTTCCAGGGTCCTGGTATTGGTTATACTGACTGAGGACATGGCTTACTGGGACACTTAAATGACACAGAAGAGCCATCGTTATCGCTATTTGTAACACGTGTGCCTTTCCTGCTGAGACAGTTTCAACTGCTGTAGTCTATGTCAGCCTTTGATGAGATAATCTAATTTAAAGGTCTCATATTACGCTCATTTCCAGCTCTATATTTTTATTCTGGGACTCCTCTGCATTTAGTAGCTTTGCATGAATCACAGTTCAAAATAATCCACATTTATCTTATACTGGCTCTTCATGCAGCCCCTCAGTTCATCCTCTGTCCGAAACAAGCCGTTTTATATATATACACAGTGCTTAACAAATTTATTAGACTACCTGTCATAAAAATGAGAAAACACAAATATTTTAGAAATCTGTCAAAAACTTGTTTCAGACTAAAAATTGTGTTGTTATTTATTAGGCAAATAACAAACTGGAACAACTAAATAGTCCTTATTCACATATATTAACCAAAAATCTTAATATTCTGTATGACCTCCTTTGGCCCTGATAGCAGCTTGCATTCTTGCAACCACAAAACAAATGTTTCTGTTCAGGAATGCAAGTAAATAACTGTGATTTGGCATCTTTTTTTTCTGCTTTTTTGTAAAACAGTAAATTTGAGAATTCATGGATAACAACAATAATTATATTTTAGCATTAAAGAGATCATTTTGATTAAAGAGCTTGGCTTGCACATACTGGTGGATTCACCATTACAGAAACCTCAAATATTTTGGTCATCATCAATACTGTTCATTTAGGGCAGCGGTGGCAAACACCTTACACTGGGTGGTGGGCTAATACATTTGTTAAACACTGTATGTATGTGTGTATATATATATATATATATATATATATATATATGTAAAATACTTTAATATATTTAATTGTATATTTACATTTATTCTGTGATTTACGGAGTTTCCTGATGGACAGATAGCGACTGAGCGGATGGATGGGCTCCATGATGGGCCTGTACTTCTGTACTTACTGTATTGTTGCAACATCACAACCTCACAAAGTCCTGACAGCTTGTTTAAAGGCTTCTGAATACAGGCTGTGTGCATTTCTCTGTGGATTGAGCATTATATACATTCCCAATATTTATATAGCACCTAGACCTGCTTTTTAAGCAAACAAGACATGGGAACATCACTTTCTACAATATGGGACCTTTCACTGCAATGTTCAGTATCTAGCATCTGAAGATCAATATAAATATTACCAAAACAAAAACTAAACATTTTCCAGCTTGCTCTTCCAGCGATGCAAATTACGGTCACAAAGAGTTACATGCATTGTTGTAATGAGGGCTATCATACAGTGGAAAGAGTGTGTGGAAAATGTGGCTGGCCTTACAAAAGCTTCACGCAGCTTCAGAACTTGCCGGCACTGTCGCTGCAGCTCACCAGCCTTGGCCTCAATATGTTTCCTTCATGAAATACTGAGCACCAAACTGCTGGCATCCAGCTGGGGTTATTTACTATACTACAGGGGTCACTAGAGACTTTATAGCTTTGCCCCTGGGTCCTATCAGCTCTCCAGGATGATATATCATCAATAAAACATGGTCACCCCAGCTCTTTGTTCCACACTGTAAAGATGGCGTGGCCGCCATAACTTTGTGTTTGTACACAGCTGCCATGACATGATATTACATGTAGCACGTATGCCGCTCTGTACATCTTCATTCCTCTTCTGGCGTGCTCACTGTGGCCTGGGAGAGGCGGAAAGGCATGATAGATGAGCTATGTTTGACCAACTATCTCTTCATTTTCTATCTTCGTCTCGTCTCACACACACACACACACACACACACACACACGCTCGTTCACTTCCTACTTGTCTCCGTCATTGGCTGCACCCCCATGTGTTAGAGCATATTTTTTGATGTCAGGGCAGCAAGGGAGCAGGAGATATCTTGTCAAAATCCAGGATATTAACAAACAAGGCCAGGGAGACCAGGGCCTATTGATTGTGTTCATTCCTCTGGCACCTTTTCTGCCATTGACTTCATCCACCACTGCGGACATTTAAGCTCTGTCTCAGCTCTTGTGCCTGGACTGTAGATCAAGAACAAGGCACTGCGAGGCAAAGTGCCCTGCGCACCATCTGCTCTGGCTGGGATTCCTGCTCTGCTCCATGTGTTGGGACTAAAGAGGCTTCTTTTCACATTGGACATCGAATGGTAGCCATCTCGCCAGTGAGGATGACAGCCTATCCTCGGCCACTTTGTTCATGGCTGGCAGTAATATACTATCAGGGAACTCTAACCAGCAGCTCAGTGGGCTCTCCTGACACTGTGCATTTCAGTGAACTCATTAACTTTATCTTTTTATGTCTTTAAGTGGGATTTTCAAACATACAGGGCCATTAAAACCATTAAAAACCTTTACATTTAGTTAAAGTCTCTTTTTCCCCCCATGTAGTTAAAAAAATCACTATACGTGATGTAATGTTCATAATGTCAATAAACTACATTTCATTGAGTTGTTCATTATTTACTCATTAATGCAAAGTTATACTGTACACAGTGTCATCTTGTGTCTCTTAAAAAACATTGTATCTCTTAAAGGTCATAAACCAAAAAGGAGAAAAAAATGTTCAGTTATCTTCAACTGCTGTCTTATCACACATCACAGACACTTTTAGCTGCAATTTTAGGACGGAGAAACACTAAAAAACACAGTAGTTCTGATAAAATGTTTTCACGTATGTCCTGGAAAATTGTGCCACTAGTAATGTTCAACAGGTCACTAACAACAAGGCACATGGGTCCAAGGAAAGTGTTTAAATATCAATATAATATCAAAGGTTTTGCAGCATGTGCAGAAATTCTACTGTGTGCACAGCTCAACTTCCCTGAGGGGAAAAAAGGTTGTGCTTTTCACAAGTTAATTGGATGCACCCTCCACCTCGAGTTGATCTTAACACCTACTGTATACTTGCTTTAATACTTAACACCTGCCAACTGATGTAGCAGCTCCAATCTTTAATTAGGAATTTGACCTGACAGCATGGATCGATACTTCAGTTGAAAGTTATGCATGCTTATTAAATCTTTTTTTTTTTTTTTTTTTTGGAATTATCTATTGAACATTGGAAGGGATCCAAAAGGAGTATGAGCTGGGTTGTGCTCCCTTTTTTATTAAGCAATGTGGGGAAGTATTGGGTGGTCCCATACTCCCTACCTCTCTTTCTTCCTCTTGCTCTTATGTTGTCTAAATCCTATTTATGACTCAGACAGTACCTGTGTATGGTGTCTTCCTGAACCATCATAGGTTGATGTGCCATGTCATCCTTTCAGAAGGTGGCAGAACGCTAGGCCTACTCTGTGATGTTGCACAGAATAACTCGCTATTAAACGTTTCTATTTACACATATATGCTACTGAATTGTTGAATTCTGGGTTTTTATAATTGGCTGTCTTTGTGTTTTTCTTTCCTTGAGTTTTCTATTTCTATTATTATCATTCCTCTTGACTAGGTTGCTTTTCTTTAACCAAACAAAAATGTACTTAATTGGATAATCTGGTGTTTTAAAAGACACACACACGGTAAATGCAGTTAGGGAGAATGTATTTCAAAGAACCCCACAACACAGTTATCTTTTCTTTTTTTTTTTAATGAGTTTGAGTCCTAGGAGGAGGTATTTGCAGAGCAGAGAGAAGTGGAAAGTGAATGTCAAGAAGTTAGCTGTTGTCTGAGAGGTCCTCTTTTGACCTTTAAGACTTGTTTCAGAAAATATGAATGCTGCCTTCTGAACATCCCTGGTAGTTGTTTTCCTCTCACCGTCTCATTTAGCAGCTCCGTGTCGAGGCTTATGTGTGGAATAGCACCCTTGTAGACATCTAATGCTAATTGCAGTCTGACTTTTTCTTTTTCCTCCCTGTGCTATTATATCTCATTTTGTCGTGACTATCTTTTGGTGAGCAGGTGTACTCAAGTGACATTTTGTTTTGCTCTTTGAACTGATCCATCTTTTCATTTTTCTCTCCTCTTTTTCTTCCCCTATAGGTGACTCATCTCAAGTCGGTAAGTCAACTTCTTTCTATACCTTCGTCCACCCTTCCGTGCTCTTTTATACGCACTCACCCCCGCTGCCATGGCGACTGATAGCCCATCTTTATTATACAGTACAGTTAGGCATGAACATTAACATGCTCACAAACAAACCACCAATTATCTCCTTTAACTTCAGTTGGCGTAAAAAAATGAACAATGAGACTTTCCTTTGAAAAACTGCTAACTGTTGAATAGAAATCACTTCTTTCTCTCTCTCCCTCCCGCCCTCTCTCTCTCATTTTCTATTTTTATGCATTGCAGGTATTTGATATTGCCTGCTACATTACCTTATTTTCTTTGCGCTGTATATTGGGGGGGGGGGGGGACGCACAGAACTCTTAGTCCCTACTTTGCGAGTCTCATAAGCTGCATTGCTTTCCAATGTAAATGCAAATTTTAAAGGTTTTAGTGAATGACTAGCCAGTTTGGGAGCCCAGGCTCAATTATGGTTAAGAAACGTTGTACTGTACAATGTTGTTGTGCTGCACTGACCGCCTCATCAGGATCCAGGATTCAGTGAGTTGTTGTCATTTTCAAGTCGGGGAAGTTTGTGAAAGTGACTCATGTTGTGGCTCAGAGGCAGTGATTCAGATTCCGAGGTATGGATTTCAGTAAAAGACTTGTACATGCACTTATACAGTTTTCACCCATTATTTGGTCCTCTGCCTCAAGTGGATTTTCAACACACCTATCAGACTTTCAATCTGTGTGGCTGACTGCCTCCCATGTTTGAATGGGACTTTTGGTAGCAATTCAGACGTACAATGCGTATCCTCACTACTATTAATGGCTCGCTTTCTTTAAGCAAGCGCTTCCACATTGCACTAAATTTCAAAATGACCTTCCCATTCATGTAACTTATGAGAGGGAAATGCAAAGTTATGGGCAGATTCCATTCCATCCTCCATGTTGTTGTCTACCAGGCCTAAAGTGCTCTGGACCTTTTGAGGCGTTTATTAAAAGGCGGACAGAGGCTTTATCTGTAAATATGCTGACATGTCACAGTACGCTAGCTTTCTATCAGCACATCATTTGGAGTCGGTGGGGGTGGAAGACACGAGCGGGGGATTGGGGGAGAGAGCAGAGATGGACAGACTAATGGGATGTATCAACACCTCACACAAACAGTAAGAAAATGAGATGAGTAGAGTTTAAAACTCTAGCTCACAGCACTTTGCGGCAGCCAACTCCTGCTTTAGTGATGTGTCAGTGTTATCGCTCGCCTTCTAATAATTAGCTTTGTCTCGCTGCAGTACCTACTATGCATTAGGAATTGCAAATAGTAATCTACACCACAGCAGAATGTGTAGCACGTAATGAGAAAAACATGCAGTCACACTCACACAGTCATGATAAAAAGGTTTCTAACCAATCCCATGGTGTGTATTTTCCCCTGAGTTCTGTACTGTGATGATTCAAGCATGTCTCCTGATCCTTATACGTAAACCGTTTTTTGTGTGTGTCTGCTTGTCAAGCTTTGTCCAGTGAGCGTTTTGCCCAGAGATCTCATGTCGTCTGAATACTAATGTGGCATTTTGTCAGTCTGCGGCAGCTTGGAAACCGGGTGGGGACTGGAGGTTTGGTTAGGGACATGTTCACCCTCGGGGTGCAGTGGAGAGTGGGGACAAATGCTCAACTACCACACCCTGCAAGGATCAAGATCCAGACAGGCCAAGGAAGAAAAAAAAAAAACTAATTAAAATTTGATCTGTGAGGCCGGTGCAAATTGAGTTTCATCTTCATTAAGACCACCAGGCAAAGAAGAGGGAGATAATTCAGTTTTGAGATACAAGCTGTTTCTGTGTCATCCCGCACATTCAACACAGCTCTGACATGCATGCACATTTTGTAGATCTCATATTTAATTTTTTTGTTCTACATACACAATAGCACTGCAGTCCAAACATCTATTCATGTTCTACTGAAGGACCAGTAAGGCAACAGTGGTAGTTTCAGGTGGGAACAGTGTACATAGATTAGATTATTATTTACTGTGCAAACGTCATATCTTGCAGCGAGACAGTCATTAGCAACCTGTGATGGCAGCACCATCTTCGCAGTGGTGAGATGCACCGTTTCTTTAAAATTGGATCAGCTTTGCAAGATATTGCCATCTTACTGGTGCGCTCGCACACACTCTCTCACATTATTCCACTGAGGTTTTGCCAATAATTCAATAATGCTGTCCAAATCCACATGGGAACAAATGTCACATCCAGCTCCACACCAGTCAAAGAATTTGACAATCGGTGTTGCAAAATATATCATTGCGGCAAGTTAATATCACTGTTTTTCTAGACAGTCAAGTTTTTCTTTTCACCGCCTGGGTTATGAGGCAGGTGGTGGCAGGGGTAATTGTTGTCCCTTAGATGTAGAGGCAGGCAGGCTCACTACAAGCAGAGATCCTTATCCTATTGCTGAATTTCATTTTGACTCCAAAAAATTGGCATTGGCAGAGGCAGAGACATATTTCTGTGTACATCTCTGTCTCTCTCAAGCCTTGTTCTCCTCAGCTCAGATGATTAGCATCTCTCTTTCCCCTCTTTTTCTCTCTCCCTCCCTTTGAATGCCAACCTCAGGCTAGTCAGAGCCAGCCGAAGCCTCTTCAAGCTGATGCTGCCATGGGATTGGTCCTGCTCACCACACATGGTACCAAGGATGCTCAGTGAACCACACATATGCAATTTGAACAGGGAAATGAGGGATTCAGGCTCTGTGTTGGGTGGAGGGTGGCCCTTAGTAGAGCATATTGTTTTTTTTCTCCACACTCCCCATCTAAAATGTTCAATAGTCAGACAACCCCTCACAAAATGTGTCAATGCCCGGAGCTATTTTTTAATTCAGTCATAGTTTTCTTTTCATACAACTCCCAAAGTCTAGCGTTATGTATTTATTCATCATGTAAGTTGCTTTATTATGAGCAAACACAGTCATGAAGGAACAGCCCCACTGTGAGCATTGAGACAATTATTAACTTTCCCAATTTATTTATCACCTTGCTGCACACTGAGGCAATGTTCTGTTTGATAGCCGCGACCTGGCTACGTAATTGAACAAGTCTTGTACGTCAAATCCAAGACAATAAAGACACTTTATTATCCCTGGAAATGCAACCAGTACTTAAGTTATTTTCCCTGTCTGGTGATAAACAGCACAGCCTCAGAAGAGCCCAACAAAATGGCCATTCCACAATATAACACCGCGCCTGTGGCCACATTTACATACTAGAGGAGGGCGGTAATGAGATAGCTACCTGCGATAATTACTACTCAAGGCGTCCGGCTCTCATCCCCTACCACAGGGAACCAGTTTAACTCACTACAATTAAGCGGCCACTCATTTGCTCCATTTGAGGCACCATTTATACCATTTTATGCTCCACTGTGTCTTAACACAACGGTGGCTTAAATAGCGGAAACTTGTACCAGCAAATGCGAAAGGATGCACGGATATGTAGCTTTATAGATTGGAAAATGATAGACAGGCATGGGGAAGTAAGAATAATTTATACCCCCTCTGGAATTGATATGCATCTCACATTTGGACTAGATCCTGGTCTGATTTAGCTGGATTACATTTACAACTGATGGTAAAATGTCTATTTCCATTATCAAGACGTTCCTCTTGTAGTATATGCATTCTTTAAAATTGTCAGTGGACACATCGTCTTGCTTGTTCCCCACCCACAAGCATTCTGACAAGTCTGTTTTTGACAAGGATGTTATTTTTTCATCTGCCTCCTTCCCTCCTTAAGATCTATTTGCGTGTTTGTGTTTTTGCTATACAGTATTAGGATCAGGGATGTAACACATGCTGCCTTTGTTGTTATTGTTACCATTTCTTTCTGGCCGGAGCTGGTTTGGATGATAGGTCTTCAAGTCAGAGGTCTGAAAACTTTATCACTCAGCTGTCAGGACAGATGTTAATGCTAGGTGGGAAAAGAAGTGCGTGTTTGACCCTTTTCTCCCGGTATACAAAACCATAAATGGCTGTATATACAGTGTGACTGTGGTGTGGCTTAGAAATGACATCATTAACACTAATGACAATATATCCTTGACTTGTAAAATGTTTATGCTGCTGACGGTGACTCTGTAAGTGCTCTGCTGACTTTTTTTTTCCCAGGCTGGAGAAATCCCTGACATGGCAATCACTCAATCCTACTGCCGTTATATTTTATCCATGTCTTGTCTCAAACGCATAAATTAAACTGTAATATCTTGACTGCTGAGAAATTGCGTTGGATTGTTATAAATGATGTGCGCGTTGATAGCGTGTGATCGTTGAGCTCAGTGTATTCAGCCGAGCAATGGGAGACTACACAATATGAATAAGCGATGCAGAGCGCTGCTAGATCTACATTGGTTCCAGCATGTGAAGATTAACGGCTTCCGCTTCCATTAGCCTCAGAGTAATTGTTAAGACAGCGATGAGCAGTCCATAGCTCTAATCCTCAAATCAAAGAGAAGTTGCACAGACCCCCAAAATTCAGGTTTGATTTCCTTCGCTCAAAAAAAAAAAAAAAAACGGGACTAAATCTTTCCGTCTTGCTCAGAGATCACAGCACAGAGGAGACTTGCTTCATGTATTTACTAATTAGCTAGAATTTGAATCAGGGTTTTTGAAAGACCTTGTCACTAACTACAGAATGATAAAAGTAATGCAAGCGTTGTTGGTTTTATGTTTCGAAGCTAGTCTGGGGATTCTTTAACTTGCAATAAGGGTGTGACATACTGTACACCATTAAGAAATCCTGCATCTCCTGGGAAAGTGAGAGTGAGAAAGAAGAAGAGTGTGAATTAAGTCAGATGGGGTGGGGGCAATATACAGAGATGAAAGGTTCAGGGAGAACAAAGCGTGTGAAAGAGGTGAGCTTGGTGTGTAAGAGTTGTTTTTTTTTTTTTTACACACACACTCTTGTAAGACACAGTTGCAGAATCGTGAGGAAGACGGACTATCAACAGAAAAAAAAACACACAAACACATAGAATTTATCCTTCCACCTTGACCTAACCTTTCAGCTAATCCCCCGATGTTTGAAGTTGCACAGAAACGTCCTATCTCCGTTCATATTTCCTCCTTGGCATCGATTCACATGATGTTCTTTGCATTTGTGTGGAGCGCAAGGCTGAACTTCATTACAATGCTCGGCAGGCTCATTGCAGATCTATTAAGTTGATTTGACTCCATGAGGGGGGTAGAGGAGGAGCTGGTGTGTGAGGAAAAAAGGGCAGTGTAATGTGGTTATATTATGGGAGCAGCAGGGGTGTGTGCTAAGTACAGGGCCAGGCCGCCGCTGTAGATGGGCCTCGATGCCCTGTAGCTCCACAGCTTAGGGGGAGCGTTCATTAACAGCCGCAGCTTATTACCAACAGCTGGTGCTGGGTACTGCCCAAGGCCAATGGCATGCATTAACACACACCATCACACACATACGCATCCGTGCACTTTCACTCGCATGACTTTAAATTGACTACATTCATTCCCTAACTTAATAACATTCATTCCTTTTTCTTTTTTGATGTATATGATGCTGTGAGTGCGCACTGCAAACAGGAGATAAAAAGCACCACCACATTTGCATTCTTTTTATTGGAAGACACTTTATTTTCTGTGGCCTGAGCTCTGCCAGTTACCCATTATCTCCATAAATTAACTTTAAAATTAACTTTTATTTTCTGAAAAATAAAAAAAAAAAGATTACTTTTTCCTCTACTCTGACATGAACCTAATCCTAAATGTAACTTTAACTGTAAAACGACAAAACCTCAGCATGCATGTCCTCACTCTAACTCTGACTGTCTGTAACTCAATCTTGTTTTCTCTTTCACACACACACACACATAGAGACACAACACTTGCCTGTGTTGCCCCAGAGTTCGTGACAGTGTGACTGTGGGTCTGAGGAGGCGCTGACAGACAGAGTCAGCAGCACAACGTCCACTCATGCAGACTCTAATCGACTGAGCGCACACACCTGTAAACTCCACACAGCTGCACTGTGCGGAGATATAAGTCCGTGTCTGAGGGAGACTGTGTCCATTTATTGTTCGGCTTTATATAAACGCGGTTTAATTGCGTCGTGTGATAATATTGTGACTGATGAGTGAAATGGAAAGTGATCCAAATTAAGCTGACAGGAGACAAACGACCTTAGGGCAGGGTTAAACACTGCATGTTTTATGAAGAGCTACACTGGCTTTGTGAAAGTTTGGTTAGGCACATTGCATGCATGATATATGACAGTGCTGAAAATCATTTTGGCTGTTGGTAGACACAGACATATTTTAGCATGTGGAGTAATCGTAGGAGGTGAGCTTATCCCAATGAGAAGCTGCACTCGCTCCGAAACTTCATAGTTAAAATTAATGAAATGTGTGTAAACCTTCCAAGGCTTATTTTTATTTGACTTCCACTGCCACAGTTAGACGTAAATGTACATTTACATGCCCTTAATTATTTGCACATACTTAATGTCTGCTTCACCAGTCTTTAGACGTGACAAGGAAAATAACTGCAAGGAAGCGCAAGTTCAGCAAATGCCTGTCACGTTGACTCTCATGTTTCACAATCGCACGGCTGACAATTGCCGAAGCTGTAGCCACGTATACTGTCGCGCTCACATTGGCATTCATGAGTCACACATACTGCGTCTGCAAATCATCATGGGCAGTGACATCTCAATCATCGTCAAATGTCAAAAAGGTGATCAATAATGGAATAGAGTTAAAGGGGCTGATATCGAAACATTTACCAAGTGCTTCACAGAATGAAACAAAATAAGGAAAAACATAGAGAGATAAGATGATGAACCGAAAGCAAACAAAAACAGAAACTAAAACTGAACACGGCTTATGAATCAACTTTTCTAAATACACCTTTGCCATATTAAAGATCATCATACATGCTCAGTTAAGTGTCAAATGACCTCATAAAATAATAAGAATGTAATTTGACTGCGTCTTTCAGTTTATTTATTGAATTTCGTCCTTACCGCATCACACTTGGTTTGCTCCAGAAAACCGTGTGTCCACCTGGGCTGAAGTATGCCTTATTTTCACACATTTTGACTTATTGTCAGTCTGGAACTGGTATTAAGTGGGCTGAAGTGATTTAAGCAGAGGTCTGCGAAATTATTGAGCATATAAAGCACTGGATTCTGAGTTTAGAGTCAATAATGTGTCTATGTTTTTTTTGTTTGTACGAATTTAAGGAACAACACGGCGATGCAGATAGACCATACATCATTATGACAGACACTGAGCTTCTGGCACATTTAGCTGCTTTACAAACACACTCTTCCTGTTTCTCTAGGCTGGTATCAGATTATGTATTGCCACAGCAGATATCTGATCTGACCTGTGCTAATGTAGAAATCTGCTCTGTCCTTTTTCTACTGCACAGACAGAAATGAAAAAGATTATTTCTGTCACTTAAGGGAAGAAAAGTGACACGTAGTAAGGCTGCATTGTAGACAAAAACACGGAAGATTCCCTGATGGACGAAGGATTAAAAAAATATTAGAAAAACACACAACAGATAGAGATCAATTGCTCCAGTTGTAGCATTTAAAAAAACTGAATCATTTGCCAAATAAGTGAAACCTTTGTATGATTAATGTAAACAAATCGGCTATGGTGGAAACAGCTGACCTCCTCTACTTCTGTAAGCACAATTAAAGATAATATGCTACTCTTTAATCATTTGACATCCACACCCTATACTTAACAAACATCCTTATAGCTAAACGGCAGAATAAGTCGTTTGACAATGACTCCCAAAGCGACATATATGACCGTTGGTGGGTACTAGCGTCAGGCTTGTGGTTAACGTTGTGAAATCTTCGCGCTTTGTTGTTAGGCTTAGGCACCAGAACTACTTGGGTATGTTTAGGAAAAGACCATGGTTTGGGTTAAAATAAGCGTGTTAGTTACGTAGGTTAAGTTACGCTATGTAAGTCTGCTCCCGTCATAATTACTATTTCACTAGAGGTTGTCGCCAGACAACGAATGAATGTAATTATAGGTCGTAGTAAGCGACCTATATGGGCATATTTTCGGGGAGGAGCGGTCTGAACATACAGGTCACTGTAACTGTAAATCAAAATTAGCTTTTAGTTTTAGGTTCCTGTCTTTTATGATATACTTTTCCTGCTCAATTGTTTTGTTTTTCCTGATTGATGTCAATTGTATCTGATCCCATGTGATCTCACTCCTACATGAATCATTGCATAATTTCAACTTGGTTATGTAATTTCCAGCAGTGAAATAGGTGTCAACACACTCCATTCTCACCCTACCCCATGTGAGGCCCTGGGGCCCAGGGATCCCAGCGTGCCACAGCCACTGTGTATCTGTTAGTTATAACAGCTCTGTGGTTCCCAGGCCACGGTCAGCAGCAGCCCACAGCCGGCCTGATCGATAGTGAACCCAATAGGAGGGATGAGGTCCATGAATCAACCTGTCTGGATATGAACCAACACACACACACACACACACACTCGTGGCAGGGCACATACAGTATGCATTGAACTAAAGCATAGCACATACACAAGTGCTTATATGTAAAGACAAATGATCCATACGTAGACGACTGATGTCCCATACCATCAGAATCACCAGCACTATGCACACACTCACACACTCACACACACACACACACACACACACACACAGGACATGTTTTTGTCCCTGATTATAGTCTAAATGATCTAATTTAAAGTAGTTCAAAAGCTTAACTGTTTCCAACGTTTTACATTGTGTTAGTTCTTTTAATGAGTTTTTTCAGCAATCAGGCACGCAATAAACTGGCATGCGGAAATACTGTCATGCTACACAAACAGGTTTTCAGTCTGGCTGCTGGTTCCACTGCTTAGAATTTCATTACACACATTAGTGCAGCTCGTGTTCGCAGTACATCCTTTTATTTGGGATAAATATGGACATGAAATGAGTTGTTTATCAAACCGCGGCTTCCATAACTAAGATAAATGGATGAAGCTTCCCTGTGCGCTGTGTTTGATGGCTAGTAAATCTGTACGTTAGAACTTAAGGGAGTCTATTGAAAAGCTTGGTACAGCAGCGTCCTGGTAATGCTGTGTTTTAACTACAGTGGTGGCTATGTGGTTGTCATGTCGGTTAAAAGTGTCCAGCCTGAAATCTACTAAAAACCTGCCAAAAGGAAGCTGAAACTACTCAAACGTCAAATGTTTTACCAGAGAGGCCATACTTATTACTTCAGGGTCAGTATGCATTTTAGGATGTTTGTGATGTTCTATTTCTATTGCTACTAAGCCACTGTGCAGCCAACTGTGATTCAATCTAAAAGTACCCCAAAAGGTTTGAGAAGTTAAACAGTTGTTAAAGATGAACTTTGTACTTTCTACACTTTTTAAGTACTGTACAGCCCATCTCTATTTCCTCATATGACAAGACACAGAGGGTTTTTAAAAAGTCTGTATTCCACCATCTCAGCAGGCAGTTTTATGTTATATCCTGTCTCATAACCCAGCACAAAAGAACTCCACAGCCACCAGTACAAGGGCCAGGAGCCTAGTTGGTAGTGTGGCTGAGGCTGCTGCATAGCCGCTGTGCTGTTTTATGGTGGACTACCTAGAGTTTGATAGGACCCTGGTTTCCTGGCTTGTGGTCTCACACAGAGTGTGAATGTTTGCGGGATGGATGTTTGGATGTCAGTGGCTGGCACAGGATTTCATGGCAGCCCCCCTGCTTCTCTATATACAGTATATCTCTATCAGACAAGTATGCAGTGGATGGTCAACGGTCTTCAGTATGTTGTCCAATACAAGTATCTGGACTGATGCACTGGCTTTTGGGGGGAGGCAGGCGAAAGACATAGACACCAAAGTGATGCATTCATTTCCTTCCTCATTGCATGTTACCACCTCAACAAACATTGACTACATGTATATGCATGCAAGAAATTAGGTTACTGGGTTGAGGTTGGTGTTTATTAACCTGGTTATTGTAAAACCCACATTTATTGTTCTCTCACAAAAACACACAAGAGCACAAAAGTCTCATCAAATGTGACACCACATTTTATTTTGCCACTGTAGAGGGTAATACATGTTCTGGTTAAGACTCCTTGCGATGTAATGGGAACGACCACTGGCTGGAGGACAGGATGACAGAAGTTCAGGAGGTCAGGAAGTGTCATCAGTTGCTAAAGAGTTAGAACTAATCCCCATGATATTTTAGCTGTCAAGTCCCCCATTACCTAAAGGCTAAATTGAACAACCATGGAAAGGGAATTATGTCAGTGCATCCCCAATTCCACCAGCTCTTCCTCTGCAGTCCTGTGGTGTTGCTGTGGAGTAAAGCGTCCAGCGAGTTGGTACTTGGAGGTGATAAATGGGGGCCGGTAGACCCGGAGTGTTATCAGTGCTACTAAGGCCTGCAAACTAGGAGAACACGGGGTTTTGCTCTGGGGTAGGACACAGCCAGGCTATGAGGCTGATATATCACTGCACAGTCACAATAGGATTCCTGTTGTAAGGGCCTCAGCGAACATTGTGAGAACAAGAGGGCCAATAGGTGCAGGAGTGTCTGTTTATGGAGAGGTTATGTAATTTATGTTTGTATATATGTGTGTGTGTGTGTGTGTGTGTGTGTGTGTGTGTGTGTGTGTGTGTGCGCGCACGATTTAAGAGTCCTCATACAGTTTGATATGAATCACTCACACAAAATTTTTGTGTTCCTCATTGAGTGTAGAGTAAGGTGAAGTATATATTCCACTCTGCAGCAGAGATGATTGAGTTTTTACTAGATCTGCTGTGTGTGTGTGTGTGTGTGTGTGTGTGTGTGTGTGTGTGTGTGATTGATAGATATGCTTGTTAAAAAAAGGCATGCGGCTGTGAAACGGCCGACCAATTAAATCCAATCTGTTCCAGAGGACAGATGACATCATAAAAGTGCGTCATCCTGCTAGTGCCTACACCATGCCCACACACACTCACTGTCACACACACACACACACACACAGATACATACATACACATACTACGGCAGCACGTCAGCTCCTAGTTTCCATAGAATGACATTTGTTCACTGTGCTAAAAATATGTACTTGAAAGAAACCATCATCATCATTCGCTTGACTGTCTTCTACTCCTTCTCCTTTCGTCTTCATCTTTGGACCTGTATGTGTTGCTATATGTGTGTGTGTGTAATTTGTCTGCCTGTGCGTTTGGAATAGAATGTCCCTTGAAGCAAACAACATTTTGAGTTTCACAGTGAGAAAAAAGATCAAATACAACAAATACAATGCAACGTATTGCATGTGCAGCATCCAATTTAGACATTCTCAACAGTAGAGATCCTGTTATGTTTTAGACATGTAACTCAGTAAAGTAAAAACATCAGTTAAGAGGAAAAACTGTAAATGAAAATTGTTTCATACGTTTAGCCTGCATTTGAATCCCTCACTGTCATGTTGCCTTTCAGCTCTTTCGTGTTACTTTCTTTAACTTACAACAGCTCTCCCTTTCCTTAAACAGCAATATCACACCTACTAGCTTTGGCAGTCAGCCTACTTGATGCTGAAACCTGCTATCGCAACAGAATCCAAGACATAACAAAAAGACAACATCAGTAACAGACAGTGGTTTGGATCGGAGGTTTTGTTTTTCATGTATAATTTCCCCATCTCTGTCTTCCCCTCTCTCTTACTTAACTGTAAAGCTTACATTCTGTTGTCTGAGAGGTAATTAATGTAGACGAGACAGTTATGCAACACTTCTCCTCTTCTCAGCCTCATTGTGTCCCTCCTCCATTTCTTTTTTCAAGGCTGTTGTGTCACTGCAGAATAAAGTGGGCCGTACTTTAAAAATAGATTTCATGTCAGTTTTTCAAAAGTCTACGGAGACCAGGAGGTGTCATAGAGTAAAAAAAAAAAAAAAAACAACGCTAATCTGTGATATCAAGTTACTCACTTGGGCTCTCGATTTAAAAATGTGTGTACACAGACTCCAAAATGATAAAACACCTTCATGTATGTTGAGTTTAGACTCTTTCATTTTGCTGAGTCTATATTCGCATGTCAGATATTTTTACGCATGTTGCACATCAGTGGTAACTTTATTAATTAATATAAGGGACAGTAAGACATTTTAGTGGTGGGGAGGGGGGCTGAATCTGATATTTCATTTTACTAAAAAACAAACTAAAAAACAAAACAAAAACAACACTACCCTCCACTCAATATCTCAACATATCATATACATATTTACAGTATGGCAAATGTCACAAAATGGTGAAAATACAGCCACTTTTTATATTCTTAATAAAGACCTTCTAAAATAAACCATTATTACAGCCACTAAATGGGTGAACCTGGCACAGGCTCCAGCTCTGTGGCTGCTGAAGGGCTTGAGCAGTGGGATATTTCTCACTGTATCCTGAATTACAAATAATAGCCTAAAAATAACTATATATTAGATCAGGTGATGTTCTACCCAGATGTGCGACTGTCAGTCATAAGTCAAAACCAGTTACATGATGCCGAGTTGCACGTCCAGTCCTGTTGGAGACGTGTCCTCCAGACGGCTGTTCCAAAAGAGCACGCGGTTAAATATCAAACCGCAGAGACAAAGCTGTGTGCCGCATGTGTTCTAACTCTATTGACTGGTAAGCTCTTTTATGCACAGCTGAGTTGGCTTTTACGCACGGTGACATGAACAATTTTTTTTTTCACTGTAACCCAATGAGCAAAATAGCCACAGACACCCATTATGTTGTGTTGCCTCACTACAGATTCAAATTAATAAAAAAGATCAGATGATAATATAACCTGATACAGTATGACAGATATTTCAAGGTCCGTCATAAAACAAATGATGCCTGAATCACATAGCCATGCTTATTGGAGACTTGACCTTAAGTAGGTCACGGTTTCTGGGTGTATATTAAGAGGTAATAATAATGTGTTTGTCATAATGTCTCCTTTTCCCAGTAAGGCGCAAATTCAAAGCAGCACATGAGCGACAGGGCCACAGTCTGATGAAAAAAACACAGGGTGGACCCCAAGACAAGCTAATACCCTAGGAACTTATCAAAAAACTTCCTGAATTAATACTGATTTTTAACAAAACAGGTGGCCGGCAATTTCTGATTGAGGGCATTCCCCCATTACATCATCAGATACCAGACACATCCAAATTGCACAAAGCCATTCACCAAATTTGAACGTATTTTTTTTAATAAAAATCTAGCAAATCCTGCCCTCTGCACACGTGAGGCTCTCCTGTGAGTTAATCTATGCCAGGATCCATATAGTGTTTGTAATGTATATATTTTTTATGTGACTGGATAAACTTACAGCTTCAAAGTGCAGAATGTCACTCACCATTAGGTCCTGACCAATGCTGTCGCCATGACGGGACAGTTGATAAGCAGACATAATTCATGACATTATCACTGCTGTGCAAACGTTCGTAAAAAAATGCCCATTCTTAATTTGGAGATGTATCTGTCCTGCTGCTGTGTGATAGCTAACAGATATTCACTAATAAATATAAATAAACTGATTATTCAGTGACATGTGAACATAATCATAATTATAATAATTTTTTTTTTCTGTATATATTTTTTATTTCTCTTTTGGGTCTCGTGGGTAACTTTCCACACTGCAGTATGGAGTTTAGGACAGTGAGTAGAATATTCAATATTCACTCTTTGTCACCCAGCATGGGTTAACTTTATTTCATAAACATCGATTCAGGTGGAGGATTTGCCATTTTATCAAACATCAGAGCAAAGTCACCACTAAACTGTGGTATTTGAGTTGCAATCTGCCCCTCCGTTCTCACACTTTGATTAATTCACAATGATTTACAGGCAATGTGGTCACATGGGAAGGGATGGATGGTGCTTTCTAAATGACAGAAGATGAGGCAGAAACGCAATTAGAGTACACGTATGCTGTTGTCTACCCTATAATACACGCAGATAGCATTGCACACCTCACACCCCCATAAACAGAAGCACTCACACATTTTCTCCTACCTCTATGGTTATCCTATTAATTCTTACTTTCCATGGTTTCTTCCTTTTATGTGTCTTCTAATTAGCACTAGCTCCTAGAGAGAAAGACAGTGAAACACACACACACACACACACACACACACACACACACACACACACACACAAACACAGACACACAGACACTAGTTACATGGATGGAGTTTTATTTACCTTTTGTCACATGGGAGAATGAGCCATATGGAGGGCTGTTGATGTTAAAAAAGATAATTAAATTAAAATGTGCATTTGATTAAAAGCCTGCAGAACACCAGCGGTATCTTAAGACAATGGCTGTGAGCTTTTCTTGTCTGCATGTATAAATCCTATGCAGTCTGTCTTTCACAACCCAAGAAACAGAAAGTCAAGTTATTTTTGAGGTGTGAGGGATGCAGATCTCCTTACACATCTTTATCGTGATATGAAAGGATTCAAAAGGGGTGGTGTGCGTTTGTGTGTAGTGTGTGCGAGTTGAATTGCACCCAAGTCTTGGCCTTGAATACATATAACCCCCCCCCGTGCAACATTCAGGAGCTAGAATTAAAGTGGATTTAAGGAAAGCGGGGGTTGGAGGAGAGCGAGGGTTTATAACTCTAATTGCCATGCCCACCACTCATAATGAGACGCATTACAGAGCTGATGTTGTAAGATTAGGGTGACTTAAGAGACACGAGCAGCCTTACAGATCAGAGGAGAGCGAGAGAGAGCCAGGAAAATAACAGGGACGCATGAAGGGAGAGGGAGAAAAAGAGAGTAAGTGGTTTGTGATGGAAGGGGTAGTTCAGAAGAAGCTGAGACAGAAGTAAAAGAAAAGGAAAAAAAAAAAGGAATAAGAAAGAAGACGGAAAGGAGCCAAAAAAGGGATAACTCCATATATTATAACATTTATTTGATAAATCTCAAAGGGCTCTAAGGTGGGAGGGGAAAAATTGAAAGGATCATGTAGATATGTGGATGGTGGCATTGGAGGAAGGAGGGGTGAGAGAAAGAAAAGCAGACAGGGGACAAAGAAACAGACAAAGGAAATGCATCTGCATTCCTGTCAGCATGTGCGAACGACAGAGAAGCTCTCAGTTATTAAAGCGTTGACAGCCTCTGACAGCGGTATAGCTCCATTTTGCTCCGGCCCCATCACCGTCTTGACTGGAATTCAAAACAGGCCTGCATGTCATGTAGAACGCTGACAGGTGTTTGTGTCGCCTTTCCGTTAGAATTGCCACTAATAAAAAAATAAATAGAAAAAAAATAAATAAATAAAACTTCTGCCCATTCCCAGCAGCCCACTTGTTTGATTTGATTGTGTAGTAAAGCTGATTGGCTGGGACCCAGTCATGTCGAGGTTTCTGATATGCACTCAAAATTTGTATGGCTGCCAGCTGTTCAACAAAATATGCAGAACAATATAAATGCTAAAATCTGACTTTAGTGACAGTGGTTTAAAGTTTCATATCTAAAAATGGGTCTGCCATGTTACCACAGCAAACAAGAAAACTAATCAAACCACCCGATTGGAATGTTGTCACTAGACTGAATGGGCCTTATCAGTAGTTAGATAGATAGATATGGGTTAGAAGGGGCCTGCTACACCTACCAGTAGGTTCAGAAGGCTTCGGTTTAGGCAACAAAACTACTTTCAGGTTAGGAAAAGATCACGTGACACTTGAAGTCACGTGGCTTATGTAACTCATGTACGGAAGTACGTAACGCCAAATGCTTAGACCAAATTTGCTGTCTCCTGTTGCAAGACGACACTGTCTAGTGTACTGTAGTGTACAGTAATTGATGGAGTAATAGAATATGAAGGGTGAGGAGAAGATGCAAATGAGCTGCTGAGTATGCACCAAACCCCTCGTGAGTAAAATAAAGAAAGAGGAAGGACAATGTTTAAACGAGACAGTGGTTGCTTGAATGGTATTTTCAAAGTCCCCTTTCTAAGTGGATTTTTGTATGAATCATTATTACCACCAGATAAACATGCAAGACTTCATTTGCAGTTTACTTATTTTAGTAAAACGTACAATGCATGGAGATAGTCAAAGTTGACCTCTACTGTGCATTGTGCCCTTTAGAATGAATTCTCATCCAAGGACAGTGTGCCATTCATGAGGAACCTTTGATAAATTCCTGAGGCTGTAACCAAGGACTGCTCTGATTCACAGGGGCCTCGGTGACAAACAGCCTTTACTGTGTAACATGGTTTAATGGGCATAAGAGTGGACGACCTTCCACGCGACTTACACAACATCTTCATCATTGTATGACTGTGGGGTCTGTGCTGTGTGGTTGTGAGCGTGGTTGGTGTGTGTTTATGTGTGTATAAAGGGGGTTACGGCTGTGTGGATAGTGTAGAGACACATTTGCACCTATATTGCCTGATTTTCACTGTCTTTGAGAATGCGCAGTGAATAGCAATGGACACATTTCTGGGATTTTTGTTCTATGGAGACGGACATTATTACTCCCAGATGTCCACAATGCAATTCAGTGTCTGTACAATTTGCATGAATTTCAGTCTATTGATTTGCAGTGGATGGAGTGGGAAATGTATAATGATCCTTCACGAGGTGGTTTAATGTCAGAGATGCATGGGATAATATGGACCTTTGATGTACACCTGGCAAATTGAATTGGTTGGTAATATAATAACACTTGTTTATTTAGTGTAATAGTAGATGTTAAGGGCGGCATGGTGGTGCAGTGGTTCGCACTGTCACACGGGGGGTTGAGCAGGGTAGAGCGGGTTGGGGGTTTGATCCAGGTGTCCTTGAGCAAGACACTGAGCCCTTATTTGCACCTGATGGAGGCTAGGACCTTGCATGGCAGCTTGGTCGCCATCGGTGTGTGAATGGGTGAATGAGACCTGATCTGTAAAGCGCCATGTATGGAATATTATTGCATTAAAGCAAGTGGATGTATACATGATGCAGAGGTACCTGTGCAGCCATTTCCACCTCTTGTGCTGGGGTGAAGCCTATGTTTTATTTTGTTTTTTAACACTGACAGTTCTGATCGTTGGCCCAATAAGTGTGAATGAATTGTACATTTATTGTACAATGCGGCCAAATCCTGTGCCATGTACATGGGGTCGTCGGGCTAGGTGTAGCAAGTTCCGCAATACTGCCTGGAGCAGAATTAATGTAAAAGTCTAAATGAAGATGAACTAACTGAAATATTAGGCTTTTACAGTTACAGTATTGCAGGGAGCTAGTGCTGCGATTAAAGTTGTACATAGGGCTTCATCGCATGTTTTTGCAGAAAGGTTTTGAGGCACAGTAGACGCCATTAGTGTCTGTTAGCACTGATGCCAATCAGTCTACATCGAGCTGGATTTGACAGTTAGCTGCTCCCTATAGTGGCAGGCAGCACCAGGCCAATATGTTCCTGCAGAGTGGGTGGTAATGCTGTGTTGTTGTCTTTTATAGTGCCGTTGTGGTTCCAAAATGTAGCTGGTTTTAGGTCCATACCTTAGGCTCATTAGTATGCAGCGTTGAACTGAATTGAATTCAGATGACACGTGCACATATCAACTTAAAATGTGATGGCACTTGGAGGCAAACTGTAGGTAGTGTTACAGCAATATGACTGAATTGACAATAACTCATCATTTTGCACAAGTCTTCCTTGCACTAAACCCAAATATTACCAGAGGGGATTGAAGTATTCTCTAAAAATCCAAATCTAAAATCCACTACTGGCAGCGGCAACTTGGTGTGATTGTTGAAAAATAAATCAATAAAAAAAGAACACTTTTTTTCTGCAAAAAACAGAACATTTTCTAAGAAGAAGAATAACAAAGTAATAGGATTGTGCAGCCTTGGAGATGGAAAGTGCTTTCTAAGTGCTGCCTATATTTTTATTTTTTTTGTCAGCCAACAGCTTGGTCTGTTATTATTTATTTTTCTTTAATTGTTATTTAGACTTTCGAGAAAACAACAAATTTTAAATAGATTTATGACGATTGAAAAGCTGTTTTTTTTGTGATGCTCAAAACGACACACACCATTTTCTACACTCATCCACTCGTGGTTTTGCCACTGCTCTGCATCCTGACATTCCCTGTTTTTTATGTAATCACCATTCTAAACAGGTTGTAATCAGGCTGGCTCGGGAGAGGCTGAATCTGAAGCCTCTGCCTCTGATTGGGAACAACAACATGTCGGCCTCCCAGCTGATGGGATGGCAGGGCCACTCTTATTAATATGAATGCCTTTTTGTCCTCCTCTTTACTCTTGGGACGCAAATAGAAATAGAGTATATATTAAAGATGCTGGAAATGGGGGGTTTTTCCCCATGAAAAATCCACTGTGGAATTATGGACACATTGAAATACAAGAAGAAAAGAAAATGTGAATATGTGAGGGAGAGGTGTAAAAAAGAATAACATTAGACATCAAAAGCAGCAAAGACTGGGGGAAAAATGAGCAGATGAGCTGCAGAACAATGTGCTGCTGGTCTTAAGCTCACTCATTCTCAGAGAAAATCCAACACAGTTGTACCTTTGTCTTTATTTATTAACAACACTTTGATTAACATCAAAGCATAAAACGCTCATGTCCTGTTACACAAGGAAACCTGCCAAGGCTAAGGGAGACAAACAAAGAGAGAATTCTAAGAATTCATATCACAGGCTTCACTTTCGTATTTGTTGTTTTCTTCCCCAACACTGTGGGGTCTTTCATTCTACTCGCTCTCGCCTTAGAGATGGTGAGCTCATTGCCTTTTCCCAGCAGGCAGTTTCTTGTAGCTGGAGGCTCTCTGGAGGGTCAGCTAATGTTACATTTGGGGAGTCCTGTGTGTCCTTTATTGGTTTCAAAGTCAGCTGCAGGAGTATAGCAATATTCGCACATTTGCCTGTCTTTAGATGGATCCAAACAGAGGTTTGCTCATGTTGGATCAGTGAGTAACGTAGATGTGATAGAACAAGGATGAAGTTGTATGGTTTCTTTCAGTGCATCAACAAGTACACAGGGGTTGGTTACTTTAGGTCCGCTTCAAAAAGTCAATCAAACATATGCTTTAAAGTATTACAGCACGTAGTTACATTAATGCACACCATTAGAACACAATTGAAGTTCAAAGCAGATCATTCAAATGAAGAGCACACATACCTACAACATATTCAAAATGTAGGTATAAACTGTGGAATTCAATTTCATTATAAATTCAGAACACAAAATTCTGTTAAATGTCTCTTAAACTCCACCCTGCCAAGATACAAATGTGAAATACTGACTACTTAATATTTAATACTAGTAAATTTAAATGTATTGAATTGTTCATTGGTACTGATGCAGATATTGACTTTTGGCAGCTGTGGTCTAAAAGATTTGTTTTTTTTTTATCAGCTTTTAAAACTCATATAAACACTCACATTTGCTGTCTTGGCACACCTTTCAACCCTATTTTTAAAAGTCTGTCTCTTTTTCTTACACACACACACACACACACACACACACACACACACACATACCTCGAATATTCACCACAGTTCCTTGAGTGTTCACAGTACGCTGTTGAAAGCAGCAGAGTCCATTCGCTTGGATTCTGCCATTGTCGTCCACAGAAAAGCTCCTCTGTGTTTGATACAGTGTTGCAAACGCCGTAGCTCAGTGTCGAAAAATGCCTTTAATTGTGTTAGGGAGCCACAGGGCCTTTTTGTCCAACAGAGCTTCTGACAATATAGCTCTGATTATGGTTTTGGGCAAACAATAGCGCTGTGATTCGAGCCACTTGGCCAGTGATTGCTGCCAACGCGTACTTTCCAACTTTGTGTTCTCGTGATGGAGATGGCAGGGGACGGCGTCAACCTCCTCCTCGTGAACCACTCCAGATTGGGGTTGCTTGTGTTTGTCTCTGGGTGGTTGGCTGTTTACGTGTGTTCTCAGACTCTCTCCATGTTCCTTTGCCTTTACAGGAAATGCTGTCGTCAACCCTGTGACATTTTCACGAAATTGAACTATCAAACCGCCACTTTGAATACTAACAGTATCAAGAACATGGCACTATGACTCCAGCAGTCTCTCGATCCCAGCTCTGTGGGCTGAGTGGACGTTGAGGTCAGTGTGAAGGACGGGGTCCGAGGGTTCTGTTAGCTGTGGGTTAGAGGAAGCCGACAGATAAAACCCAGCCAGTATCTGGCCATCGCCCGGCCACTGTACACTGCTTTCACCTGCAGCAGGTGGCGAGACCCGAACACTTGACACACACTCCGCCAGACAGAGTGATAGATGACTGTTGGCCCTCTTTGTCATGACGAGAACGGGTCAGGATGAATACACACACACACACACACACAACAAATGGCATCCCATCAGGGACATTGTCCTGCCACACACCCAACAGCTGCCCCTTTGGCTCAGCAACACTCCACATTCAGCTTTCTTTTTTTCCGCCATTTCTAACCTGTTAAAGTCCACAACAAAGACTTTTTTTCTCTGCCGACCAGACCCAGTCAGTCTCACCCCCCAATGAGGGGGTTATATACGTATATATATATATACGTTTCTGTTCTCACGATGCTAGTCTCGCATAGCCAGATCTGTCTCCACACTTTGGAGAAAGGTCTGGCTTAACCCATCGTTGTTCTGGGATAGGGGGAAATCTAACGCTCTGGCTGCTAGCTCGGAGGTTGTTGATGATGTTCACGTAGCGACGGGGACATTGAAAACAGTAACGGACAGATAGTGGAAGGGGAGGTCACCAAACTTATTCCAGCATCCCACATCTGGTGAGTCATACTATCATGACGCAAACATAGACACTCAGTCAGATTGGATTTGTGACTAAATGCAGTCAGAGTCTGAGACGGACACACAAAGAGTTCGTGCAGGCCATTCATGCTTTTGAGCCTGCATGTGTTGAAGTTTCTACGTTAATTAGGCTTCCCTCCAGGCTTCACCGACATCAAAACACACCGAGACGCTGCAAGACAGATGCATTTGATGGATCTGTTCAGCTGCCTTGCCATGCAACAGGCATACAGGTAGCTTGGCACAGGCGCAGATAAAGAATATTCACAGCACGTTTTAGTTATTATCACAGTCGTGTTTTACATTGTTTCCCCTTGCAAAGCCTCTATCTTTTCTCTAAAGACAATGTTATGTTTTACTCTGCATGTATGATTTTTTCCCCTAAAATATCAGGTATTCGGTTTTTAGAACATGGCAGTCAAAGGAAGAAGGCACTGCTTTGTTCTGCTGAAGTGATTTAAAATAAGAGACAGTTTAATTAAAACTGGACATTTGTGCACAATGAAAAGAAGAGATTTATCTTCTTTCTCCATCAATTATCTGGCGGAGGGAGCTCAGGCATAGAGCAGACTAGCAATGTGGAGGCTTCATTTTGGTCTGCAGAACTTCCTGTGGAGCAGCGACCTGGCAAAAATTATTTTCAGTTGATGTGAGGTTTTATTCTGCACATATTTGATTTGGCATTTAGTTTGGAGCCTTTCAAGTTTAAAGCCAGATACACACAAAAGGCCAGCATGTAGGTTAATACGTACCATTACTGCATGTATTTTCATCATGGGTGTTGATATGGTAATCAAGCCTTTTTATTCTTACATTTATAGTTGTAATACTGTAAAAACAAAACACCAGGACGGCATCTCCTTCAACCACGAAGAAAGTGCTCCATTCAAACAGTAATCACTGTTGGTAAATGTGCACCTTGTGTGCTATTCCGTTCCCAGTGCAGCCTTTCAATCACAACAGAATGGATGCTCCCCAGAGAAAGCTGTGTATTTGCAACAAATATGCAAATGTTTGATGAAAAGCAAAAAGCCCAACCTACACACTCCGGGAATTCATCAAGCAAGATGACAATATGAAACGTGTAATACAGCTGGGGCAAAGTGAATGATAAAATTGCAGGTAGGAAGCTTGTGTGGGCGGACAGATGGAGAGAGAGAGAGAGAGAGAGAGAGAGAGAGAGAGGATAGGTGGAGAATGGGAGAGGAGAGGAGTGGCGGAGGGGGCAGGGTTGTGTTGGAGGAGGAGAGGATGGCACGGGGGTGAAACTGCTTTCTTCTCTTGGCAGGGTTGAAGAGGAGGGTGGGAGAGCAGCAAAGGGCTGGAGGTGGGCAGGAGAGCACACTCACTATCTGATTCAATTAACAGCACATGCTCGAAACAGAGGTGCTGCTCCTGGGCTACGGATACACTTCTGACATTGCCTTTTATTAAAGCTTAGACTTAGTCACATCTGATATAACCAGAGATTTATGGACACTGACTGGGTGAATATGTATTTATTGTATGTGCATGTATGGTTTCATTCACATCTGGCCTTAGAAATCTCTCCAGCACGGCGCAGGAGGATTTTACTTCAACCTGCAATAAATCCACTCTAATTTACAGAGACCTTAACAACTATAAATTAATTTCATCAGTATGTTTTAAAGGAACCCGTTATGGTCATTACATTATAAGTGCTGTTAGGCTTTTCCACATCACCAGAGATTAAATAGTTGAAACCATGTCATTTTTGGGGTCATTACATTGGGAGTGATCAGTTATTTGCTACTTCAGTGTTAGCCATCAAAATCCCACATCCTCAGTATTATAAGGAATATGTAAAGCTGAATGCATCTGTATGGAGAAATACTACACACTAAATGGGCTTTCACCTGCTCTAAACTTGTGCTTAAGCTATGGGAATTAGCTTACTCCCTTCTGCCTTTGATTAAGGCGCTTAATGCCCAAATTTGCTTGAGTGAAGCTGTTTTTTTGTCCAGCCGTAGTTTATTCAAAGCTCTGCATATGCATACCTGCTGTAAATGAATCATCTGCCAAGTGAAGTTGTCTGGAGAAATGCACGCGATAAGATGTATATGAATGCAGCCATCGTACTCCAGCCTGGAGCAGCAGAAACTGGTCTTTGGATTGGATTTTCCTCTCTTTACAAGTGTAATGAAAGGCCACAATAAGGCTGCCTCTAGTGTGTGACACAGAATAAAAAATAAAAAAAAAAGCCTGATGCAGTGCTAATGCAGGATATATAGAGGACTCCAGCATGGCTGTCACTGTGCATCTGCATGGTGGGGTCCACATTACTTTGATAATGGTTACAGAAATATAACTTTGGCATTCAGCAATTGGATTTTGATAGGAGTAGTGAGAATGCAGTGCTGGAGTCTCCCTACATCTTGAGATTTTCACATTGCCTAAAGCCACGCTCATCCACTCATCCAGCCCGACGGAGAGAAATAATATTAAAAAAAAGAGAGAGGGAGAGAGTCTGTTTGGAGTCTCTCTGTTGCTCTGTGCTTGATTTGATTAGGGTGTTCTCCATGGCTAAATTTAGCCCCAGTATTTTGGACAGCTCTCAGGAATAACTCTGTTGATTGCACTGATGATGTATTTTTATTCATGAACTTTTGCCCCATTGCATCTATTATTTCTTCCCTGAACAGGAAGAGGAGGAGAGCAGTGGTCATGCTGCAGAGTTATGCAAATGGATAAAACCGACAGTAATTTGTTATGATTCACTCACTCCTGGTAGGGGATGCGTTTCAACACTTTGTTTTTTTCCATAGTGGATAAAACTAAAAATTAAATATTAAACTAAAATGAAATATTTGTTATTCTCAAGCTGATGGAATTTACTGATGCTTTCCACACAAGCTTCGGAAGTCTATTTGAAGAGTTTCATTCCTACAGTTAATATCCAAGCTGCACTTTAGGACTTAAAGGACATAAAGGAACATTTTGCCACTTCAGCTGTGAATGTCTTTTGGATATCTAGTCTTGTGCTGGAGGTCCACCATCCATTGAAACTATTATAATTTTTCTACCATTAATTTTGAGATAAAAAAAGAGCTTTACCCCACACTCTCTACTTTTACCAGTATGCATTGTCTCAAACCCTGAGACCAAATTTGAAAAAAGCTTGCGTTCCGTGTATTTGCTGACATATCTATGAAAACCAGATTAGAATCTGAAACAGACTGCGTCTGTCTAAAGGTGTTCACAAAGTTGTTCCCGAACGACATTCCTGCTGAAGTGAAACTTCAGGGGGTCTCTCCTTGATTTGGTTCATGAATGTCCTGACAAAGTCAATCATCTGTTACAGCTCCACATCTGATGCACACAAGCTCTGTGGGTCTCAGTCGCTCTCTCTCACCAAGGTTCCCTGATACTGCCTTATTGCTCATTCTGCTTTTTTTGACACCAGAATTTTACACACTGCTATACATACCAACCGTTATTAGTGTAGACTGGTCAGCGCTTACCCCTTTTGCAACGTTGGTTGTTGTTTCATCAGTGCTTCCATTGAAAATCGAAAGGAGGCTCTGAGACCAATTTAATTGCTTTCTACGGCAAAACGCCAACACAGTAGGGCTGAAAGAACAAAAGTACCATCCAACGCGTAAATTAAGTAAAAAATGCTGATGCCTTGTGTTTTTTTGTTTTTTTTTCCCCTTAAGTCCCAGCTCTACCCTCACCCTATTCTTTTAAAACACATTTTGGAGTCTCTGAAGTTGAGATCCTCATGGAGTTTTGCCGGCCAACTGTGCATAAGGAAATAACATTTCGTCAGCATAGATCATTAGTCTTTGCAGAACCTCTGTACTGTTGACTACAGAACAAAAGTCTGCGGGAGATTGGATATTAACGCTGCGTACCACAGGTGGTCTGACACTGCAGGACCTGGTCTTGGATCACAAGCGGCTTCCAGACTTAGGCACTGCCAAATACTGGTCCGTAATCACATTACATCCATCCTACCTAATAAAGGCCAAAGCCTGAAGCTACTGCTGTAGTCTAATTTACCTTTTTTAGGGGTGCAATTTATGTATGTATGCATGCATGATTGAGCATATGATGAATTACATGCATCAGAATGGAAATTACTGTGGTTCCAGAGCAAGCCCAGTTGGTGTTTTGACCTACAAACTGCCTTTATACAGTGCATGTGTCGTGTTAAAATGAGTGTTTAAATTGAATGCTGTTTGTTGCTCCTAGACAAACTTCTGGTGTGTGAGTGTGTGTCTGTATGTGCTCATGTGTTCATTTATGTTTTTGACTTCCTATGTATGCAGCCCTGCCCTTCTGTACATGTTCCTATTTTTGCAAACCTCCTCATTGCCCTCCATGTCAGCCATTAGGGCTTTAGGGCACATCTTGACTGTGACATCGTCATGGCAACACTAGAATTACACTTCTCAGGGCATCTCTGCCTGTTTCAGCGCCCTTGCCTCCCAGGAACTGAGAAAATCATGTGGAATTTGTGTATTTGTTTTTGTTTTGTGTGTGTGTGTGCAGCTGGTTTAGAATGATGTGCACTTGTGTGTGTGTATGTGTGTGTGTCTGTGCAAACTTCTGCCGATATACAATATATACCTTCCTTTATATGTGGGAAGAGGCTCTCTAGGTGGCGATCCAAATTGCCATGACCTTTTCATGGCCCCAGAGCCACTTGTCTTCTCCTTGAAACCCTAATAAAAGTTGTCTGTCTGCAGCGGTAGCTGGAGCCACTTATCTACATGACGGCATGAGAGCAGAGTGGAGCAGCATTTGTATGCACAGAACACTCTGGCTGTCATTGGGTGGGCTAGCCCAGGAGATAAATGAACCCGTAGAGGCTTCAGTGTTGGGAAGAGATCATGTTTTGGTCCTAGTGATCAGCACTAGCCACCACATGACGGCATGATAAACAGGGAACTTCAGATGGCACATCATGGCTGATTTAAAAAAGCCCCTCACAATCACCTCACTATTAACGGGGGCCGTAGCTATTTTGAAGGATGCACGCTCAGTGCCTCATGAAATCTCTTGGTTAGGGAGGGCAGAGCGAGGGAAAATATGATATACAGCAATACGGAAAGAAAGGAGTGGTGATTTACTGCATAGAATTATGATCAAGTGATGGAAATAGAAATATGTTGAGTTCACCTGTAATCCCTTGCTGTAAAATGTATCTTTGGTCAATTTGATTTTTAATGGTTGTTCAATTGACAGCCGATTAACACAAGACTTTAATTTTGTGATCATGATAAGCTCAAACAAGCCCATTCAATAAAAGTGAATGAAGGCAACTTGTGTTGTGTTTTCCTCTGTCGCATCAACAGTGGCAGCTTTGTGTGTGTGTGTGTGTGTGTGTGTACCTGTGTGGGGTTAGCTTTATGCCCACCCTTTGGTCTGCAGTTTGATTTGTCTGTTTGTCAATACACTGGCGCCGTTGTAAAAGGCAGTATTCTCAGTGTGGACATTTTCAAACCCAGTTAGCTTTTACTGCGTGGCTGCCAGTATTACTCAACCTGTTTTACCAAGCTTCCTCGTGGCGTCTCATAGGAAGAGGTGATATTGGTTTTAATGACATATGTTTTTGTTTTTAATGGCTTCAGGGCAATGCATTCAATAACTCTAATCTGGGTTTCGGGCAGAACAAAACAAAAAAACATCAGCATGAGAACATATTTTTCCTTCAAATGAAGTCAGTCTTCTGTGCTTACAGTGGTGGGGATGCTTTGTGTTTGGCCCTTTGGGAAAGCGTGTAAGTAGGCCTTATCCATGTAGCATAATTCCTTATAGGGCCTGCTTTGTTGTCACAAATAGGATTCAGCGTCCACTCGACGAGCACTAATCCAGGGCAACTGTATGCAGCTTTTTGGTCATATCAAGATTTACAGTATATTGTTAGCTTCTCGTATTAACCTCGCCTGACTCGTTTTCTCTCCAGTTCAGTTAGTTGGCAGGGAATAAACAAAGGAGTGTGCCAGTCAGTGTATTAGGGCCTCCTAGAATATATAATAAGGCACGCTGTAGCTGTTGGATCAGGCGTTATCAGAGAGCAGAATGTGTACAGCTTATTATCTTGGCTCAGTCTTTTGCGAACTGCCTTGCGACAAGACCTTTTAGCACCTGATGCTACCCCTCGGATGGTTGCACAGAGATTTAAGATGTGGATAGAGAAAATGAGACGGAGGGATAATGACTAGGTGATGGAGAGAAATAGATGAATAAAGAAAAATGGAGGGGGGCATCTCAGTTGGGGGGACATAATGGATCTGAACTTAATCAGCAATCAACATTAATGTTGATGTTGCTGTGTTTATTCAAATTAATCATCAAGGACAGGGCACCCCCCCACTCCCCATGCCAGAAGAGCGGAGAATTTGTCTCCACAGTGCCTCGCGGAGGAAATTGATGATGAATTACTCCGTTTATCAAGTCGCCCCATTAACGAGCCTGCTGACGGCCCTGTCTCCATCCCAGAAGATGTTTTCTTTGGCTTCAGCGGATGGTAATTTGGATCCTGAAGATTTTTTTTCTTTTCATCCCCTGCTCGTCGCCTGAGTGAAAAGTGAACCTGCAACAAGCTTCAGTGGTAATGGCTAGGTGTGATGTTGAACCCTAATGCATTTCACTTAACATCTCGCTGGTTAGATAAGTGGATGAGTAGCAGCGGAAGGAGCAGTTACACCGAAGTGAGGAAATCGAGGGTGTGCATAAATCCCAGGGTGTATTCTCTGGCAGCTCCAGGTAAACACAGATTAATGTTCTTCGACCGACACATCAGAGAGGATGTGTGCGTAGATAATCAAGACATACTCAGTATATTGAGGCTCTGCTCAGATAGATTCTTCAGTGCACGTTTCTCTCTCATAATCAGGTATCAGTATTGCCTGTCCCTGATGAATTTAAACAAAAAATGTTGCTAAATACAAAAAGTAGCAGTAAAAAAGTTTTAGCCAGCAAGTTAAAAGCTCAATCAAACTGATACAAACTACCTTTGGCGTAACTGAACAAAGGTAAGTCATTTGGCTTAGTTCAGCAAAGATGGGTCTAACTTGTCAGGCTATAGATTGTAACTAAATGAAAAAACATTGGTGATTCATTAACCACCGACCCTCCGTGAGAGATGGATGGCTGAGGATGGCAAAGAAAAAAAAAAAGAGGTAGAGAAAGAAAAAGAAGCAATCAGACGAAAAGGTGAAGAAATGCTTGTGGCGGCGGAAAAAAAAAAATGGCAATATATTGGAGAGCGCATTCCTCGTGTAGGCCATTCGTCATGTACGGCTGGAATGGGAAGGGGAGAATGGATGGAGGTGTGGAGGGGAGCGACGAAGGAGAAGCGGGAGGGAGAGGTAGAGGCTGGGGAGTGATGAACAGTTGGCCTATCCCATCAAGGATGCCTTCTAACCTGTGCTACAAAGAGGGGCATCCATCACGCGGGCGGGCGGGCGGCCGCGCTTTACACAAATGCACAGACGTAGAAACACACGGCGCACATGCCGGGCTCACACATACAAAGGGCGTAGTGATCACAGCCAGAGGCCACTGTGCATCACCCAGCAAACTCTATTACACTCCGAGGTGTGGAGAGATGCTCCACTGCACCATTTTAAGGCGCAGGAACGTGCTGCTTTCCATCATCATCTTCATCAATCAATATCTTTTGTGTTGGTACATGTTATTTATTCGCTATCGTTTTTTACTTAAAGGATGTTTGATTTTTATTTTTATTTTTTTTTGCATTACAACATGAATTGAAACGACAGACGTTCACATTTCATAGCAAAGCCCACGCTTGTGTTAAAGAAGCAAACTGCAGCAACACGTTGAAAGGTTTTATTATTTTGACATAAGCCGGCCTGTCAGATGTCCCACATGCATCCAGTGACATCATAAAGTGGCAGAGCAGACCTTGGTGTTTGAATCTAGTAGTGACTACTTGCACGTTATGTAATACAGCTAACATGATAGCCGCCTCCATTTTGAACTCTCCTGTTCCCTCAAAGGTCAGCACTGGCAAGACAGTCTAGAGATGTTCAACACCAGGGATTGTTGTGTCAAAGTTCTCCAAAGTTAAACACAAAAGCAAAATGACTTTGCCTTAGTTTGCCAATCCATTGATGTCCACTGAAGGCTGCAGTATTTGAAGCAAAATGAATTGATTTTGCTCCACAATTTTTCTTTTTCAAATAATGGTGTTGATATGGTAATGAGGACAAGTGAATCAAGAGGTCATGTGTATTTGTGTGCTTATTTGGAGGCAGTATACTGGGAAACCGTCACACTCCCTGTGTGTTAATTAGTGTGTGTGTGTGTGTGGAGCATGTGTTTATATGTGTGCACATGTCTGCATTTTCTTTTTAAGTGCAAGTACTTCATCCTCCAAGGAAACACATATGTTTTCCACATACTGCAGGGCAAGCATTTATCAGCGCAACCCTGACACTCCTCCAGCTGCGTGTCAAATGAGCCGCATGTATGTGTCTTATGTGAAAATGTGCATTTCACACTTGTGTGTGTGCAAACTGAAGCCCGTTTATCTGTTTCCTTTATTGTCGGCCCGTGTGTCACTCCCGGCGAGGCAGATGTTGGTGCTAACGCCGCTCGACTGTTCACTCTTAATCATGTGGGCACCCTGCTGCTGCTGCAGTTATGGATTTGTCTCTTCCAGCTATTGACTGCTGGCGAAGCTGAAGGCTGGGGAGAGGCTGATAAAAGACACCTGAGTGTGTGTGGCACACCAGGGACCTGGCTGCGGTTTTTATTGACTACCTGACCTAATCAACACTCAGAGCCGAAGGGAGAGCTTGTTAGCAGCCATGTACTGCTTAGATGCCTTCATGATGTAGAACTGTAGGTGAGTGGACGGATGGGGGGTGGGCGTGTCTGTGTAAATGTCAGCGTTAGTTCGATAAGATAAAAAGACCTTGCAGGCACAGAAACGCACAGTATATGCTACTACTTCCGTTGTTAGTCTCACACTTTCTCCCAAACAGTGCCCACTCAGACCTGAACCAGATTTTGGCTTCAGACTAAACTTCTTTCTCTGCCTTGACTCCATGTTGGGGCCTGAAATTAATTTGATTATGCATCTTTGTTTTGAAGAAAGGAAATTGTGGGCACATCCATAAAAGCTCAGTGTCACACCCTGGAAACCTGGATCAATGCAATTAAAGTGGAAAAAGACCACTTTTCAACTTTTCCTCCCCCTAACACCACAGTCACAAAGACAACGCTCTCCGTTTTCCTCAGAGCCTAGCAGCTACCAACAGCACAGGACACGCTGCATTTGTTTCTAAATTTCCTTGAAGAAACGACCACCACTTTGGAAATAAGAGATAAGAAAGAAGCATGTTCAATGACGAGGTAAAGGGAAATTGTCATCATAGTTTCAGTGTTGCTTCGTGCAAACAAGTAACTACAGCAGGGGTTGGCGTTAGCAACAGGGCTACCGCTAGAAGCCTGGCTACTGTCCAAAGCAAGAAACAAGCATAAGGTTCCCAATTTGAACTAAAAAACCTCAATCTCAGTGCTGTGATAAAGGCAGTGTAAAACACGCGGTAGTATTAATAAACAGGCATGTTTCGTTACTTACTGATCTAGTAGAAAGAATGCCAACTGAAGTGGGTTTGGAACCCTCTCAAGTCCCAGAGCTCTCTCCATCAAGTGAATGCCCGTCCGAGGTTCCCTTTTGTTTTACCTCAGTTTTTAACAATATCCCTCTTCCTTTTGCCTCCTCCGTCAACGGGGCTCATTTTCTTTTGCCGGGTAGAGTCTCCTCAGTTACCCTGGTTGTTCCCCAGAGGTGGGATCCCTCTCCCAGGACGGACAGACAGGCAATCGATGTCACGTGTACAGAATAGACCAACATCATGAAATTACAGTCTAATAATGATATTAAAATGTAATGGATTGCATTCTTATGGAAGCCACTGTTGGCAAAGGCCAATGTGTGTAAATACACTTGTATTGTACATGTCTGTGCAGCTCTGCTGTTGGCTACACTTTACCTCTGAGCACCATTTTTAGTCTGAATGGTCTCCTTAACCAGCTAATCACTGTCTGATGCGCTAAAGGTTTGTCTATGCATTGAAGTTGTAGTAAATATAGAAGGAGTTTCAGTTTATGCTGCGTGTGGCAATAAGGACAACAGTCAAATCATTATCCCAATACCAATATGGCTATATATCATGATATGGCAAATGATATATACAATGAAAATGATATACAACATATGAAATACATACAGCTTGCTCAGAATTATTTATTTGGACTGGAATTTGTACAATGATAACATATCATCATGTCAGGATTATTGAGTTTCTATTTTCTTTTAGTGTCCAGCATGATGTTATACTTACAGAACAAGGGGTGTCTGGTATAGCACCAATTCTTACCCATTAATGGGACACTGGTGTGTAGGGAGAGGTGTCAACCTTATGTTCAAGTTCCAACCAGCTGTAGTGTTATAGTAATACATGTAAATGCTTGCAGGCCTTCAAATGCAGTGGTTTTGATTCCCCAATACATACTTTTAATTGTTTTTTTTTCTTTTGCCAGAGTTTCTTCTTTGACTTTACAATTTGCAATTGGCCAGTCGACTTTCAATGTAAAAACACACTTACAGGCATGCATGTCTTCAAGCAACTGCAACTCTCAAGGGTAGACTTTGGAATTGTTTTCTGCCAGCGTAGTTGTGCGTTGGAATTGTTAGTGAACTGAAGAGTGGTAGTATTTTTTGCAAAACAAAATTATCCAGAGACATAGAAAGGAAAATGTACTTTCGACCTCAAAAGAAATATATTAATAAAGAGACAGCAACTGTGGGCAACCTTTTTTAAATCACTTGGTGCATAGCACTGTCCATCCACAGAGACTCTCTGCACTGAAGTATGTTTAAACTTAACGAGATTATTTCTGCCTCAAGAAAAGTTCTACCTCCTCAGAGAAATGTCTAAACAAATCTTTGTATAACTAAATGTTTTCCATCAATCTTTCCCAATAAATCTCTAAACTGTTGTCACACGAGCTGTTAACATGCTTCATAAGTTTGGGCTTCATTTGTAGAGACAAATCCAAGAGGAGGAAAGAGAACAAGAGAGAGTTTGGTGGCTAGACAGAGAAACGACACCCTTAGTTAAGCATTATTGAAAATGGATGAGGGCATTACTTGCTTCTTTTCAATATCTGATTTAGAGTTAATGGGGGAAATAAGAGTGAGGGGAGGGAAAAAAAAAACACTGATTGTACCAGGGAACGGGGAGGAAACTCTGCTGTGGTGCTTGGAGCCTTTGTTGCCATGGAGATCAGTGGGGAGGCAATTAGTAATGTGCAGCTCGTGTTTGAATAGTGTATGCATAATTGATTAAAATTATCTACAGTGTGGTCATGGTGGTGTTAGTGATGATGATGATGATGAAAAATCAATACTTCATTTTGTGGTGAACATTAAAGCGAATGTTTCTCAGTTAGAACTTAACACAGAAACCAGCAACCTAAAGCTTGTATGTGTTTGTGAAGTTGTTTTTTTTTCTTTTTTCTTTTTCTTTCTTCTTCTTCTTTCTGCTTGTGTTCTGGCTGTGTTTTGACGTTTAGTCGGCGACAGAGTCATTTGCATTAAACTGCTTTGTTTTTTAAAACAGTGGGCAGACAAGATCCATATAATATTCTCCCACTAAACTAGGCATGTTGGGTTTCCTCTTTCTCCTCTTCTCAGCACTCTTGTTTTTCTTTTTCTCTCTCTCTCTCTCTCTTTTTTTTTTGTTGAGTAGATGAATATTTTCCTCCCTATCTTAATGTCAATCCACTAGCATCCCGTGGTGCCTGCTCTATTTTTATGATCTTGGAAAGATGTAAACATCATCGATGCTTTTCAGTTTTGTTGTTGTTTTGTGGTTTGGTTTGCCGTGTTGTTGACCTTCATTTGCATATCATCCTGCTCTGGGGAATATCTTTTAGCTGCACAGCTGGCACTTGGCACTATGATTGTGTTATAAAAAGTATGTGCATACTGTATAGAATACATCTCTTTCCATGTCTGTTTGAATCTCTTTTCCGTATGTTTAATATTGGGATTACTGGAATGCAGTGAAGTAGTAGCGTGACGATGATGATGCACAAAATGCCTCTTTCATTGAGCAATGAGTGAACTGTCAGAACTTAAGAAGGACACTAATGGTGAGTTAACTGACAACTGACTGATGTACAACTGCACAACGGACCTTTTGAAGGCCAATATCCTCACATGTCAGAATGGTCTGGACTTGATCAAGGATTCACACCAGGAACAAAGGACAAAGAAACTGACTTTGCAATGCAGAATTGAAATGTCTAAAATGAATATCTTGTGTTTAATGAACAATATGGAAATGCATGAAGTTTTTATTTAACATGCAGATGGTTGACGAGGGACAATAGACCCTAGACAGGGGGCCGTTTACACAGATCCATTTAATCTGGAAAAGATTTAGCCCATGTGTTTAAACTCTTTGCAGAGATAAAAACAGCACACTATTTGTATAACAAGTGAATTGATCATAGCTTGTAATAAGAGAAAATGTAAGTTGAAATGCCATCATCTACCTGACACAATTACCCAGTCGATCAATTATTATTCAGTGGACGATATCATGTGTGCAAAGATATCCTGTTCGTTCCTAAGGTGTTTGGTATCTTCCAGAGGACATGCTTCCAAACACGAGGCAATTAGACGTGGTAAACTTCATTCATACTCAAAAACTGGATCAAAGGAAATAATTAAAACACGATAGATTTAGGATTCGAGGAGTGTTCCCTTTGACAGAAGACTATAACACAGGAAGGAGCCAAAAGATCACTCTTTTTGTCGGAAAACTCTTGTCGCTCTGCTCTTCTCTTCCCTTTGGCATTTTGCTCTCTTGCTGGAACTCTTCTCTTTCTACCTTTTTGCCTACGCGGTCTCAATAGCCCCGCGCGGAACTCAGCTGAATCCCCAAGCCACACCGAGCGTGCTGAAGGCTGGCGTCCAGCCAACTCTGAGAGAGGGAACTCTGCATTTAACAATATCTGGCAAATGCTGCCACCGCGTCTCCATCGCACCCAAGTACGGGTGAACCAAGATGTTATCATCCCGCTGCCTGCTGCGAGAGACAGATCGGCTAGTCGAGCGACCACTTGGGATCGAGCACACCCGGGAATGCTTGAGAGCTCCGGGGAGCTGCAATTAACTATTGTACATATTTTTGGTGCTGCCTTTATTAATTCTCATTTCACACAGTTACATTTTCTTTTATCAAAACAAGTCAGACAATTATCAGGCAAATAACTTGAATATTTTACATTAAAATGTGCTATACTGCAAGGCGTAAGCACTGGGACTGTTACTAAACAACCGTTTTAAGAAAGAATTCCTGTTTTCCCTCATTTGTTGTTGCTGACCATTAATGACAGTGAAGTTTACGGCAAGCCTCCCGCAATAAATACAAAGTAGAAAGATGAATTATACCTATAGAAGCAAACCAGGAGTCTTTCTCCAGTATCCTTCTGTCAACTGATCTCAAAGTTCAGCTCTTACACAGAATGATGTGCGAGGGCAGTGCATCTCTTTCAGTCTCTTTCCAGGTATCTGTTGCTTTCTCCCTTTTTTTTTTTTTTTTTTATCTCCCTCTCTTTCTTTCGCCGCTATGCATTTTCCATGGCTGTAATATTGCCTGCCTCCCAGTCAGGACCCTGTTTCCATGGTGACGGGGTGTCCATGCCACTGCTTGGCATCGGCACTCCAGAGATTTGCTGTTTGTTGGGCTTGCTGCCAAGCCTGCCTCTTTGCAGGTGCCAATGTGTTGTACACTGTTAAAACTGTTAAATCCATGACTGACACACAGTAATGTTTGCAGCTTTGTAGTGAATTTTACACCTGACTTCTGAATGTTTGGCATTGTAGTACAGACAAATTTGTAACAAACTTCAAGAATGTACCAAATGATATTACACAACAAACATACAGCGCTTGTTTTAATGTTGACCCTCTATTCTGCATGCCCTTTTAGCCCATAACTAATAACTAATAAGAGAACAAAAACACTTTACCAATGTACACTGTATGATATATAAGAATTGAACATGAATATTGTATGTGTGATGATATAGATGTATTTGATTAGATTAGTACTGCTGATTTGAAGTGTGATATATGGATGCTTTGTATAGCAAGAGGTGTTATGTTCCTGCTTTTTACCATCATGGACAAATTAGTTGAATGTTTGTCTGAAAACATTTCTTCGTTAAGGTTTGTATTTAGAAGCTCTGTATGCAGCAGTCTTTGTCAGCCACATGCCTGTTTAAGTGATGAACTGCACTGCTTGTGGTTGTTTTTAGAGATGGTAACATACGTTTTATACTTGTGCTACAATTTTGTGGCCTTCCAACCTCTATAGCACCAGTGCTATAGAGCGTGCAGCCCTGACACCCGGTTCTTTCTGTGCTGGTATGCTTCCCTAATAGGGCTGTAACAACATCTTAACACAAAGGCAGCAATGACACTGATTTCCACCACACTGTAGATAAAAGGGTGTGCTTGATATTGACTCTACGACAATCCTATTCACAGCCTCATTAACAGACTGGCTTTGTGTGTTGAAACAAACACGGCTTCATTCTTCTCCCTTTGACTTGGATCGAGGCGCGTTGAATTGGTCCGCTGTCTTTTTTTTTTTTTCCCCCTGTCAGTCCATCTTCAGGGTCGCACCTGTCTCTTTGTCTTTTTTCTCTCTCCTAGCAGACATTTGTGTACATGTCATTTGCATCAGCTCAGGTGCTGAGGTCAGATGAATAGACGAAAGGGAAGGCAGTTTTCCTCTCATTAGAATCAGTTTCATTTCTGATATGAATGAGGATGACCTCAGTCACTGTGACTGTTCCATCTGTTACATGTTTGTCTCCCTTCCTCCCTTCCTCTCTTCCTTTTTAACTTTCTTGCTTTTCCTCTGTGTACTCTGCAGCTGGCTACTGCTACCTTGTGGTTGTGCATCAGCTGCAGTCTTTCCCATTTCCTTCAGGGCTGAGCTGCATGTTTAAGGCTACGCTGAAATGGTGTTATGTGGCTGTTGTGGAAGCCTTCTTGGATTTGTTGGCTTAAAGACATTTTATGAACAGAAAGGAGATGCACACAAACACATACTGTTTGAAATGTGTCCATTTCTTTCAATTAAGATGTGGGTTCTCTGCTTGCATCTGTATTTTTCTCAATTATGGACATGTCTTCGTCTTATACATCACACTGGGCTTAGTTGGTCGTTATGTGGGCTAAAATCGTTTAATTTAAAAAACATGTATAGGCGAATTCATAATGAATGCAGTGTTGATTTTACATTCTTAACTGGTGCTAGTCCAATTAAGTCAAATTAAACTGAATTTATACTATTCTTAAGAATTTCAAATCCTTTCTTAAGGGTAATATCACCAGGGGGAACATCAGGCGTCGGTGTATATCTAGTCTGTTGTGACAGTATGTTGAAAGGTTTGGGATAATGCCGCCTCTGTTGACATGGAAATTGGATTTGATCCTGTAATAGCAGATTATGAGGTTGGATTGGATACAATAGCTGAATACAGTTTTTCTTTTTTCTTTTTTTTTTTTTTTCACAAAATAGCGATTGTTACCAAACAGGTTTAAATGCATTCCTCCATCACCCGTGGAGTACCATTATGTGCTATTCTCATAGCTGTTTTATGCTGTCAAAACATGGCACTGGAGCCCAAACCTTAATGGCCCTATAGGTCATGGTCATGCATTAGATTGTCCTACAACTACAATAAACAAACTCAGTTTTGTGTCGGATAAATAAATATTAAAAAGAAATGGAATAAAAAACAATGCCACATGAACACATGGAGGCATTATATCATTGACAGGGAGTAACAATAAACTCACGTTTTATCTCGAACAAAGAAACCAATCAATGTCACGATTATAATTATCAGCATTGATATTAACACTATTTCCATTATCACCAACAGCCTCACTATTAAAATCATCACCATCCTTCTCATTATTCGAATATCATTGCCACAAACAGCGTTGCCGTTCATGTAATCAATAGTTCCTTCACTGTCATTATCATTATCTTTGTCAACAACATTATTACCATCATCAATGATACCATTATCATCATCACCATCACCCTCAGCATGGAGTAACCTTTTTTTTTCACTCACTCAGCCAAAGAAACACACTTATGCACGAACAGTGTAGCAGTGGATCACATGTCAGACCTCCCCTTCACTCTGAATTTGACAATAGACAGTTGTTGATGAGTGACAGAGCCCCCAGTAATCCGCTAAGATCTGCACAATCAGAGCTCGCCATGGTTTTGAGCAATGGTAACAACATGGTCTGTGTCCTGGTTGCATACTATGGTGCAGCAATTGATGGCATATGCAAATGTGCTTCCATCTTGAGGATGGGAGGATGGGGATTTAATTCATATTAATAACAAAATAGGTGTTTTGTGTGTGTGTATGTTTGTGTACACCTGTGGACCTGTGGTGTATATATATATATGAGTTTATGTGTGGGCGTAGCTCCAACCTGGATCTGTATCTGTTGTCTCTCTCCCTCTTGCATCGTCTCAGTGTGCGATAAGTCGCCTAAGCACCTTATTATGCATGTTGCAGCTCTGCATGCTTCATACTGTGACATGCTCAGATTGTTAATGGTAAAAGATAGTTTGTGTGGAGGGCGGTGGATTGTGAGTGGATAGTGATCGCGGTGTTTGGGAGGGAGGGGGGTCCTCCTCCATAAATCAAGTGTGTCAAATTACAAGATTGTGTTACATGATTAGCATCTACATAATGAGAGCAGTTCATTAGCCTCCTTTATTAGCTGTGATTGGGCTTTCCGGATGCCATGTCGGGAAAGCTTACAGAGTTTGGGTGCATATTTGTTTATTACAGCGATAGATCGGCAACTGCGTCTCAAGAGTGCATAACTGTGTGTGTGTGTGTGTGTGTGTGTGTGTGTGCTTTATTCAGTGAGCAATTTCAGCATATGTGTTTAATACAGAGAGTTAACCAGTGTGGATGCATTCTCAAGCACATAAATGCTTGCATGAAGAGGTGTGAGTGCACACAAACACATTTTAACATGTGGGCATGCACACACACACACACACACACACACACACACACACACATTCCCACCCCCCCTTCTGTGAAGCATCTGCTCGGTTCGGAGTGTGTACTCACCTGCCCAGCACGCCCGCTCAAATCCACTGTTGCTAAATCCATTTAGTCCATATGGCTCTGCCACGTCTTCAGTCCGTGCACCGTTCGCATGTTTGGCTTTCCTTGCCTGACTATTTTTTGAAATCCTCCTCAGAGGGTCATACCTAACATTTATTTATTTATTTATTGAATATATTTTCTTCAGTGGTACTATGTAGTCAACGTTTGCGTTTCAGTGTAGTGGTGAAAGGCAGTTTTTACTACAGGACTCTTAATGCATTTTGCTCCTGATTTCCCACTTTTGTCCTTAACATGGGTCCAACCCTAATTAGGATGATTTACAGTCATGCTGCAGGGAATAGTCCAGTCAAATCCATCTCTGTATTCCATAGGGGCACACTGGGGTTCTGTTGGTTTACAAAACCACAGAAAATATGACTGAAGTTTATATTACTCTTATCTGAGGAAAAACCCTTTTTGTCTTTGCATGTCATATTTTGACTCACTACCACAGTGCTATGCAAGATATTTTGGTTTGTTTATTCATATGAAAAAAAAAAAATACAGTCCACAAACACACACATATTCCCTGAGTGCTCTTTGGCCCTTTTTGCCCTTTTGTTTGTGTCTCTCCCTTGGTCTGTCAACATATCGTAAGTGTGGGATGAGGATGTGAAGTGGTGAGTCGCAAGGCATGACCCTTCCTTCCCCTTGCGCACACACACACACACACACACACACACACACACACACACACACACACACACACACACACACACACACACACAGGCACGCAAACACTCACATACACAAATACACACAAAGTCTCCGCTTGTATCTTGCCTGTCCTATCCCAGTGGTATTGAGCTGCTATCTCTCTCTAACCTGTCAAGGTTGTCAAGTACTGATGGATGGCAAACAGAACAGGGTGGAGGGAGGGACAGGAGCACCAGGACATAAACAATGCTTCCTTCTGCATCCTGCCCTTGCTCAGTCTCAGCCCTGCACACACACAGCTGCTGGCCGCTGGTGGAAGGCTCACCAGTGGGCCTTCTTTGAAAACTGTGTCACTTGCACAGCTGCTTTGTTTGGTCTGTGTTTTTCAGCCTGCTCTGGCATTTTGGCGTAGATCTGCCTTTTGAGTGGCTTAAATGGATTCAGCAGAACCGATTTAATACGGATATCATTTTTTGATTTCTTTGGATTTACAGTGCCAAACGGAAATATTTTGTGTCGATATTCCCATGTCCAAGCGTAACGTCCATTTAGAATTCCCCTCTAAAATGTAATTATATAGAAGTTGGAAAGATTATGGTGCCATTGAAACTCATAATGATAAAGTGAGTAAGGCCAGATGATTGATGATTCATTGATGATTAATTGCAGGTTTTACAGACTGCCTCTAGGGACTCTGCTCAGTGAAATCATTTCCTTTGCTGATTTATATTAAAAGGCAAATATCATAGAAGAAATCACAAGCTAATCAAGCTAATCAGGACATTCTGATTCATCACAGTGACATCAGATTGCAACTATAAAGGTGACTCGATTGTTTCAGTGCCATTTACAGCTAGGGAGAAGCATTTGATCCATGAACTCTGGCTGAGGCTTCCATGGCCAAGCCTCCTCCACCCTGGTACTTCCTGATTCGACAGGTGACTTTACCATAAGACAACCATCTTAAAATCATGCTAAACAACCACAGAGGCCTTGTTTTTAAAACACCAAATGGGGAAGGAATGCAAGGATACGAAGGATGTAAAGATGTGTGTGAGTTTATGTTCTCACATATATGATATGATTCCACATCATGTATGATTTCACATCCTACAAAGATATTTAAACACCTGTGTTTCTCCATGAAAGTGCAGTGGAGAACCTGGATGTATACCTTCTGCTTTTGCACAAGTGCAGGTATGTGCACACAGGACGTCAAAAAGCTCTCAGAGAGCCGAGCGCGGAGATTTACCATGCCTGTTATTTACGGCGGCGAGCACCTCTTGGAGGTCAACCCACCCTACATCTTTGAAATGTAATTATGTGGCGATTGGTGAAGTATGGATGTGGATGTGGCAATTTATGGACAACTTAGTCCTAATGTATGGCAACCTCCACTCACACACACACACACACACACACACACACACACAGACTCCAAGGCCCTGCCACACATTAGAATAAACGAGGGATGGACATACAGAGGTTGAGGCGATGAGTACATGGCCCAGTACAAGGAGAGGACAGTGGAGGTATTCTGTGTGTGACTGATCTCCTAGCTGATGATGCCCATCTGATTCAGGGTCAGCAGTATAGATAGGTTCACAAATGGCTGTTTTAGGTGGAAAGTGGGGCCACTTGAGCCTTGATATTGCAGCGGCTGTATGCTGCAATATCACACATATTCTGTGAGTACATTTGGTGTTAGGGTGGAGAAGGATTCGTTTTTCTGTGTCAGTTTACCTGAGATATGTTGAAACAACCTACAAAACACCCGTTCGCCCTCATGCTTAGAACAGCATGTAGCTTGCGGGCTTCAAGGTCACTTGCTGGGTATCACATGAGGACCAATTCAGCGTGCTGAAAGGGCGCCAGCCTTGCTGGGATTGTTTTCCTGTGGACATAATTAACTGCGAATAGAGATTAGGATTATTTCATTTAGGTAATCTGGCCCAGGAGTCCCCAGCCAGCAGTGGTCGGGAGAGATAGAGGAGGATAAATTGGTAATGTCTTATAATGAGCAGCTACAACAGGCATGCTTTGGCCCCAACCAGACAAATAAGCATGCAGTCGCCCCATTGCCTTCTCCCTCCATTGTGACAGGGCCCAGAATGGGAAATCATTTTTCCATTTATTTTTTAATCATTTTCTCAATTTCCCCCTCCCCACCGTCCACGCCGAAAGTAATTTAATCTGTGGGCCACTTCAAAAGACACATTTTTTTGTGCGCATGCTCACGTCTTGCCAAGTAACACGCCGTGCATGTCTGTTAACTTGCACACACAGACACACTTCTTTCCTGGAGGGTACGCCGTCATTTTAGGGAGCTGTGTTGTTGAGCTACTTTCTCACTCTATACTAAATGTCATTATTTACTGTAGCTATGCGTTCCACCTAGAAGGCAGTCAGTGGCACAGCCGCTCAAGTGATGAGGAAACATGAGCGGAAAAGAAAACCGGAGACAAAACAGAGCTATTTTTGGTCACATATCAGGAATCTTCATCTGGGAAAATGTTCCACCTCAACTTTTGGCACAGATGGCATTTGCTTGTTGTCACCCCCCCCCCAAAAAAAGGGTAAGAATAAAAGCACGCTGGTTAAAAAACAAAAATCCTTTGAACTGCATCAAGCTTCCAGACTGTGCTTTTTTTCATGAAGCCATAGTTGACACCAGCTTTGCAGTGCACACAGGCTTAACAGCTTGCCTGCATTCAAAGCACACCAGCAAATCCCATCCAAAAGTATACGTTTTCTCTCCCCAGCAATCACAGCGGAGATGTGTCTGTCTGCCTGCCACCAAACGCTGGTTTGCTTGCATTTCCAGACTCTGAAGTTTTTTGTTTACCAGACTGGTGCTAGCGGTATGGAGAGCGCAGTAACCAGCGATGAGCAGCAGCAGCGCCCCTGTAATTTTCCAAATGTATCTATGTAGCAGACTTCCAGAGGCTAAATCATTTCTGCTGACAAATAATAAAAGAGAGGTGGGGGATTGTAGGTGCTGGCCCATAAATATTTAAGGACTGGAGGATTATTACAGAGTCGGGTTTTATGGGAAGCCTCGACTCTGATTGTAGTGGCTTGGAGGGATTGCGAATGTGTGCCTGTGCGTGCGTTTTTACCGCCTGTGGTGTCATACTTCATACATTTTGCCAACTTCTTTGTGTTGATGATTTTGTTTATTCATTTTATGATCTCCTCAGACATCTCGCGACTGTCTGCGTGATGTGTTTATGTGATCTATAGCAGCCCCCTCTTTTGCTGTTATGACGGCATTTCTCTTCACAACTTGGACCCCAAAGATCGTCATAGCTGGTATAAAACAGGGTGACTACGTGGCAACTGCTTTTTTGTCATAGGAAGACAGGGAGACTGTCAGACAGAATGAGGAAGAAAGAGGGAGCATGAAGAGTGTGCGAGACCAGATTCTTTTTTAATACGTTTGCGAGGAATCCCAGCATGCCCTCTGCAGTCCCCTTTCTCATTCAGCCCACTGACCCTCAGCCACTCCCCAGTGGTGCAGGCCGACTCTCGCCTTCCTCTTGGCTTCTATTGGATGGTGTATGAGGAAAAATGACTGTGACATTAGCTATCGATTCCACATTAACTCATCGGGCTCCAACGCTCCCCCCAGACACATTGATTTCTATTCTGGTTGTCACTGGAGAACACACACAAAAAAAAAGGTGAGGCCTGCTCGGCTTTGAAAAATGGATGGGGAGTCCTTTTTAAATGGCTGCCAGTTTGCAACGTGGTGTTTTCCCAGAGCTGAAGGCATCCTGCATGGCCACACTTTATGTAAGCATGCATGTGGGGAATCAAATGATTTATTTTTTACATTAATCTGTACAACAGGAATCATTGGTTAAAATGGGTTTGGAATTCCCAGAGGTGTGTAGCTGTTATTCCTGGCTAAGATGTCAGCAACCTCCATTATAAAGAGCACTGACGCAAAGACGTGTCCAGCCATGAAAGATGAAACTGACGAGGCTCTGGAATACCCCCGAATCTCAGACACATTTTGAATAGCACTGCATAATGTGTCACCCACATGTTGTTAAAGTTGGCCTACACTATGTGAGTTGTGTAGCTGCTACTGTAGTATCAGCATCATTGTTCAGATCTTAGCTGCTGGTGCAGAGGGGGGCCTACACACAGGATAATTGGGCTGATGGCAGGTGGCGATTTGCGTTGGGCATCTGAAAGCCTTTCTCTGTGATGGTTGGCGGAGGCACAGTCATGCCAGGTTGGACACATGAGAAGGTGCCCAGTCAGCGTTACTATTCCTTCAATTATCACCTTATTTACCTTTCTGTACTTGTGCTTCTTCAAATATTCGGGTTAAAGTCAGGCATTTTACTTGGACTTTGGTGTTGCAGTAAGCCCCTTACAATTGGAATCACAGTGAGCACAGTGCACAGATGTGACATTTCCATAACTGGACAGCCACAGAGACATTCACAGTAAAATGTCAGTTGTTGCAGAAGTGACTTTTTGTCTAATTTTAGGGTATTGAATCCTAATCAAAAACACAGTGGTAATGCTCATCCACCCCACTGAATTGTCCATGAGTAAGACACTGAATTCTTGTTCTATATGTGGAATTTCCAAAGGGGATGAAAGTATCAAATGCTTGTTATGTTAAACTTCTTATGTTCTTTATACCATACAGTAGCTGCTGATCTTACCGCTGCATGTTTCTTCTGTTTTATTTCCAACTACCATCCCCTTAGACTTAACAACACTAAAAGTTGATCGCTGCACTTGCTGAACAACCATGTTCCAGCAGCACCTTCACAGATTGTTTCTTTTCATTTTACATGGATATTTATACAAAGGGGTTTACCACTTTGCTGGCTGTAAACCATCATTCTGGCAAAGGGGGCTGTGACAGATTAAGTGAAAATCTCCCATCATGTCATGTATGACATACTCAAGGCTTTAAACCAATGTGTCAATAGTGCAGATTTGAACCTCCAGGGCAGAGATGACATTGTATTTGTGCACATGTGATGTTGTTTGTGTGTGTGTATATATGTGCGTATCAGTGTGTGCTAAAGTAAGAAACTGATGACTAAAACAGGGAGTGCTTACTCATAAAGCTTCCCTCGGTCATCCTTTGTTCCTAGAGCTGCCCTCTCAGTCAATCCTGGCAAGAGTGTCAGATGTTATTTGAGCAGTTATGATTGGCATTGACATGTGCATGCATTTGTGTGTGTGTGTGTATGTGTGTTTTTATGAGGGGAGAAAGGAAATAACTCACATATCTCACAATATCTAGACTATATGTTATTAAAGTTTTAGAAAATTTCTTCAAAAACTGTACAAGTCATTGAAAAAGGTTAAACAAAAACAATCACATGATCATGTCCACATGAACACATGCATGTGCACGTAGTTTCCAACCTGATAGCAACAGAGACTGTATATTCCAAACAAACCTAGCAAGAAACTGTGAAAACACTCAAGAGGTTGGTGCTGTTACTGTTGAGTGTTTTCCTTGAATAAATGCTAACTGCAATGATGCAGGTAAACTACGGTGGTATAATCACTGTTATTGACTGGTAGTGAAGAACGCACAAACACAAAGAGAAACATGGGAATGGTTTCTTTCCTATTGAGAATACACAGCACCAAACTTAAGAGTAAAGGAAACAAATTGATGTTCGAGCTTTGTTTAATAAGGCAAAGTCATTTTCACTTGTAATATGAAGGGTTCATTTGCAATAACAGATACTATATCTCCATTTTCATTCATTTTCCCCAATCTATTTTTCTTTGTGCACTCCAAGGAATATCAGTCAAACAGGTGTCGGTTTATTCATTTTGTTTTTGCAATGAGCTTTTCATAAGCCTCAAAGCATTAAAGGAAGGGAGCTCCCTTTCATTGTAAGGGCCAAATGACATCTTTCTTATTCTGTACACACACACACACACACACACACACACACACACCCTTTTCCTCACCTTTCCCTGCAGTTCCCTCGCTAACAAGTGGTTCTTGGATCTTCCTCTCTTCTCTGGCATGAAATTTCAGTTCAAGGCATGTGCCTAACTTTACCTGCCATACATTTGAATCATATCTTTGTGACAAAGAATGAACTCAATCCCTCCATCAACCTCACAGACGTTGTCAAGCAGTTGCTTTTTTTCTTGAAATCTGACAGTTGGCTCCATTCCTGAAGGTCCTGCTTTTCTTCACTGGGAGCTCACTGGCTGTGATTTTTTTACTTTTTGATCTGGCTGATGAAACAGGTGTATTTTTTTTTTTTTTTTTACAGAGGGTTTATTTATTTTTCTTCAAAAGGTACTCTTGCCTACAGGGATGACACAGTAGATATAGGTCAAAACATAACAGAGCCTCACATGCTGTGCAGACAAAGCATAGACCTACTGTTTGACAAATGTGAAAAGGAGTGTCTATATGTTATATTATCAGAATACTGATAGTGCTACTGTAACGTGCATACACATTTACACACATGTGTGCATACAAGTGCACATAGGCACATGCACAGTGATAATTATCACTTTATTCCAACTCAATTGGCTGCTTTGTTGGGGAGATATGCATGCCCCCCTTTACGGCGGCAGAGGCCTGTGAGGAACAAAAGACACAACACAGACATGGTAGAGCTTTCATGAGGAAATGTTTGTACCTGGGAATATTTGTTTTGCACACCTCCCCCCACCAAAGGCTGTCCCCTCCTCCCATCTTATCATCCTCCACTTCTCTGTCCAACAGCTCCTCATTTCCCCCACTCTTTCATCCCCAACTCTGTCTCTTCACCGTTCCCCTGATTTCCTTTGAAATTTCCCCATCTCACAGCTCAATTGATTGTATATGCAGGGCTAAATGTGATCAGGTGCTGAATGCATTTACTGCCTCATATCTGGGGAACGTATAGGGTTTTTAAGCTCGACTGATGAGAAGATGCGAGTTTGTGGACAGGATGTTCATAAGATAGTATGGTAATGTAAGAAGAAAGAATGAGCATAGAAATGGGGAGGGAGAGAAAATATACATAGAAGAGAGAGCCAGAGAGATGGAAGTATTCATGTGTGTTTTTCTGGCATAGATAAAGGGAGATGTGGGAGGAGGGAAAGTGTCATAGGGTAAAATGCTAGGGATATTCACCAAGAGAGGAGAAGAGATGATGGAGAGAATGCAGAAAGAGACATAGAGCGAGAGGGATGATGATTTTGATGATGATGGTGCATCCGCAGCACAGTTGAGGGGGGGGGGGGGGGGGTAGACGGAAGAGAGGAAATGTCCGCACAATTATTGTGGCTGCCAGAAAGAGGCTAATCAAATGGCACTTGGCACAGCGGGCCTCTGCTCCACGCAGCTGGTGGAGGAGGGAGAGAATGGGCTTTGACAGCGGGGAGAAAAGATGGGAGAGGGGAGGAAGTGACGGCTGCAGAGGAGAGGTTGCAGGGAAGCAAAGGGAAACAGCTTGGAGGGATTCGGGAACACAGGGATTGTTGTGCACAGGTCGAGACAGGGGGAAAGATGGCTTACTGTAGAGAGTAGGACGCAAAATCAGAATCAGGGAGGAGGGAAAGAGAGAGGGATGCTGGCATGGCAAATGGAATGCCAGAGAGAGCCAGTGGGCGGGCGTGGGGGTGGGGGAGAGGGAGATGTCATGCCACAGGACATGTTTCTCCTTTTTGATGGGCTACTGCATATAGTATCGGCATTTACACTCATATGTATCATTCCTATACTACATGTTGCCTTATCCAAAATAATATTCTTTAGATGCAAAAAAGCTGCACCAACATTTGCACATGTATAAAAAGAAAAGCGTTACTGAAGCTTAGCAGCATATCATGTGTAAAAGTTACAAGTGATATTCCCTACTTTTAATCTTTAATTGGTATGGCGCACATTTTTAATTTTTCAGGCTCTGTGATTTTACAATTTGGAGCGCGTGCCACTACAGTGTTAGCACTGCCGAGGCTTGGTGAGTGTGTGTGTGTGTTTATCTGTGTGACTGAGTCAATCACGAGAGCCGAGCTTAATAGAATGAAAAGAAAGCTTAGGCAATCAAAGCAGAGAGAGAATCTTTGCTGGCACTCGGCAGCAACAAGATGGCCAGTCAATGCTAATTTCAATAACTCTTTAATTATTGGTGTCAGGGCTCCTTTGGATCATTTTGCGCTGTGTGAGCAAGCAAGGCAGAGAGGAGAGAGACGGAGAAGAGCCACTGAGATAGGAATCCTCTACTAAAATATTAATGAAGTATGAATGACGGGAGATACAGGAGGTGAGGGGACGGGGTAGCTGGAGACATCGATGCTGAGAGTTTGGTTTTAAGGGGGAATTTTGGATGGGAGGGAGGGAAGAGAGATGGAAGGTTAACATCTGTCTCACTTACGCATGTACTTCTCTCTCTGTATGTCATTTCAACTCCCATATGAACTCTAGCTCTCATTAAAAAAAACGTTTCGTTGCTAACATTGCCCCCCTCCTCTGTAAAGCTCTTATACTCCTCCCTTGTTCCTGGGAATACCTGACATTATGGCATTGCCTCCTCTCCTTCCTCCCGGTACCATCCATCCACATGTCACATTTTGTGCAACCCCCAGATGCAAACAAGTGTAACTCCGTGTCCCCCTGCCATGAGGAGACAGATGGCTCACCAACCAGAATGGGCTTTTTTTTGCCCTATCTAGATCAGCTAGCATCTTCTAAGCCACCACCAACCTACAGAACCTGCTGTATTACAGCTGAACAGGGAGCGACTCCTTAAAGTATACATTATAAAGTTATAGGGAGCATAATCCACCACCACTGTCTGAGAAATTGGGTGGTTTTCAGTTTGCCTTTTACACAAGAGTGGACCCTGACGCACACAAACAAACAAACAAAATTGCCCCTTTGCAGTGCCCCAAAAAAAACCTTCTCGAAGTTGATCCATGGCATTTTTGAATACCAACTAAATGAATGTAGTGAGGCAAGGCCTTTGTATTTCTACGGGCTGTCTTTATGCTTCTCAGCCCACAAATACCTTATAAGCCCAAAGCATCATCAGTGTATTTTAATATTATATAATCATTTTTAACTTAGTCTCAATTTGAATACAACAAAATGGCCTGCTCCTATCATGTCTCCTTTCTTTTCCCTTCCTATCCCTTCTTCCCCCAAAGAACATTGTAGACGACATGTCTGTATGTTCTAAGCAATGTTACAATGAATATGAGAAATACTACAAAGGTAGGGATACAGTTACTTCCCTCACATGGGCAGTTCCAGTCACTTTCAACGTAATGTCAGTACATGCAAGTGTTCTCATATAATATGATGAGGCCAACTTGACAGGTTGGAAAATGCAAAAAGCCGAGTGCATTATGAAGGCTTCAACAATGTACGGTAACAAGATAATTATACTGGCTTGGCTTCTTGACTTGGCTTTTTTTATTCTGAGATGTGACAGAGAATAATGCCCATGTTATCTGTGGCCAAAAACCCAGTGAATCCACTTTTATACCTTGGTAGTGTGGCCAACAACCCTTCTTACTCTGATATATTCCTTTCAAATCCATCAGTTATTAACTTTATAACACATCACTCTGTTGTTAAGAAAGGAAAAAAAAAAAAAAATGAAACCCCACTATGAAAGAAGTTGTAACTGTGACCACACTTTTATTTTTTCCCATAAATATCACATGAACTTTCACATATTACACAGCAATAGACAGTTGCCGTCTCTTCACTTTGAACAATGGCTGGAGTTGTCACAATACACCCTGCGGTATCCAACGTAACTTATCTTTTTAGTTCTTCATTCAAGGTTAGCTAGCTGAGCCTCGGGGAACACTTCAGATGTCTACAGCGTAAAGAGTTGTGACATTGACACAGGAGTCACAGTGGAGTCACGTCTCCTACATTTGACAAGGTTGTGATGAGGCCGCCATCATATTAAGGGAAAAGGCAGAACGTGCGGCGTAGTTGTCAATGCAAAGCAAACTTGGGTGGGGGGAAGTCGTCTGTTTGCGGATTGCAGACTTAGAAAGAAGCTCGACAGTCTTCTCTAAATACCTACAAGCCCGGGGAAACACATACGCACTGCAGCACACACACACACACACAATAAAACGCCCACGCTCACTCGCTCGCAGAGGAAGTGTGTGTGTGTGTGTGTGTGTGTGCATGTGTGGTTTCACTGAAGCAGCAATACTCTTCTAAGCCTACAGATAGTCAGGGAGAGACAGGGAATGAGTGGGACAGATAGGGCCCGATGTCTAATTAACTTACTGCCTTCAGAGGATGTGTGTCTTTAAATCCAAGGCAAATGATGACCACTGGGGGGAACAGAGAACAGGAGGTGGGGGGGGGGGGCAGCGATGCAGAGAAAGAGGGTGCTGAGAAATGGAAAGTACCACTGTTCGTATGAAAGCAGCTTGCAAGAAAGGAGCTGTATCTGTACTTTTAATGTAGATAAGCCGCGCCACTTCTGACCAGGCATTTGTATATTATACAGGGTTCCTCGCTAAGAATGACGGCTAATAATAAAAAGAGAAAATAGAGAGAGATTTTACACACAGGTGTATAGCCCGTGATAGAAAGGGTCCTGCTCCACCATAGGCTGGATTCTCCTCTGCAATTGCAGTCATGGAAACCTGAGCCAAACATTTTTCTGGGGAGAACGCCGCTATGTGAATGTTGCATGCTACACAAACACCTGACGGGTATTTGCTCGCATTGTGGGTACAGTCCGTGATGCTGCTCCTACTGTATTTGCTCACAGACTTGTTTCCAGTCAAAAGCAAGGAAAGGCAAGTGTTTATGGCTAGTATGACTATACAGAAATGACTCTGTGTGAGATCGAAAAACAAACTCACTAAGACAGAAGACAGGCAGGAAGACATGGAGCGGCAGGGGCAGAGGGAGGCAGTGAATTAGAGTCTTTAATTAGACCAGACATAGAGTGCTGTCTGCGTGTATCACACAGGCTAGGCCTAAAGGGAGGTGCATGAAGGGAAAGTCACTTTCAAGCTCCACTAATATAATGGGGCCCTCATGGGACCAAGCAGGGGGTAGATGTTTTTTTGGCTTGTTTCTGTGTGCGCACGCGAGTGTGTGTGTTCATCTCAACAAAACTCTCCCTGTGTTCAACCTGTTTGAAGGTTGGCTCAAACAGCCGGAGCCATCACTGTAGACCGTGAGGTTAATGTGTGACTTTTTGCCATTATCGTCCTCAGCGGCAACACAGCAGCACACACACACACAGAGCCTCTTGCTAAGCCTGGTGTCATATCAGTCTTGTGTGGCTAAGCAGGCTGTTCAGTGAGTTGTGAAATTGAAATGCAGCCTTGGTTATTAGACAAACAGCCCATCACCCGTACAGCTAGTTCACTGTCAATAGCTACTGTAGCATCAGCTAACAACACAACTCATTTGTTGATTAAGAAGAGCTGTGCATGTTGTGTGTGCTTATGTGTGCAGGAGCACTGATGCAAGTTTTTGTGTGCCATCAGCGTATACATCACTGAGGCTACGTGAGTGTGAAATATTAATCCTTAGCAGCAGTACAAATGAAAACATGACTTCTGGTTAAATATTCCATTTGAATCTATTAACCCAATGACAGAGACATACAAATATGAATTTACAGTATAGTGTGTATACACAGCCTACAGGGTTTCACCTATATTTATATAACAGTGGTGTGCTCCAGTTAAAAGCAAAAGAAAACTTTTTATTTCGGGAAACTGCGTGGTGTTACAGCAGTTGCAGAAATGCCAGCTTAATCGTCATAATTCTGAGGCTTTATATAATACTGGTGTAGGTAACATACCTTTGTAAGGAAGAACCCCCCTGTAGGGTCAGTGGAGGTAAAGAGATTAAACATGTCTCCTCACAAGGCACACACACACACACACTCAATAATTCAGCAGCTGTCAAACCAACAACAGATGTGCAATCTGTCTCTGAGTGGATGAGTAATCGATGCATTGGAAGCTGTCCATTTTACCAAGTTATTTTCAGTTTTAAAGTTGTATTCAACTTAACCCAGTGTTGTTGGAGCTGGTTTTGGTTTGGAGCTGTGTCAAAAACAAGGTTTGGTTGTGTAGTAGTTGTTGTTTCCCCTCCACCCCTGTGAACAAACAACCCTGAACAGAGAGGGTTAACACTGGCACCATTTATTTATTAATCAACCTGCTTTCCTCATATCTCTACTCTGGCTTTTTCACCAGGCATACCTCTCATGTGACTAACTTTCACGGCAACCATGCAACCTCAAAAAATCTCATGTAGCATAAATGCGCATATTATCTCCGATGTCCTGCCCAGAAGAACTGATGAGGCCTCTTGGATGAGAAGCAAAACATTTTTTTTAAAACTAAACGGGATATTAATTAGCTTTTTGCTAATATTAATTAGCTACTACATACTTTATTTCCTTTTCCCTCCTACCCAAAATTAAGTTACAAGCTGTTGTCTTTGTTTTCAACCATGCGCGACTTTGTAGTATTTACCTGCAAGCCTGTAAAATAAAATACACAAACGTGTAGCTCCATCTATAAAGCTGAAAAGCTATTTCTGTGTGTGTGCAGTATGGAGTTGGCCTGTAGAAGGTATGGTGACTGTTGCTGAAGGAGTTTCTCATTCACTTTTCCTGCATAAAATGTGTATTCTTGGCAATTGAACCAGCCGTCTCACAGCCCATTGAAATAACTAACCCTGCCAACCTTTGTTTTAAAAGAAGAAGCCTTCGTTTGTATTGGTTTTGAAAGCTGATACTTAGGATTTGACCTTGGTGGAAATGTTAGTCCTTATACAGAACTTAAATGCTTCCGACTTTTGTATTTGCTATGAACTTCACATGACCTTTTAAGATGTTGATTGTCATGAGCCATTTGATCTAAAACCGTAACATATGATGTAAAACAAAGTCAGCATGTACTCTTCTATAAACTGAGATTGAGAAGCGGTTATCTCACTGCACGCCATATGGGCTGATTCATGATGCTACATTCATCATTGACAAGCCTCCAGAGGAAAATGTTAGCATTTAGCTAAAGAGTCCAATACATCAGCGGGTTAAATCCCATATAAGCTCTTGCGTTCTGTTTGTTGTCCAGTCGGTGAACCTTTTAAGCTGATAATTTCACATTCACCTTCAAATATGGTGATGATATATCATGAAAGTTTTGCTTAGCTGTCTACATACATATACGTATATTTCATTTCCACCTACACCCAGTGACTTCGTTTTTTACTTCATTAGGATTCCATTGTCACAGAGGGGCACAAGCTGTTGTCGAAAAGCTTCCCGAATCCCCGCGGTATTTGTTACAATGCAGTTTTGACATGCCACCCTTATTTGTTTAATGGTTTAAAAGTTGTCAGATACACAATACCAGATCCTCCTTTCCTTGCCTCATACCGAATTCTCTGCTTGTTTGCAAACAGCCATGTTTTCCAGCTCCTCTGTGGGCAGTTACACCGTTTTTCGATACCGGGATCAAGAGGTCAAACGGCTTTAGCAACAAGTTTCGCTCATTAAAACTGTTCCTCGGCTGACTGAATGCCTTATTAGTGGTTCAACATGCTGGATTAGTTATTGGCTCTCTCAACATTGGCATTTGCTCATATTTGACATAAACTTGCTTCTTCCTGTTCTGTGTGTGTGTGTGTGTGTGTGTGTGTGTGTGTGTGTGTGTGTGTGTGTGTGTGTTTCCCCCCCTAAGCTGTCAGTCTTACCCTTTGCTGCTTCTTCATGGTTTAAGGTTAGGGTTCGGTTGTGACAATAATGACCACTTAGTATATAGGTAATTGTGTTTGTATGTAACACTACTGGGAATTGAACCCTTGTCTCTGTGCTGTCAGAATTGCAAAGACATCACATCGCTGGTGGGGAGTAAAAAGAGGATAACTGTCTTGTCTTGTGTGTGTCTTGTCACATACAGATCATCAATAACTAAGCATCCCCCTGAAGAAATCAGACTTTCTATATTTTCTTTTTGTCTAGGATGATGTTTTTCTTTTCCCCAAAGAAGAGGCAGCACTCATTGGCTTTAATGTAAAGATGGGCACACACACACTAGACTGCTACACTCATCTACTCTACTGCGATGACATTAACATACTAAGTAAAGCAGTTTACAAAGACTCTTATACAATTAAAATAAGCCACATAAAACAACATCAGGCATGCCTCCAAATAAACACCAATGTTTTCCCCCTTCTGCTCTATTGACAGTAATCTGTGATAAATTGTGCAAGCGTGTGCATTTCATTAAATTTGATGTATGTTTCTCCTTAGGCAGCCAGTTTACATTTTAATACAACGATAATCTGTTTTTTTTTATATGCTCTTGTGATTGCTATTTATAAAAGTGTCTTTGTGCAAATATGCAAATGGCTTTGTGTCTTTTCTGAGACACTTTCACCCCACTTCAATATAAAGGTAATGAGCCAAGTCCAACCAATGCTCACTGGAGCCACAGGAAGAAAATCCATACCACTGTATTTCACATGGCTTCTTTCATGTTGCTGAGGTGAAAGTAATGTGATACAATGTACAAGATGTGTGGGTGCAACTTGACGATGGGGGGGCTCGCATTGCTCGAGTGAAGGGCATGTTCTGGCTCAAGTTAATAGGGCTTATTATGTACTTCGCCTGTCTTGCAGTCAGCTCCCCGTTGGCTAAGGAGCCCGCCATTCAGGAGCACACAAGCCTATCGTTAGTGTCAGTTTACTTGACATTTTATTTGTGCCCCGGTTGAACCCGGAGACTGAACGGCCCTCCACTGTGATAATAGTCACCTGCCAGACACCCACAGTAGGAGAGAGAAGAAATAACTGAGAAAAAATGAACAAGGAGAAAGAGAAAGAAGAAAGAGTACAAATCAGAGAGAGAGAGAGAGAGAGAGAGAGAGAGAGAGAGAGAGAGAGGTGGAGAGGAGTCACGAGGCTGCTGCCGTGGTGCCTGATATTGCGGTTACAAAATGGATTGTTTCCAAGGCGACAGACAATTAAAGGCAACATGTTTTATCTCCATTAAGTCTTATCCTTTGCCACCTCAAATTATCCTCAAGAACGAGAGTGTGAGAGGACAGGCAAAACTGTCTCGTGAAAGTGCTTGGTGCAAACTCTTGGAGGTGACGGTGATTGAGGGAGTCAAAAAGGTCTAACCGAAGCACCACCTTGCCCCCTAACACACAATGCTGATATAGTCCAACTCGAGACGCACCTTGTTTTCGGTGTCATGTTAGGGCTGTGTGACCCAACTTACAGTACCAGTCTACCAGTGAGGAGCAGATTTAGTATGCAAAGCACGCTTGATTCTGTTCTTACCAGCTCTATGGAAACTTTCTTTCTTTTTTTTTTCTTCTTTTTTTTCCTTTGCCACCTGCACTCCTCGCTCCTCCAGCGACCTTCAAATACTGTCAATCAAAGCAGTGGCATAAGGGATTAAATTAAAACGAATCGTGCACACTTTAAATGTGACCTGCAGCTACATTTAAAGGTGGAAGGAGCAAAAAGGATCTAATCAAGTGTCTTTGTGCCAAGGGCTCTTAAAATGCATGTCCTTCGCCTGCACACTTAGTCATGGGTTAGAATAAAGTCTATGGAGACCTTGTAGACATAAATTTTGCTAATAAAGTCAAGTGGGTGATTGGAATGGCAGATATATGCACATTGCTCCGGTCAATTTTACAGTGCAATGTCAAAAAGATGAAACCACAACTGATATAATGAATAAGCTCATTTTAGACATTGTATTATGTATTGTGTATGTATTGCTGTCTTCAGCTGCATTTTGGACATACATTCTCTATCAGCTTTTTAGGAGAGTTCCCACCGCACTACAATTCGCCTCATACGATAAAAATACTCAAAATCCTGCAGCTCTTTATGCACTTGTATCATCCACAGGAAATGTGAGGCTCTATTGTTCAAAAGCCTTGCTCACCCAGACTGTACTGTAAGGATCAGGCGCTAAAGAGAAAAAAAGACAATGGAGACAACTTGAATGACTCTTGTTCTCATACATTACCTCACTGTGGACCGCTCATTTGATATTGACCCCCTTGCTCTTTTGGCAGCATCCATCACAACAAAAGAAACATTGTGAATGCGGTAATAGCACATTCACTATGGCTCAACAAGCATCTCTTAAGTGGGGGGAGGAATGGCCAGCGCAACAAAGAACTTTGGCCTCCAGCAGATGAGCTGGGCAGACTGCAAATTATAGCTCCTTCATTACAGGATTGCAATCCATTGATCGATACATACAGTAATCACCAGCTGTGCAGAGAAAGGAGAGTGCAGAGGGTTGGCGGAGGGAACAATGCTGCTCTACTTCAGCCTTGTGTCCATAGCTTTACAAGAGACTGGAGGCAGAGATCCATAAACGCATCTACAAATTACCATTACAGCTAACTAGATAGTGTCACAGGCCAGGTCAGGTCTGGACACGGGTGGGTTTACATTCTGGTCAAGGTCATCGCCAACATTTCTCTTTGTCTAGATTATACAGTCTAGAAACTTGATTGTCTAATGCAGCACTTCCTTTCATGTTTTATACCTCAACAAGCCTATAGTGCAGGGTATAGACCTGTATGTGAGGCTCAATTCAGGGCAAGAAAGTCCCTGAGTCGAGTCTACGGCCATTTGCTGTAATTCAATGTGGCATCATCTGCTGACGCACTGTGTTGGTCAATCACAGTATTCCTCTATAAACCGCTTTGGAGCATTTCGACATCTGATAAACTTTAAACTGGACTTCCTAGTTCACATCTCCTCTTTTCACATGTGCCTGTAGCAGCACTCCAAAACCTATATTTGGTCAGAATGAAAGAACTGCACAAAATGGTTCAGTCAGAGCAAAACAAGTCGATTGGAAGACCTGTTGGGTCTAGAACAGCTGAATAAAGGATCAATATCAAGATCAATGCAAACCCAGACTCATTTGAATGAGGTAAACTGTGTATATATCTATTTAAACACAATTTAGTTCGAGTTTTACGACAGGTTTGACGACCATTAAATACTCTGTGCACAGATAGTGCTAAAATAAATAAAGTCTGGCCAGCTGGAGGAAAAATATCTTTTCAACATTATTACAGTATTACAGCCCTGATGCTAACAATCTATAGATTCTGCAATGTCATGGCATAATTATTAAGCCTGCATACCTTTCTGGTGACATACTGTGTGTTGCTATTTTTGGGATGACCCTGCCAAGCCCAGCACAGTGCCAGTAAACAGCCGCTTTTGAGAGGCTGGTCTTTGCCAAGGGTGTAAATCATTGGCTTTCGACCGAGCTTAGAATACCACATATGCTTTTGTTAAGGACAGCTGACAGATCAGATTTATGTGTGAGGGAGACAAAGAAGGTAAAATCCATGAGGAGTGAAACATAAAGCAGAGAGGGGGCACGCAGATCTGAGCAATCGATCAATCATCCCGCCTCAGCAGTTTCTCGGCACCCCACCCCGCAACCCTCTGACACTGGAACTCGCCCCACTTTTCAGACTCGGCATTGCCTCGTCCTCTCTTCCTCAATCTCGGCGTGTCGCCTGGCTTTTCCTTTGTCATCGTCTTCTTTCTTGCTTGCTTTAGTTCTCTTCATTTCTCTCCGTTCGTTTTCAGCATCCTTCGTGATAACAGCTGCGGATAAAAGAGGGCTATGTTGTGTATGCATGAGCTCTTTATCGTTGCCGAGCAGTTGAGTTGGTGTGTTCATGTGTGTCTATTTTTTTTTTCTGTCTATTTGTGTGCGTGCGCGAGTTCTTTAACACTGGCCAAACGCTTAATAAGCAAACACAGGTTTTTTCCCCAGCACTTCGCAGGCCTTTGCTTGTGTCTCGGAGCTAGCACAGGACACTAGCCGCTGTCTGTGGACCCAGCAGGCCTGTTTGATTCATGAAGCAGCATCAAAGCTTTCACAAGCCCCGTACATTCCCCACTGCTCTCTCTCATCTCACTGTTGAATCGTTTCTCCGAAGCGGTCGGATACTCTCTCTGCGGGGTGGATGGCACTCGGCGGAAGCTAATAGAGGGTGACTGTATATGCTCATGTGGGTGTGTTTGTACGTGTGTGTGTGTGTGTGTGTAAGAACAGCATAGTAATGCGATGTGACGAGTGGATTTGCCAGCATGTGGTCATCTAGATTTTGGATGTTTTCACATACACCCACTTGTCTCATTCCATTCTCACTTTTCTAATTCCCCCTAAAACTACCTAATTACTTCCAATATGTAATCCAATTGGCCAAAAAGCAGTATGTTAAGGTTCATTATGCGTTGACTAATGCACCACACAAGTTTGGATGGACCTATTCATGCAGCTCATCTTATTAAACCTGCTCTCTCTCTCTCGGTCTGAGCTGAATTCAATTTAATAACACATGCTGCACTGCGCTTTTATTACTATAATATCCACCAAAGACTAGCCGAAAATGGCACTTTCGGGCCAGCATTGACAAGCACAGATTGTTGGGGGTTTTTTTGGGGGGGGGGTTCTCGTGACATTTTATCACCATTTGTGATGTTGTGTTTTTCCAAAGTGGGGACACTTATATATATCCGTAGATCATAATTCATGGCATTGCTGTTGCAAGAAAGCTAGACAGCACACATATTTACACATCCTGGTGCTCATCCTTGCATGTGGCTCTCAAGTGAAGCTATAGTAGGAGTGTCAGGACTATATGGGTTACAGTGTGTGTGTGTGTGTGTGTGTGTGTGTGCGTGTGTGCGCGTGTTGGTTGGAGAGCGTGATGCTCCAAGTCAATGGCATTGATTCCACTCAGGCTGGAATGCCATCCTCTTCCTCCGTCCCTGCTCCACCTCACGCTTTCACTAGAATGAAGCTCTGCCTCAAGAACGGTGAAGGCCAGGGGTTGCACAGGGCAAGCTGCTTGACTCGACAAAGTCCTTGGCTAATGCTCGTGGCATGACTGTGGCAGAGCTGGCAGTGGAGGTTGAGGTTATGGGGAGATAGAAGTCTTTTGGTTGTCGTCAAAACTAAGTTGGATCGGGAGTGCTTGTAAAATAAGATGGTGTGATATTGTGCTTGTGTCCTGGGTTGAAATGTGATTTTTTTTTTCTTCCACAAAAATCAAATCAGCTAGTGAGCAGCCCTTCAAGAGCTAGGTAGGGGTTTGGGGTTTAGTTTAAGTTTAGATATTTCAGAAAGAGCTGTGCTTATAGTACCACTGTATGGGCGCTTAAACCCTCATAGCCAGCAGAAGCTGGAACAATACTATTTCTATCAGCAGAATAATTCTGCATTTACCTTTTCTGTCTTTTGTACTTGCATCATTAAATGTTTGAAGCCACTGAACTTCTGAATCTGATGCGTAGGAGCTGCAGCCTGAAGTGCGAGCCCTATGAAAGGCAGCCGAAGCTGGGTAGAAACATGTGGGCAGGTGATAGACACCGGCTTTCCTCATCACATCTGCTGAGTCATGGAGCAACTGTTGGTTCGATTGCTCTTCTTAGACGCAGAGAGTATCATTTTTGACCCCTAAAAATACCCAGCACTAAAGGTCCGTCCGCCAATGGTAATGAAATCAAATACCAGAGGAACTCAGCATTTAATTAATAATAAAGACGCTATTACAGGTGGCTAAATTTCAAATGAGCCATTTCTGTAATGTAGTCAGGGCCTTCTGTGAGGTTAATTGAGACCTTGACAGCACTTAAGTCTCTGCTGCGTGCTTGTGTGTCTTGTCTTACCTCTGGCTACAGTGCCGGCTCTCTGGCTTTATGGAAAGAGATTTTATCGGAGTGAAAAGAGTGCACTCCAAGTGTGTATGTGCATGTAATCACAACAGCACTGTCATGGGACCGAAGGGGGATGAGATAGAGATGTACAATAGATGTAAGTGGAGAAACAGATGTATGGCGGGCCAAGCACATATTCAACGGAGCTGAAGTGTTCTCAGAGCGTCTTTATATTAGTTTTTTGTGTCTTGAAAGTCGAGGCTGAAGTGATCTGTCTTTCTCCTGGGGAAAACTGGGATGAGGGCTCTTCCAGTGCTTGTGTGGAGGAGGATCACCTGTTTTCTGCAGCATACAGGAGATACAGGAAGTGACTTAACCCAACTCACCTCATGAGATGGATCAGTGTCAATTTTTGGATAACACACAACAACATATTACTTGCTTGTCAATCTTTTTTTTTTTTTTTTTTTTTCTACATCATCATATGATTGTGTGAATTTCAAAATAATTTATCATGACCAGACCCCCTCCCTCTTCCTCCCTCCCCCCTGTCCTCTCCTGTCACTCCCTGATCCTCTCCAGCTTTATCTCCTCCTTTCAGCCTTCTATTCATTACACTGACATAAACAAAAGAAGTCTTTTTTTATGTTTGCAGCTTGTGGCTCCATCTCACTGAGCTCATGGAGGCAATCACAAGCTGTTTGTTGCTTACCGCTAACAGCCCATACTTTGGGAGGGGGTCCTACTTAATACATAATTGAAAATGGCTGCTGTGGTCCATTTGGTACGCTTTTGTTCTTCCTACATCAGCAACGCTGCCACAGCCAGGAGGCTGCTCTTGGGGGATTTTCTTTTTTTTTTCTTTTCTTTTTTTTTCCCTCCGTGTCATTTTTCCCCTCCATCTCTTTCTCTCTCTCCCTCCTTTGATGCCTTTTTTTCCCTTTGTTTTTGCGATGGCAATTCACACTTCAGTTGAGATTGCTCTAAATTTCGATTTCAGCCAAAATGCTCTTTTAAGTAGCTGTCTCTGTCTGGATGCCATTCGTCCCTCATTTCCCCCCCCCCCCTCCCCCAAAACATAAAATGTTTTCTTTTATGTGAGTGCATGCACCCATATTACGTTGCTGTGTTTGTCTGAAAGTGAGCGCCATCATTGCCTTTAATGTTCCAGAAGTATAGCAGTTAGAATGTTACTTAACACAGCACTCTTTCTGCCTCTCACTGCAACTTTTTTCCCCTTTTTCATATGACTTCCATGCGGTGGTTATTTCTCAACTTGGTGTTAATGAAATTCTGTAATCAGCTTTATGTAGGCTACCACACGTTGAACTGTCCATGGTCATATCTCAGTAGAAAGCACACAGCTATCAAATAGACACACTATTATCCATCACCACTCTTCTGCTCTCACCTAAGATTGCTCCTGTGGCAAACTGGCTCGCTCATGAGATTTGGCCTCTAATCTGTCTGCCAACGCCCCCCTCCCCTCCTTTGGCCAGCCCCAGCCGCTCTCCCCAGGGAAATGCACAGAGGTCTTGGAGTGATTTTGCTGTAATGGAACTTCAGGATAAACTAGATTTGATGATCCGCACATACAGGGGCCTCTTGGCGGTTTGAGTTTGCCCCCTTCTCTCTTCTGTTTCGGTGCCCTAAACCTCATTACCTGAGGCTGATTCTTCAATCTGGCCTCCCCAGGGAAACCGAGGTGAGGAGGGGGGCAAACGAACACAGGAAGTGGATCGTCACTTCAGATCACGGTTCATGTCGGGAAACCAGTTTGATTTGTGTAACCGCCGAGTGGGGAAGAGTTATTTGAGAGGTGACATCTTGCTATTATTTGTGGTGTTTTTTTGCCCACAAATCCTACGATATGTGGCTCACATGATTTTATTCACCATTATATTTAAGCTAAGATGACACTCTATTGATCCTGCAGGGAAATGAGGTCATCACAATAGCTACATTTGTGTGATTCAGGGGGAAAGACAGGATATGTTCAATAGAATACGCATATAACAGTAGAAACAATAATGCAAAGCTAGACAAATGCTAATCCCATGCTCACTGCCTTCCGTGTCCACAGTTTGACTGGTGTGATTGAGGTGTCACTGTTGTGAGTGTTGTTGCGGCGGGTACTTTTTGTTGTGACAGCTGCAGGTGTTTGTTCAGTTCCTGACAGATGCACACTGTGTCCTCCCCTGCTGCCGTTAGGCTGCTGTTTGACATGTGTCCATTGTACAAACTGGCTGTTTTGACTGGCAGTGTGTGAACAAAGCTCACTGCAGTGGAAGGAGGCCATGTGCTGCAGACGAACTGACAGGCATTAGTGAAGTTGTCAACACCTTCTTCTTCCCTTTCTCTTTGGCTGCTTTGAGTTGCTCCTTTGGTCCACTTTGCCTGGTCTTGGCATGCACATGTCCCCTGTTACTTTCTCTGCTGTTTCCTTTTCTTCCCCTTAATTCAAAACCTCCTCCTATCTAATTGTAACCCAGTCGTTTGCTTTACACTGATGGAAGTAATGTTATTTTGTATTATTCCATGGCTGATGCATCACTCTACACTGAAGGTGTTTTATGTGTTGGATTAATATGTTGGTAACTCATTTGTGAATTAAAACAAATATAATTTTTTTCCCCTGTGAAGCCTCCATGATGGAAACATGTCTTGTGCGCATTAGAGCTGCAGCAACAATCAATATTGTAATGCTGGAATCAATAACCACAGCAAATCAGTTTCATCTAAAACTATTTGACCCATGAGAGAAGTGATGAAGTCTAGCGCTAGGAATCTGCTCAGAGACTGTATTTTTGGCTTTTAATAGCTAGAATCTGGCTTTATAATGTTTTTTTTTTTAATTTTCTATTTTTTATTCCCCTCCAGGCATCTTTTAGGACATTTAAAAATACTCAGCTTTGAATCATAATTTCAATAATAATTTGGATCTGACATTTTCCCGCAAAGAAATGCATTTAAAATTATTGAAAGCATAACTACTCCTTCTCCCTCATTAAAAATACAGAATCTACTGTATAAATATGTACATATCAATCATTACAAAAGTTTTACTGCTGGAAAAAACGATGTCTCCGACTGAACTGGAAGTTCAAGTTTCCGCCTCACTCTTGTGTAGGTTGCATATTGGCCCGTGATTGACCTCCAAACTAGTTCTGATGTTACCAGATCATGCGTGTACATGCAAAGGTTAAACTGAGATTTAAAGTGAGCGCAGAGAAACTTTCCCCCTTCAGCAGATGAAAGTGAAAACAGCCTTCTAGTGTCAAACTCTGCACAACATCCAACTAAAGCAACAATATGCAAAATGCATTTTTGAGTGGATGGGGACTTCCGCTGTAGTTTTAATCAATTAGTTCTAAAGTCAAACAAGCTGCAGCATACTAATCATATCATGTAGACTAAGAGTCACTTTGAGTATATTTACTCTTTGATTTGTAACATAAAGGAACATTTGACCCAAAAACAAACCATAATATTGGTGTAATCCTGCACTCATACAGTATTTTTCTAAACTAACCTTTCTCCTTCTTTCCCCCTCCTTTCTCTCTCCAGGTAAGGAAGAGTCAGTAGCCACCTTCAAGGGCAACGAGTTCTTCTGCTATGACCTGTCGCTGACGCCCATCCAGAGCAGCACCGACGAGATCACGCTCTCCTTCCGCACGCTGCAGCGCAACGGCCTCATGCTGCACACCGGCAAGTCGGCAGACTACGTGAACCTGTCCTTGAAGAGCGGCGCGGTTTGGCTGGTCATCAACCTGGGCTCGGGGGCGTTCGAGGCCCTGGTGGAGCCCGTCAACGGCAAGTTCAACGACAACGCCTGGCATGATGTGCGCGTCACCCGCAACCTGCGCCAGGTAAACACTGCCCGTGTAATCCAGGGCCACCGCAGGCGAAGTGGTGCCGCTGTCTGCCACCCACCCTATCTCTGCTGCTTTGTTTGACTCTCCATCTTAACGTCTTTTCCTCTCTGTGCATGGAGCACACAGGGAGTGGTTTTGTCTCATTTTCCTTCTCTCCTCCCCTGTTGCTTGCTGCCTTCCTTAACAGAATTTTCTTTTTTTCCAGGTTGGCTGAACAAGAAGGCTGGTGCTGTTTTTTTTTTCTGTCTTTCTTGCCTTCATATTTTTATTATAAAATTACCAAAGAACCATCTCACCTTCCCATTCAAATTTCATTAAAAGGCAAAAGGTGAAAATGCGTCACAGTCCAAATGAGACTATAATGCCAATCATATTTAGATTATAGTTAACACACATCATAATGACAGCTGTGCACATTTAAGGTGTTACCAAGGACATTGTTTTGTGCTGTTATTAATGGACAAGTGAAGAAAGTGCTCTGCTCAGTATGTATGCACATAATGTACTCGGCTACACAAATGGAATGCACCCTAATTTATCAAAGGTGACAATGCACTTAAACCTTTTCTGAACAAATTACCGACACATCTTTACAGACCTTTAATCGTAGCTAATGGAAAACATATGAACCCCAGCAAACCTACGTGCGTGTGAATTGGTGTGCACCCGTGCATGCCAGCTTGTTCCATCTACTTCGTTTTTTCCATACACACACATGCACAGCGAAGTACTAAGTACATGCACATACAGTACACTCTCTAAATACTGGACTCTCTGGAAGCACCAGGTCATCAATTGGCAGTTGCAGATACCAACAGTGAGATACAATCAATTTCACTTACACTTGCCTTGCTTACTTCCTCACATTTTTGGGGGTAATTGTAATTGGAATGAATGGCTTGTCAGACCTAATAATGGGCATTTTAAGTGGGCCCGAATGCAAAAAAAGCCAAAAAAGTGAATGCATTAACACAAAGATGGTGCATCAACTTGTTTGTGTGCACCTGTAAAAACATCCCCAGAAAGTTCAGGGGGGGGGGGACAGCCGATAGCATCTAACTCTGAAGACATTCCTAACCACGCACACAAAAAAAAGGATAACCTGAGAGCAAAGTGATTCTTAATGTGATCTAAGTGCTGTTAAATTATAGGGAGACATTTCCATACCAACCACACTCTGCAATTTCTGTCATAGTGAAATAATATTAATATATAATTCATTGTGGTAACTTAGACATGGAAATAGTACAAGATCTGCGGAGCTACGATTCCAAAAGCAAGTGCGGCACATGCTGTACTCGCGGCATCTCAGACACACACATACACAGTCGGGGTCATACATGTTATGCTGTAGAGCTATGTGTGGTCAGCAGAGTGTGACAAGCTTAACTAGTTGGGGAAGCCTACATGATTTTAAAGATTTACAGCATGAGCCAACCCACCTACCACCAACTGCACCATAATGACCATTAGGGAAATAAGGGACACATCCACATACACACACTAAACTGAGAGACACAATCACTTGATTCAGAATTTACATGTAAACAAGTGTTGCTTACTTGAAACTATCTCACCCATTTAGCAGTTTTAATGCAATCTCTTTTTATTCTCAAAATTCTTTGGGGGGAAAAAAAAAAAAAAAATCTTACCTGACCAGGCTCGTGTTAAGAAAGTATTGTATTACATTATTTAAGAACTTTGCTGTCCAAGTAACTCTGGATAAGATAACCAGCTTGATCACGTAAAATGTTGTTGTATGAACACCATTTAGCCGAACAGATATCAAATGCCTGTCCATGCCTTGACCCAGAACTAACTACCCACATCATGCTGTTCAGGGGATCTCCATTAACTCACATAACCGCGTGAATCCCCGGTGGATCCTTCTAATTGACATAACAGGCCTCCCAAGTGTTAAAGAGCTCTCTAGGTTTACACCGGACCATCCCTGCTGAGAGACACAAGAGGAGCGGTATCGATGACATTGACCACCTCTGACCCTCTGTTTACTCCCGGGCTGATACCCAACTGATCAATGAGCACTTGCATGCTTTGAGGTCTCATAAAACACACATGCATTCACACGTTTACACACGTCTAACCATGTATTCAATACGGCATTCAATATTCACACGTGCAGTTGCTCTCGTATGCCCACACATATAAGAAACACCCAATGAAAATAATAATTAAAACTTTAATTATGTGGCGCATTTCAAAAATACAGTCACAGAGTGCTTTACAATAAAAACAAATAATAAAAGTAAATAAGATCCAAAATATAAACATAAAGCAAAATAAAATAATTTGTTACAACCAATACCATCACTTAAGAAAAAGCATTACATTACTTGATTAATAGTCTATCAAATAAATGACTATTGGTCTTTTTCTGGTTTTATATATTGATTGTTTGATAGTTAAAAATAGGGATATGACAGTTTATAGGGTATATGTGCATGTGCCTGTGCATGTTATGCAAAAGTATGGGAAATTATAAATGAATGGGAAGGGATGAATTCATACCATATACTTACCGTTTTCCCAGTCCAAAAAGTAAAACATACTTTACAAATATAAATGGTAATAAAACGTACACACTGACACCTATGTAAAGCTACCTATACATTTTTAATGAATTTATTTTTTGTCAAACATGCAAAAATGTTCTTCTCGGAGTCCTTTTATGTCAGATACTCCAAACACAAAAGAATCCAAAAAAAAAATGTCATCTTTGTCAGATTATGTGTGGCCATGCATATTGACAAAATTTGCCAAACAATAATTGCAGACAAGTTGTCCATCGACATGCGCATCTTGTCCCTCCCACCCCATTGGTGTGGTTTAGATGTCATGAATACTGTGAACGTACATGATCTAATCTTTTAATGCAGCTGAAAATGTAAACAGCACACCCACACAAACACACCATTATTGCTTTCTACTGGTCTTCCCATTGGAGCTAACATGATACCTTGCATTAAAAATAGCCGGCAGTCCGCCAATGGATGCCCACTGAGGTTATCATACGGCACCAGTGGTCTTCAAAGTCTCATCCACTTTCTCTCTGTTCTTCTTAACGGCTCTTGCAACGTCATGCATATCTACCGCTGCATCAGTAAGCTCCAAAATAAGTAAAGCCTGTGAGCTCTCACAAGCCAGTCTCTCTCGCTCTCCCTCTGTATGTGTATGTGTATATTTTCCATCTTTCTCCACAAAACCTATGAATTTGTCAGCTTTGTGCGGGATAAAATGAAGCAGACAGAATTAGGTGAGGTGATAGGGGCTCTCCGCCAAGACAGAGGAGAGAAAGGGGAGGACTGGGGATAAATGGCTATGCTATGCCTCACAAATGATCACAGATTCAGAGCTCCCCCTGGTGGCAACTGGTAGTATTGCAAGTGTGTGTGTGGAAAGTGGTGTTTGAAGAGTTTGGCTAATCCCTGTGGTGTACAGTTGACAGGCAGGCAAGGACACTTGTCTTGACCTCTTATCTGCGGAAGTCTCTCCACACAATACACACACACACACACACACACACATCCCCAGCCAACCCCATTCAATGCACACATTGGATAGGATAAGCAGCAAGGGATCCCTCCTTCACATCCTCCCTCCCTCTGCTCTCCCTGACATGATGATCTGCCATCATGGACATCTTGTAGACTTTAGTTCCGGTGACCATCCTTGCCCTTTCCCTCCTCTGGGATCTCACACACAGACACACACACACACGCACACTGTGTAAACACACTGCAGAAAGAGCAAGGGCAAAGACAAAGATGGAAACCCTCATGCCAGAGTGCCTTGGGAAATGATAGATCTATCCGATACACTGCACCAAAACAGAGCACACTGTGAAAATAGGTCAAACATTGAGTGTGCAATGGCACTCCAGCCGGCATACATCTAGCAGTTAAGGCCCTTGTCTTAATGCATGCACAACGCATAGTTTAAATAACTGATCATTCTCTGAGAGTATAGATTTTCTGATCTTTTTAAATCCCACTCTGATTGTCCCAGAAGCCCTGCAGACACATGGACTAATCCACAGACGGGGGATGACTTTTAGCACTGACAAGTGGAAAAGGCAGCCACAATTCCATAACAATTTGGACAGAAACTAAAACCATCTGTGCCCGTGTTACAATGTTCATACCCATCACTGTCATTACAGTAAGTCAGCCAGTTTGTGTGTATTGCAGAGTAGCAGTAAAGCAAGTGCAGATCAGGTAGAGGCTGATGCTCTGTGGGCCTCTGCGGGCAGCAGAACGACTGTCCCATGTCTGCAACCCAACTTTCCCGATTGGACACTGTGAGACACCAGAAGTTACTATTGTGGGTAGCCCAAGTAACATGATCAGTTGCACTCAGTTTGTCAGCTTTTATTTCATTTAGCTTTTCTATTGATTCAATGCTGTTGGTGCAAATCTTCCACGAGTATATACAGAAGTGGTAAGCAGGAACTTTTCTGCACCATATATTCATGCATGTACACAATGCAGTTGGAGCAGAGCGCCATTACTCGGTGACAATCTGTTTTTAGTAGCCATGACTACTCCACAATGTAATAAAACATTTGTGAAAGAATCACCTGCTATGCATGCCAGGGGAATGTTTCAACCGGCTGCTCTGTAGTTGACTATAGTGTAGATTTTGTGGTGACATTTGCAGGACCCATTAACTCGCCTCTTCAATATTGTCCATGGTTTGTTGAGATTATAGCAATGCAATGCCTTGATGCCATGCTTTCAATCTACTAGAAAGATAGGGATACAGAAATACAGTAACCTACTGTGTATAGTAATGTATTCTTGGAGGGCTAACTTTCCATGTTGACGATCACTGGAACGATCCGAATGGCCTCACATCACAAAGGCCCGTCTGTGCGTTTAACAGGCACTTGCGTCCCACAGGACACCGGCGGCAGTCGCAGGAAAGATGAGACACACACTGGCAGGGGAGAGGAAGTGTGTGCTTGAATGTCTGCATTTTTGTTTGTTCACGAGAAGTAGAGAGAGTGAGAGACTGATTGTGTGCAATGGAGAGTGGGAAGCCGAGTGCAGTGCTGCTGTCGGAGACCAAAGGAATATCTGAGTGTGGAGGGGGGGGGGGCGCACTGAGAGAGAGACAACAGTTTGTTCTCGACAACGGAAAAGAAGAACATAAGCTTTTAATTCCCAAATGTGACTTTACAACTAAAAGATTCAACATCCACTGTGTCACAGAACTGGGCCAGTAGCTTAGCCAGCATCTAGAGAGAGACCTCTGAACTCAATATCTCTCTTTTTTCCCCCCCTTTTGTTTCACTTTCCTCCCTTTTACTCTCTCACCTACAGTATCATCTGCCCTTCTCTTGTCTCTGGCTGTCTCTCTCTTTCTGTCTACCTTGATGTTCTTTAAGTCTCCCCCACCACCATCCATGCACAACTCCTTTCCATATAATTGGGCCTTGGATGCAGCTGTTGGATTCATGAATGGATCAAACCGAAATTTCTTCATGTTCTTTTAGTGCTAAATGCACAGCCCAGAGGTGCAGCTGCCGGCCCAGATTTCGGCTGGAGAAGGCGAGCTTTGATCTGCTTCAGTATCGAGTTCACCAAAGGTCATGTACAGAATTATAATCTGTTATGCATAGGCAGTGACCGCTATGAAGCATATCAGAATCCACTGAGGTATTGCAATTTTGAAAAAGTGGATTTCTTTAATTTACTTAGGGACTACACAGCCTTAAAAATCTATAGGAAAAAGGCATATATAAATGTTTGTTTTGCTGTAGCCCAGATTGATATAAAACACCAGTGATTCAACCTCTAAGAAACCTTCATATTTGCTGTTTCGCAATCCCTTGCTGACAGGAAGTGTGTTTTACCTACCTGGCAACAGCAGTAGGGCTTTACTTTCTTTGAGTAAACAAAAGCAAAGCAGGGAGATGGCATGAGTCACCATAGAATTATGGCTATCATAGAAAGAGAGAACAACACCACCGTTGTTATTCCTTGATGTTTTGATTATGCATGGCACAAGAATAGAAGAGTAACACCACTGTGCAAGGGGAAAACCATGACTTTCAAAGTTTGGGTCATTGTGAACCCACAGGCGTGCATGCAGCCACTTATGATAGCGGAGGCTCAAGAACGCCCTCGTAGTCAATAATGGATAATAAAACTTAACACGCAGAAACTTTACAAGCAGCAAGACAACATCAGATAAAAACCAATAAGGCAAACATAGTTATTCAGTCGAGCACACACACATAAACACACCCCATCCAATTCTAAACTTCTCCTCGATGCATGTCTCACATACAGAATAGAAATCAGTGCTACATTCAACATGCTGTTCTCACGCTATGCCTGCACGCGCCCTCGCTGCTACTATACGGTCGTTACATAGAGAAGCAGGCCAAGCCAAGGAACGGGAAACCTTTGATAACAAATTGACTTTCCACCCGAAAAAGAGTGTGATTTGAAAATGAAAAGCTGTCACAGCTCAGTTGCTGTCATGACTGAAAAATTCATCAGGGGGAATCATTGTCATTTATTAGCATTGTTAGATCGTCTGCGTGCGGTGTGATCTTCTAAAAGCATTATTCCTTTTGAAAATTCGGAATTTCCAAATGTACTGTTGCGTTTTAAACCCTTCATTCATCGTTCAGTCGCTGATATGTTGTAATCCCTGTTACTAAGACATCACCATATTTTAGAATTATGTTTTAAGTGGCGGGGCATGTTGGGGGAATGATCACATTTATTTCATACGAGATGACAGAATGAGAACATCAACCCTCCCCCTTCAATCAATACTTGATGCCTGGACGCACCCCTCCTCTCTCTTGTTCTTTCTGTCTCTGTCTCTCTTACTTGTTCTTCATCTGTTTCTGTAAGGCATGATCAGCTGCAATTACCCTCCCTCCTCCATCAGTCCGTCTCTCCTCTCTCTCCCCTCCCATCAAACCTTCCTCCTAGAGGCAGCCAGAATTCCTAAGAGAGAGCCAATCAGTTCCTCTCCCGGTCCTCTTCCCCTCCCTTCCTCTCTCATTTTCACCCTGACTCTCTTGTCCATTTTTGCTAGCAACTTGTCACTTAGCAACGGTGCCCGCTATGCTGTTGGGCAGTGAATCGTCCCTGGCAGTACTCCAGTAGATGCATTAACCCTTTATGCATACAACAAAGTCCTCCAGTTGAACGCGATGATATTATTGATAAGAATGCCTGAAAGTCCTGATTTACTAGGTAGCAAGATGTAGAAACCCTCATGTCTTGGTCCTAGGTCCTGCTGTATATGCAGGGACAAGTACAACAAGATAAAAATGATCCAATTGTGTTGAACTACTGAGTGAAAGTAACATATTAACTTAATGAGTGACCGGTTTAACTGTTTTACTCTGGAACCCTTGGCCACCCCACACACACACACACACACACACACACACACACACACCTTGTGGATTAGTTCCTACCATTCACACGTTACAATTTCACTAGCATTTATTATCTATGATATATATTCCAGCATAATGTGTTTAGCATAATGACTGATTGAACTTCTTGTGGCCAAATGCCAGTTTTTCCTACACATATAGCAGCACACTTTAATGGTGACGATAGGCATTGCTATTCCAGGCAGGCTGGGGTAGTGGATTTGTTTGATGAACATAATGACATGCTAACACCCCTGTAATCCTTTTCTCAGTTTACTGCCAATGACATTTTAAGTATTCCTAATGTGCTTCAGCCATGCTGAGAGGAGGTGGGGGGTGGGGGGTGGGTGAGTGGATGTGCGTTGAGGTTGAGATTTTTTGTTTTTATTTAATTTTTTTCCCCCCCTGTGTTTCTCTCTCCGTGCTGATCAGAGGTCAACACCTCAAGCACACACACTTGTAAGTTGCCCAAACTACAAACATCTCACGCTGAAAAATCGTCCCGGCTGTTTGAAAGCAACACCGAGCTCAACAAAAAAGCTCATTTGCATCACATTTCCACCGCATTAGCATATCCGCCCGCGTTCCCACACTCACTCACTCATCAGCCTCATTTGCCACTACCTGCTCCAGCACTTTCATGTTTATTCATCCCTCTGTCTCGCGTACCTATAATCATATAACAAATCTCTGCGCCATTAGCACATTCACACAGGTGGAAACAGGTGATAAAATGCTGTCAGAAACAGGTGAGAAATTGAGAAGGAGATTATGGGAGAGCACATGGCAAGTCAGCAGGGTGAACGACTTAGGAAGAGAACGGGAATGTCAAAAACCTGTAGTAAAATAGCACCCAAGAGAATGTTTGGTCAGGGATGGGAAAGTAGAGATGGGGATGATAGGAAGCACAACAGAAAAGGAGAGAGAACCATGACCATCTGCATTACAATACACACTATGTTCTCCCGTCATTTTCATGCACTCACACACCTATATAGGAGCACATGCACTCACACGCTGTTTGTTTACAGACTTCTCTCCACCGTAATTGCAGTGACATTTATATTTGCACCTGAAGCCTGACTGCCAGTTTCCATTACTTGGAGCCAGATTTAGAAAGAGCTGAACTGGAGTGAATGGCGGGTGATTGGAATGAACGTGGAACCAAATGTACCTGAAAGAGCTATTTTGAATCGCAGCCCAGCACCCCTACATCTGACGGGGTCACCCGCAGAGTGTCTGTGTCCCGGAGGAACGCCTGACACACCACACATCCAGCAATACCAAGCAAGGCACATAAATGTGTATGATATGGATGATCTCACTCGTCCAGCCAACAGAAATTGAATTTATACTTACATGCTTACAGCACATACTGAATTTTCATACGTCTCTAATCATTAATTCAGACTGTGAAAGTTTCGCCTGATGACAAATAGCCCCCATTCCCTCTCCTCCCACCCCATAATACTATTCCACAATATCAGTTTCATCACTTATTTCTAAAGGCCCAAATTGGAAATTTATAGGAGAATGGTCATCAGTCTTAGAACTTTCTCAGCTACAGTGATAAATCTATCTGGACTGGGGATCTTGCCTCCACTGCACTATCCATTGATCATTTTCACAGCTTTGTCATTAAATATTTATTCAGCTTATTCTCTGGTGGCCGCAGTTCAGTAACGCCCACCATGACGAGCGTGTAAAAGATCAGCAATTCAACAAAAACATAAATTGACGTCTTGGCCAAACTCTGGCTGGCATCCTGCAGGAAGTGGAAAGAACCACATCCACCGTTTCACCAATGCACAGCTACGAAACGCAGATAGTGAATTACCATGTTAACAGTATTAGCATTAGCTAATTTCTCCTCTTCTCCTACCCCATCCCCCATGGGGCCCTTTGAGACAGATACAGCACAAAGTTGTTTGTTTGGGCCCGTGGTTGTTTACATGACTGGGAGCTTTACCCTCCATCAGCAAACATCGGCGTTCGCAGCCTTCGTTTTCCCACATGGGTCAATTACAAAGAGGGTGATGGGCTGTCACAGCAGGGGCTCCGGGCATGTTGGGTTTGAGGCAAACTAGAAAAAAGTATGGTGCATGAAAGTAGAAATGTACTGTAAGACAGTAAAATTAGACATACAGTAAGGGGTGAGCTGGTCTATTTTTGCTGCTCTTGCGTTCCTACTCTCTCTTATGTACTAGAGTTGTTTATATCCAAAATCCCTGGACAGATTTATCTTTTGGTACTCTCAGTTGTTTGTCAGTCCACTATATTTTGTCTAAACTGAGACAATTTGGCACTCCTGGGATGCTTTCTATGAAGGAAAATGAAGGATTCATCTCATATGTATTTGCTAGTGTAGGAGATGTTGTGCATTTGCCCTGTATCCATCCTGCATTAGTGCTGCACACACTTTCTTCTTGAACATCTCGGAGCAGAATAAAAATTGGGAACTCATGAGAGACACCCTTTAAACCAACTAGTTACCAGACCATTCTGTCTACCATTTGATAACAAAAAATAGAACAAAAGTTTAATTTTCTGCACGATTGATCTCGACAATGGAGCACCAGTTCAGCAGTACTTACAGTTCTCAAGCCTGCAGTAAAAAGTCTGTCTTGTAAAATAGCTGCGCCTCTGGATCTTATACACATTTACTTTTACACATCACTTGGCTCAATGGCTCAGTTCACTAGACTTCTTTCAAGGCAGGCAGTTTATTCATTTAGCACTTTTTACTTACTCTTCAACTCATGACGCCAACACCCTATGTACACTTTCTTTGAATGGAATGATAATTATGGTGCTGATAAACTTAAACTACCTTAATCAAGACACCGCTGTAGATAAACAAATCAACATGTCAAATGCAAGTCAAAGTCACAAAGAAGGAATGTAACAATGAAACAATGAACAAGAAATAATTAAGTTTGCATGTTCATTGAATTCAGGTTTTAAATACATTGGTTCCAAATTCATGTTGTTTGTTGGACAGTTGATATCCATTAGTCTGCATGTCTTAGCCCTGTAGACTTAACCCTGTATGGACACTTGCTCAGGAAAATCGAAATAACACTGTCCCTCTTTCATATACTGCTTACTCACAGAGCTACGTAGACTGGTCTTCACTTATTACACACGATTATGCAGACACCACGCATGCAGAAGTCCAAACGCAATCTCTGCCTTTCATTTCCACCGCCCATCTTTTCACCTGCTGCCATCACTTTATCGTATAGTTCCAAAGATCATCGGCAATTTTTTGAAGGATACATTTTTCACAACCATCCCAGGGCTGTTCTGTAAAAGACCTGATAAGTGAGTGACTGACGGAGATAAGTTCAAAATCCAGACATCAAATGCCTACGAGGGATCTGAAACGAACAGAATTCAAAACGTTGCACTTGGTAATCTCTCATTTCTTCCCCTCCGCTGTATCACAGGCCGTCCTTCAGCGAGTTTGTTGAAAAGCCCACAGTCATTGTCACCTTTGTAAGGGTACATTTGTCTAATTTAATTAGTCATTGTCAGGTTCCCAGTTGTGTGGAGCTTCCTATCATGTCCACCCTTTGATGTATCAGCTGTTGTTTTTGTAAGCTCCGAGACATGGGAATGCAGCGTGGTGTGGATATTCAAATTCCCACCCACCATTGAATCGTGCCTACCTTGTTAATGGATTAACAGGAGTCATTAGACAAAGTGGATGACTGGTGACAGCGCTTTGGCGTGACCCCGGATCAAAGAGTGGGCGTGCGTGAAGCTTCAAATCCGCCAGTTTTGCGCCATGGGGAGGACTTTGTTTATGGCTGCCACTTCAACTTAACTCCCATACAGATGGCAAGAACACATAGTAATCCGTCCCACACACAAACACACCCACAGTACTGTATCTACTGTACATACTACAGGGACAGACGTAGGGACTCGGACAGCATTTCAACCAAATGTGGACCCCTAAACAAGCATGAAGCATTGGTGGTGGCAGTTTCGATCTTACACATACATGTCAACTGCCTGACTTGGAGCCTTTTTGTGAATTCTTGTGATTGTAACAAAATCTGGTCTGTCTTAATTTTTTTTAATTGGAAAGTTCCCATTCCCAATGAGTGCAACCCCATAGATTCACCCTTCCCCAAAATGGTCATGGTCTCCCTCAGCAGCTGACGATGTCAACTTTCAGATCAAGATATAAGATATCCTCCAGTTGTCCACTCCGTCCTGAGGGAAAACTCAGGGCAGATCTCAATGATAGATCTTTTACCCTCTCACTGCCATTTGCCAACTTAGAGCCATAATGCCACATATACAGCAAAGGCATGAGACGGCATTTTAAGATGGAAATTGTACACATCCTGTCACTCTGCAAATAAACAAAAACAAGGTAATACAGATCTTTGAAAAAAAGTGCATGGGCAAGTTTTATAGTGAACTGAACGTGGCTTGGACTAACAACCGACGCTTGAGGAGGTGTGAACCGTGACGCATTCACGTACTGTTGTACCTTCTGAAGTGTCTTCGAATAGTGATGCGTTCACTTGGTGTGCCAGCTGACATATAAAATACACCTTGGGGGCTTGCCAGTTTCATCACGTGCAGAGAGTGGCCACCAAATTAGGCTGAACTGAACTTTTAAATCCAAGCGGACACATACAAGCTTTTAAACAGGAAAAAAAAAAAAAAAAAACTCTTCACACACAGCACCTAACATATGCCAAAGTCCCTCTTTGCAGGACCCTGCTTGACCTAATGCTCGTAATGAAATTGTTACTGTTTAACTGAACTTCAGTAACATGACCTTGTCCAAAGTGAGCTTAACTACTTAAGCTTTGTTTGGCCAGTGCATTGCAAAGCCAAGTTCAGCCTTTTTCTCCACTGGAGTTTGCAGGCCTGATATAACAGTGACATGATGTACAAGAAATCATTGAACGCACAGGGGACAGACATGAGATGCGTGACATGGTTCCTTATTTATTGATGGCTTTATTTCTCTTTCATGTTCTTGTTTGCATGCCCTTCTCTTCACAGGGACTGCAAGCATTGCTCTTTATTGTAGAAATGACTTGAAAATAAACATTTCTCTCTCTTTCAGGACGCTGCAGATACCAGGACCCGCAATGAACTTCCTCTGTCCTTCTTTTTGCCCTTCTCTGTCCCTTTCTGTCATGTTCAGGACTATGCTAAATCAATTCTGTTTTCCTAATTCACATTGCTTTCACATTTAACACTGGAAATGCTCTGTAGCTTTTGTCATAATTGTCCATTTTTACAATGCAATAATTTCTTTTTGGTTTTCTCTTGCATATATCACAGTAGCCCCTTAATGAATACTTGGGGGAATTTTGCTTAGAGATTTGCACCTTTTTCAAGTCATCAAAACACGATTGGCCGCCGCCCAGTACTAAAGAACGCAATTTTGAAATGGACTAGACCCTGCCGCCAGCCAAGCCCGCTGACCAGATTAGCCTCTCAGAGTGAATACTTACACTGATGTACTTTTCCCTCATTCCTCTCCCCGCTCTAAACAAACATCCCCATCAAAACTACCCAAATCCCCTCTGTGGAAGTTGATTTGCTAACTCTTGTCTCTTTTACTAACAACAAGCTTCAGAATTCTTCCAATTTGATTCTTTTCATTGGTGGATTTTCTTTTCCCTTACCTTTTATGATTTCAACGACTAACACTGTGTCATTCACGGAATGTGAACCATCTGTTGTTTTTCTCTACTTAACTTGCGACTTACATACTAACAAATGTATTGTTATCCTTTTATTACTTTAGTTTTTTTTTTATGATTTTATTTTTTTAGGCTACCCTTTTAGAACAAAATAGTTATACAATTGCTTTCTTTATTTCTTTATTTGGATGTTTTACTATATAAACAATAGGGAAAAGATACATTCTTTTAAATTATATTTTACTATTACATTTTGCTTAGAATCGAATCGCCAGTTAAAAGGAGAAGCTGGTTTTGCAAAAGGCGATTTTCTTTCTTTCTTTTTTTCTTTCCCACTTTTTTGGGGTTGAGGTGTGTTTTCTTGAGTTTAAGGTTTGTCATTATTTTTTTTTCTTTCTCCTCCCCCTGTTTTCTCCTGAAGCACGCAGGCATTGGACACGCTATGGTAAACAAACTGCATTATATGGTAGATATCATTCTAATTGTCTTATACTTTGGTTTGCCCTGGGTTTTCCGTTACCTCTTTCTATTCTGTTTGCCTTACTGAAAGTACAATCTGCCATCAATTCCAAGGTAGCTGAAAAACTCCACCTCTCTGTTTTTCTTTTAGCCCTCTCTCTATATATATGTTATTGCTTTTTTTTTATTGCCATCCAGTTCTCCCCTCCCTGTAAAGAATTAACGTATTCATCCAAAGAGGTCTGCCCAAAAGGATATAGAAATTATATAAATTTCAATTTTAATTTTTTATTTGTTTTGCTATTTATTTTCTGCCCCTTTTTATTTGGTTATTTGTTTTTGTTTTTTTTTCTTCTTTTACTTCAAACACTATCCGTATGAAGAAATAAAGAATCATAATGCAAGATAATTTTTTCAATTGAGCATTAGAAAAGTATTAAGAGTTTACTTTTTTGTTCATCCCTATTTCCTTTTCTTAGACGAACCCTATGAAGTGAGCGTACACAGCAGAGTTCTCAAGCAGACTATTAGTAAACTATGGCAACTCCAGTGAGAGGAAGTAAAAAAGAAAAAGCTTTTTGTTCATTAGTTTCCCCAACTTTTCTACAACATAAAGGAATGGCCCCTGAGGAGACCATCTTCCTGCGTTGCCTCAGTTGGGCCTGTTTAGCCTGTTGTGGAGCGACCTGTTATCTAGGCTTGCCATCCTGTGGTTTATGGAGTCATGAAGAGTATTTACAACTCTTGATTTAGTGGCCAAAGCCCTCGCAGTAAAGTAGGCCTCAAATGAGGGCTTGATCCCATTAGTGGCCTTAGGCTGATTTATGATCAAGATGGAGCTGTTCCCAGACCTGCACCTGAACACACACACACACATACACAATTAATAAAGTCTTCCAATGTGGCAGTGGTCCCCTGAACTGGGTTGCCGAAATGATCAAACCAAGAGTACTGATGGAAGCTCATTATTGAAAAATGAAATGGCAATTGCACTTTTATGAAGCTGCAAAGTGGGGGACGTTTGCCAAAATAACTTGCAGATGCTTATGTTTAAGAAATTAGGACCCTGGCTAACACCTTACTGGGATCTAAAAACTGTTGTGTACTATGTGTACTGGTAGACCACCCTCAGAATGTAGTCGTGATCAATCTTACTTGCTTTCACTGGACTTTCTAATCAATAAATGAAGCTCTCTGCCCATTGATGCAGACCATAAATGGAACTGCCTGGGAAAATCTGAACTGTGTGCGATCGACCCCTCATTAACACTAACACTAACTTATATTTCTTATACTTTACTGGCCTCACCTGCATGATGAGACTCGACCCCTCCCCCACCCTTCCCAATCTTTTTTTCTTTGGTTGTTTTTTTTATATAAAGATTGCATTGAGTATATATGTATATGTATATATCATGGCTAACATATATACATACATATATCAATTGTCCTAATATAATCAATATGGCCATAAAACATGTTAGCCACACCCTCTTGCTGTTTTATTTATTTGAATTTTCTTTGTTTTATTTTATCTTTTTTACTTCTATGAGTTTAACTTCAAAATTAACTTACAAAAATGAATAACGACCTCACATCATATCTTGCTGAAACAAAAAAATAATAATAAAAGGGGGAAAAAGTAAAGAGGGGAGACAGACTTTCATTTTCTGGGTGAATAGAGGATTGACGCCTCAAGGAATGAATCTGCCCAATCCATCATAACACTTGAGTTGGAGAAAACTGTTGTGAGTGTGCGGAAATCCACTGTATCTGGTAGTGACTCACTCAGTCTTGGCTCAGATTTGACAAACGTGATGAAGCAATTTTGAGCTCAGAATCAGAAATACTGTGGTGGAAATTCTAGCAGAGGCATAATGAGAACTGCAATCATGACTGACGGCCATGTCCAATAGCATGGAGGGCAGGGATAATAATAATTCAGTATGTCCTACCATTGGAATCCTAACTGCTCTATTCACCAAGACAGGAATGTCCTCTCTCCCCCCCTCAATTTTCCCTATTCTTTAAAAAACCCTCTCATTTCCGTTGATTCCATTTGTGATTGAAGACATTGGTCCCATCCTGTCCCCACTCCCACCTCCAGACTGACAGTATCCAGTGGTTGTATCCCTGCACCCTGTTTGCATGTGTCTATTGGCTAGAACGTCTCCACATCAGCATACTCACAGGGTGTAAATGCTGCTCTAGCCCAGCGCGTGTCAGTCTGTTGTACACGTGTCTAGATGGATATTTTTCTGTTGCATTCTTGTCCAAATAGAAACCTCAGCATTTGAAACTCTCTTCCTTTCCCATCTGTCTGGTTGTTGTGGTGCCCTGCAATTACATTTACTTCCCTACTACTTCCCCATTTTTCTGCATCTTGCCAAATGGTTTATTTGTTTTTTTTTGTTTGATAGTTGGTCTCTCTGTGTTGTGTCTAATGGAACCCCCCTCCACCCCCCCCCCCCCCCACCCCACATTTTTTCTGTCATCTTTCCATTGACGTGCATGGCTTGTGTGTCACCCTGTTAGCTTGGATGGGTTCATTTTGTTTCCTCTTACCCAAAACAAACCCTTGTCACATGAAATAACACATTCAGTCCAAATCTGGACCTGGTTTGAGCAATCAAATTGCAGAGGACTTTTAAAGAATCCTCACCTACTCTGATCATTTTGACTAAATTTACTAAAACAGTGTTACTAATCAAAAACCTTTGTTGTAACTGTACTAACAACCATTTTTGTGTCTGACTTTCCCTTACTTACAAAAGTACTAACCGATTTTGTTCACCCTCCAACCCTTTTAACTCTTTTCGGCACAAAGCTATAAAAAAAAACTTCCGCCCTCTCTCCCCCCCATCCTCTTGAACACTGCTGCCAAAACAACATTCGCCCCAAGCTTCCCAACCCTCCCTCATGTCTTTACTAACCTAGAGATGTAGCCTAGTTAAAAAACGAGTGGTTTAGCTCACCAAACTACCATTTAAGTCCATATTTAGTGTTGAAAGGCCGACTATAAATTAGCAATTAATACACGTTGACAAGCTGCCAGACACCCATTGAAAACCACCTCTAAATGGGAACCCCTTCTTTCCCTTCCTTCTTGCGGGTCTGGCTTTGACCTGCGCTATTGTGTGAAGTTTATTATGATAAGTTTCTCATGTGAGCCTTCAGCTGTATCACGTAATATATCACCTCCAAAATATAACACATTTTTTTTCTCCCTGCAAAAGAATCAAATGTAGTGCCAACAAGGGTAAGTGATACACTTTCAAGGTAAGCTTGTTGCCTCCTCTGTGCATGGATTATGATGTTAAATATATGAAGGTACTGATAGGTGTCCGTACTTAGTCAGACTGTGCTGTGGAAGTCGGAAATTGCTGACAAAGAAACTACCGACTCTCAGTGAAAGTAAAGATTGGATGCTCCAAATCACGGCTGCCTTTGGGAATTGAAGAGAAGATGTGTGCACAGCGAGAGTGCTTCTTAAAGTGTAAAATTCTTCTTCTTTTTTTTTTCTTTCAAATTGGGGATATGGCTAACATAAGCTTCAAGACTCGCTTTGATACTTCTCCTCAGCCCCTCAATACCACTTGGGTTCATTGTGATGCACTTCTTTAGGGGCTGCTGTACTTGTGTTACCTTCTGCTCACTAATTTCCCTTTTTTTTTTAGTTTTACCCTAGTCAGCACATAAGTTGCTACCAGAGTCCTCAAAATCAATAAATACAGCCGTGATAGTCCTCCGCAATGTGTTGGAAAGTGTGCGCAAGTGTGTAAGTTGTACATCTCTGCGGTCAGCGTAATCCTACAGCACAGTTGGAATCATGTTGACCCTTGTTTGCTTGATGAGGGGGCGATCTGCTTCACGGAGCATTCAGTTGCCATCAGCCTGCAGTCATGGAGCCAGATATGGTCAATGAGCCAGTGACACGCTCAGGCCGAACACGCCGCGGGACCTCACGTAGAGAACAGCTCTAGTGTCACCATACACTACACGTGAAGCCCCATTAGAAAACCTTTGTTGTTCCGTAGGTAGTTGTTGGTTCACGAGCGCTTCTCACGATTATAATTCAGAGCTGTGTCAAACACGTCACAGTATATTCAGCTGTAAACAGCTCCGATCTTTGTTTCCTATGATATCTGAGACACACAGTTCAGCGCCGACCAGTCAGGTGTGTTTGGTTTCTGTGTGTGCTGGGCTAAAGAAGTATTTGAAAACCAAGGGATCCAATAGAAGCAGCAAGAGGGCTTAGAAAGGGTGCTAGAAATGTGGTTTTTTTCATTTATCAGGCATTGTTCTTAGATTATCACACAAGGCTATGTTTCAAGACTGTGATCACACACGTTTTTTTCCAGGCCATATTGTTGCATGCGCTCAGGTCTCTTAAAGACGTTTATACCCAGCCAAAGAAATCACAGTTGTTTTCATACAGTAAACAATGGGATATGTTAGTGAAAAAAAATGGGGGATAAGAAATACAAAGACATCACGTAGCTGTGCACGTTGCAGTATCCCGGCGTAGGGCGTGTGCTCACCAACCCCGGCTGTTCTGGATGTCCTCATTCAGCACTGCTTTGCTCCTGTCCCTTCAATTACTTTGAATGCATTCACAATCAAGCAAAGACTGAAACAAGTGGTATGTCACTTAGCGACCTGGATCCAACATCTCAACAACCATTCATTTTACCTGTGGGCTATTATTGCCATTACATATAGAGGAATAACAGAGGGAGCTAATGCTGGAGGTGCGCCAGATATTACCATGTTTTATCAAAGTGAACCCTTGCTTTCCAGTGATGCAAGTGCTTGTAATGTAACTCAATGGGATGACTGTGCTGTACGGTTAAGACTAGCTAACTGGAGAATAATTACAAAGTTACATCAGAGGAAACACTTGGATATGTGTTTTGTTTTTTTGTTTTTTTTGCACTAATAATGCATGTACTAAGTTTGGGTATTTGACATATTGTCTCTGTGGTGTTTTTACTGCTGTTTAGGTCCAACCTCTGATCACACAATGAATCAATTAATATAATGTGATTGCCCCAGGCACTGCATACATTAAAAGCTTTGATGAACCATTTAAGTGTTGGGATCTCGGATGATGGAGAGGGAAGGACAAAGAAGGACAAAACAAACACATTGCTAATCCCTAATTTTCCCTCTTTAGCTGGAAACTTTATAGGTGTCTGGCAGCTAGCCAATGCTAGTCCCTCACGGCCCCAATGCACATCCTTCCCTAAAAAAAACAACTCTCCACAAAATATTTTCCCAAATCCAAAGAGTCTATTGGCCAGAAAAGATGTTGACGTTCTTCAGCCCTTTAGTCAACATTTTAATTTCAGAAACTTAACAGGTTATATCTCTACCCTTTAACATCCATCCTTTCTCCTTATTTCGAGAAGAGGTCATGTGTAGATGGCTTTGGCCAAAGTCCATAGGCACATTTTAAATGACATATGCGTTGCGGCCCCCTTGTTTCTCCTCCTTAGCCACCTGTAAGGTTTCTCTCGTCACTACGGGATAAATGAAGTTGCCCTGCTGAAAGCGCCACCCGAGATCTTCAAAGATGATCCCCGACACACCGGCACTGTCAACCCGCAGATTCTTCATGGCAGATACATCTGGCCAATATGATCGCTCTTTCTCACCAAGTAGCAACAGCAGACATAAAAATGAGTTGCCCTGTTAAGAAGGGAAGTACGGAAAAAAAAAAAAAAGAAAAGAAAAGAAACAAAGTGGAAAAAAAAAACAGTCAAGAAAAAGAAGAGATGAGCACTCAGCTGGGGCGACTGATCTGTCGAGTGCAGTTGCTAAGGTTTTCAGGTTTTAGAATGTTTGCTACCAAGGTTGTAGACCTGCACTTCATATTGACTTAAAGCCTTTTGTGTTTGTTTGGTTTTGTTCTTTGTCATTTTGCTTCTTTTATTTCAGGACAACTGCTATTTTTGCAGATTGAAATCATTCTTTTGTGTATTGCTTAGAGACAGATAAAATGTGTGCTCATAGCCTGCTATTAGTGCAAAACAATGCTCTTCAAACCCACAGTAAACAGTATGTAGTGTCTCAAGACCCAACACGCAAGATGATTGCCACATTCCAAACCTTATTGTAAGTGACAGAGCAACTGATATAAAGTTTGACCTCAGATGATAGGAAGGCAGCTTGTGCAAGCATCACTTTTCAGTGTGAAAAGGCGATGAAAAATAGATGCAGTGCTGCATTTAAGCAGGGTACATTTGTGCAGAATAACATGTTGGATCAGACATGAATGCCTCTCTTTTGCGCAGGCCAGCTCTATTAGGGTAATTAGACAATAAATTGCTCACTAACTGCAAAAATCCCTCCCAAATCAAACAGCATTATTTGGCAGGATGTCTGTATACTGTGGCAGCTTAGTTGTGGCACTGATAGCAAATACAGCCATGATGTAACACATTCCAGATTATACATTCCCAACGATGACGACAGTTTGCTGCGTTGCAATGAGTATAATGTAAAGATACAAGGTTTTTATTAATGATGACTCATGGAATGTGGAGTGGAGGACCTTCTTATCCTCTTTTGACGTACATTCTAATCTAAATTGAGCATATCTTATGTGTCATTTTATTCACTGTGCAGGTATTCTTTAAACTGACAGGGTAGGGTCTGGTGTTACATTTAAAGCAGCTGCTTCACCTCATCGTGTCACACCAGCACGAGAGTACGCTCCACACATGCTGTTAAATTTAGGTTAAAACTCATTTTTTCCAGTAATACGAGGGTATTAACTGAAACATGACTTAATATTACAGACATCAAAATATCATTTGAGCGAATAAATAAATAAATAAACAAAAAAAGACAATCTCAAAGCAATCTCACAGAAAAGCCTGGAGGTGCCTTAAAAATGTGCCCTTTATGCATCTGTTTTTATTTATTTATTTATTCTTTGGGGTTATTAAGTCTTGTTTCTGCACTTCAATCCACACTATCTCATACCATCTGCTTGCGGCTGTGTGTTTGATTCCACTCGGCGCTTTCTGCTCTGTTAGCGATCAAACGTGCAGCACAGGATGTGTAACCTTGCACAAAAGGTGAGACTTGAGGCAAGTGAATGTTGAAAAAGGGATTTATTTTGACTAGTTCCCTGAGTGAGGACTGGCTCAGCAAAAGGAAGGTCGCAGAATGGCCATGCCAATCACAGGGAAAGCCCAGTTGATAGTTTGAAAATAGTGTGAGATCATGTTTTTGTACTCAGCTTCATGTAACGTTTGATTCAGTGCATTTGGTTTCGGCAGCATATTTACAACCTTTAACGTGCACCTAATCCAGCGTAGGATACAGTCAGAGCCTACTTTTGCCATTACTTAACTAAATCAGGATTGCGATTGGACAGTGAGCACAGCACTGTTCTATGTTCTCTTAGCAACTGCACTCTAGAGTGAAAGCCCCCAGTCTGACTGGCACCAAAGCAACCAACCAAGCGATACCACTTAAGAGACGGCCCTGCCTATCACTGGTGTTTAATCCACTTTCTTCCTTGTTTTTCCTCCTCATTCTTCTAATTTCTCTCCACTCTCATCACTCTCTTATTTCTGTCTGTCCCTGCTCTGCCTCTCTGTCTTCTTTTCATCTGTCTCTTTTGGGCCATGCCTACGCCAGGTGACCATCTCAGTGGATGGTATTTTAACCACCACTGGTTACACCCAGGAAGATTACACCATGTTGGGCTCCGATGACTTTTTCTACATCGGAGGGAGCCCCAACACCGCCGACCTGCCTGGATCACCAGTCAGCAACAACTTCATGGGCTGCCTCAAAGATGTAAGTGGCTCCGTGTGATTGTGTCGTTTTGTATGTGGCTGATCACACATGCAACCACGTACACACTCTTCTTTGTACTGTATCTCCCTGTCTTTGTTAGCAATAGATTCTGACTGCACCAGCCCGCAAGTGTGTGATTAGTTTAAAATGTCAAGCTCAGCTGTGTTGCCTCATGGCAAGGTGTGGGCATTTTTTGCTTACATGCTTACATCAGCTGAAGGGTGTCTCCAAACTATTAGTGAGATTTTCAGTTCCAAACAAAGTAGCAATGAAAAAAAAAAAAAAAGAAAATCATAAAAAGTTGCAGTGAGAACACACAACATGTTCCACTGTGGTATAGTGTCACCCTCACACATACTCGCACACAAACACATTTGTGTTAACTGACACAGTCACTTGAGAATCATCAGTCAGTGCAGATATAACTCCCATATTTGAGAGTAGGAGGTGTCAGACATACAGTATCCTGAATCTCTTTCAAGTGTTTATTTCCCCCATGGTTCCTCATTCTCCTCCACACCACACTGCAGGCCAAACACATCCGCAGGCATCGCACACGCCGCCGTCAGATGGCAGGAAATCACAAACAGCCAGATTCAGATTTATGCTCGTATGCATGCTATGCATACACTAATACACAGCCACACGCAGTCATGGATGGATATGTAGAGGACAGTTGCCTTATAAAAACTTTATTTCTTCAACTTTGACAAAAAAAAAGACTTTTATTTTCGCCAGGGCTTTAATTCATGGCTTAACAAGCTGTCAAGAAGACCAATCACAGCTTAAAGTATTATGCCCTTGTAAATGTAATGACTTGTATAGAGGCGACGCAACATGGTGCCATCGCATTTCCTCATAAAACCACGCTGATTGAATAAGTAATTACTTTTGCCATCACTTTTAATGGATCGCGCAGTAATCGCCCTATCTCTAACTTAATTATGCCTGCAGAATTACATTTTCATTATTTGGGTTGCTATCGGAAGGATCCCTAGTGGGTCTTAAACTTCCCAAGGCGTTTAACTATCCTCTCTCTCATCAAGACAAGGCTGGATTTACAGTCAACGTACAGACGGAGCACGGGGACGGGGACGGGGACGGGGGTGAATGGTAGAAAAACAGAGACAATAACGAGAGCTAACAGCAACAAATAGAGGTGAAAGTGAAGAGGCAAGGCGAACAAAGCGCTGCAAAAGGAAATTCAGGGCAGATGGTTGGAGAGCAGAGCATTTACGTTGGATGGAGTGAGCAGCTAAGCGAGAGCAGATGATGCTGCAGTGAGAAAATGAGGAGGAGAAATAGCCGGAAGTGGAGGGATTAATTAAATGTGCAAGTTCAATATGTATCGTATTGAAGAGAGAAAATCTTTCAAGGAATAATGGAGTAGCATTTCAGCTACAAATTGTGGATGGATTACACAATGCAGACAAAAGTACGAAAAGGAAAGTTTGGAGGTAAAAGTGAGATATGGTTGCGATGGAAGGGGAATAAGTTCCAGACAATATCCAGGAGAGAAGCGGTGTTAGTGTAAACATCAGGCGTTGGCATTCATGTTTGACCTTCTGCCAAGGGCTGTATTTTCCATTGAGCAGCTTGGGTTTGGGTCAGCACTGCAAAACATGTCTCAAAATGTTGTGCAGTCAAGTATAGAATCTTAAAATCTTGTTTTCCTCAAATCAAGGGAAATGCTTTGAACAGCATGAGGCTGTTTTGCCTAGTTCCTTTGGGCCTACTGTAGATAGAGGATTTTAAGATTTCTATATTGTGCTGTTGACTCTAGGTTTAGTATAATGTGGTACCAGGTGTGTGTAGCCAAGGTGAACAGTCTATATATATATATATATGAGTTGGGTTTACTAGAAGCTGGAGAAGCTGGTTTTTCCTGGTGTTTGAGTCTTATGGGCTCACCTTTTCAGCTGCGGTCAAGCTCTAATGACTACATCAGCTCAACTGGGCCAGAAAGGTAACCACGCAGACAGAAAGGCACTGAGAAAACCTGCAATGAGAGTAACTGAGAGGGCCAGGTAGAGTTCCAGCAGCTGAAAATGAAGAGGAAAGTAAGTGGTTGGGGGGGGTAGACAGCGGCGTATTTCATCCTGTGCTAGTTCAGTGGCACACATTGGATTATCAGTGGTGTTATGGTCCGGGGCAAGGCTTTCATGCCGCCACCGTGGTCAAACGCCTTTGATACGCTTGGCCAGTACCCTCCAGGCAGCAAAAATCCAAAGGAAGAGCACAGCAGAAGAAGAGTAAAAAGGCACCAAAAGAGGCACTGAAGCCCTATGAAGTTTTTATTTGCTGTGTGTGTGTGTGTGTGTGTGTGTGTGCCCATACGTGTATGTGTTCAAAGTCACCCACATGCTATGATCATACACTGTGTGATGTATGTGTGTGTGTTTTCTAGGCTCCCAGTCACAGTGCTTGGGTGTGAAATTGGGTCTCTCTGCTCCTCAGCCCCCGAGTGTCGTTTCCACAGATTCCTCTCTTCTGCACGTCACCATCTGTCTCTCCACCACAACCTCCGCCTCTCCGTCTCTCTCCCAGACAGTGACCTTGCCATCGCCCATTTCACACTCCTCCCTCCGTGTCAGTCTCTCTCTCTCTCTCTCTCTCTCTCTCTCTCTCTCTCTCCTTCTCTCCCCCCTCATCTTCCCTTTCTTGGGGGCAGTTTTGTGTAATTAAGTCCATGGTAGCGCTGTTGGTACGCCAGCTTTGCCATCCTGACGGCCAAATTAAAAATTGATTTCTTCGACTGATTCCATGGACTGGATGAATGCACTCCCCCTCCTCCTTGCCCTCACTCTTTCACTCTCTCTCCCTTCCTGCCCTCCCAACTTCACATCGACGCTCTATCTCTTCGTCCGCAGCTTCCACGTAGTCTCACCTTTGATGCGCGATAAAATCTTCTTGAGTCAACCGTTGCCCCCTGTCACACTCCACCTACCACAAATCCACACTCATCTGAAACATTGTAGTTGGAAGGGTGTTGCTGCATAGCCTGCCATTTGCTCTTTCCAGTTGTGCTTCCTTATCACCAAGGCAACAGCAATCAATGCAATGTATAGTAATGCAGAAAGTACATCACTACAACTGTTAGCAAATGTCACTAAAGCTGATAAATATATACAAATATTTGTAAAATTACTTCATATTAACACCTTGAGGGATTAGTTGGTCATCTCCACTCTTTAAGAAAGCTCAGAAAAGGCTATGCTCCTTAAGAAAACTTAAGAGCAATGTTTACAGAGGAGCAATAGAAGCCATCCTGACCGGAAAACATTACAAATTGGCATGGGATGTGCACAGCCAAGGACCAGAGACTTGCGTGTGACTAAAACCGCCCCAAACATCATTGGTACCCATCTACCGAACATCAGTGATATTGGTGAGGTGAGGTGCCTGCGTTAGAGCCGGAGGGATACTAAGAGACAACACCCACCCCAGCCACAGCCTGTTCACCCTGCTGCCATCTGGCAGGTGATGTAGAAGTATCTGGTGCTGTACCACCAGGCTCCACAGCAGCTTCTTTCCCCAGGCTGTGAGACTAAATTCATCCCCCTTACTGCATCAGAATTAATAGTTTTTGTGATGGTTTTTTTTCCTCCTGTGTTGTTTTTGTGTGTGTTTAGCATAAAGGGACTTTAAACGTAAATCTCGATGAAAAATGACCATTAAACAAAACCCCCTTGAAAAATACTATTATTGTTGTACCGCTGACCCTCAGGGTTTTAGATTTTCAGACTGTTTCAATGACAACAGAAGTCAATGGAGTCACCCCTGAGGTAGGCTCTGGCCATGCGTTAGCTGTACCGTTAAAACAGTGCGAAAGCACAAGTCCCGGTCCATGTCGGCTCTGCTACCCAAGTCTGTAGTGATTATCAAATCAAAAGAGGGGACAAAGACTGTGTTGCTAGACATGACTAACTCTGCTCAAGATTTCAAAGATTTTAAAACATTTGACAGTGGTCTTTTTATTAGTGGACGATGCCAGTGAGCTTCTGTGCAGCGGGCGATTTGGCTCGTTAGATGAGTGGTCGAGACCTGCCCTCCCAGTACTGAAATGGACACGTTACAAATGTCTGTGTAAAGCCAGACAGCCTCAAGGGTTTGGAGATATGAAAGAAAAGCATATGGTGTAGATGCTGAGTCAGCACTTGCATTCCACACAGCACCTGCCCCTGACTGAGATGCAGATTGTCCGGGTCCTTTGTCTTTTACAAAGGCACAGATTATTTGATACACCTTTCAGAATGGGCCCTGCCGGCCTGACATACTTTGGTGCTCCCACGCATCGCTCTGTCCCTCTGTTACCCTCGTCTTCCTCTCATTTGTCATTCACCGCCATCTTCTCCTGCTTTCCTTACCGCTGAACACCTCCACCACCAAGTATTCTCCCACTTTCTTTTGCATTGCTCTTCTTGCTTTCCTTTGACCCTGGCCTGCTCCTCTTATGCATTTGTATTCTTTTGCTAGGGACCAAGCACCAACTTTCGGGTCTGAAAAGTGAAGCCACTTAAACCTGCATTCTTTCTAATGGTTCCAAAAAAGAAGTCAGATTGTGTAGAAGTCTATCACAAAATGGCCATACTTCTCACTTGATTTATTACATTTTCCTGATGGGTTTATGATCTCATTCTCTAGTTTCAAGTCTTCAATACAGCATGATGTTCATTATGGTCCCATTTACAGTAAAATAGACGATAAAGCAGGGTATGCTTTAGGGCGGGGCTACCCTGTGATTGACAAGTGGCGTTTCGTTGCACCAAAAGACATTCTGCAGTCCGGTGGCGGGTATAGGCAGGCATGCAAAGTGTCCTCGTGTTTTCAGATCCCTAGCTCCACCCACTCATCCAAATATGGTCACGTCCGGTTCCAAAAACCAAAATGCCAAAGTCAAGGCTTCAAAACGGTCCTCCACAAACCAATGGACGACATCACAGTGGCTGCGTTCAATTCTTTTATACAGTCTATGCTAGAAACACACTGGAAGACTCAAGTGACTATGAAAGGGTGGCTTTTCACACACTTATTGACTGGCTAATGCGGCGTTTTCATGTCTTGCCCTTGTTAAATTGAACATGCTAAACAACAAGCTGGATTTGAGCACACACACTAAAACAAACAAGGACAGCTGCTTGGATCAAACATAACACAAAGCTCTCAAATCTACATCTACGGAAAGATTAAAGGTTCACAGATGATCTGAACTGGCCTAGCAATAGCAAGCATATTCGCCATGTGCCACCTGTCATCTCAACTTGTGAACAAATTCTGCTCTTGCTGAGGATCACTATATCCATAGCCAATCACAGCTGACATTATAGAAAGCCAATTCTGGCTGCCTGCCTTCATTGTTGCTCTGACTGGTGACACTTTGGATTGCATGAAATCCCTCTGACATTAGAAGTGACGTCAATGACATATTGAAAGCTGTCATGATAATCGGCCATTGTGCTTGTGATGTCCCATCGCTGCCTAATCAACTAGTTGGAGCACACGAATGACTAAGAGACCAGTTATCAGAGAAATGCCTTGTTTGGTGTTGATTGTTATGTTGAAAGACTTTTTTTTTTCCCCACATCAGATCCAGCTATAGCTAGTCTTCATGTAAATATGGGTTGTTCACTGTCTTGTATTACTGGCAGATGTCAACACTAGTCCATATTTAGATTTAGAGTCTAAAGCCCTGCTTGCAGCCCTCTAGTGCCTAATCAGAAATGTGTCTTTTACATTTAATTCTCTTTTATTCACTGTTGACCTTTTAGATCAGTACCAAGTAGTGAAGATAATGCTAGAGGAAAGCTCATGCAGTTTCCAAAATCAAAAGGCTCATCCACTTGTGACCACTAGCGTTTAAGTTTAAATTTCATGGCAAAATAGAATCTTGATATTTGTTTTATACGTGAAATTTTAGCCTGGATGTTTGTGCTAAGGAAAGGTTACGGTTAAAATTAGGCTTCGTCTTCAAGGAAACACAGCAAACATAATGGAAATTTGGCCATCATCAGTGTCATCGTTGATCCAAGTGTTAATCAAGGGGACATTCTGACCTAACCAGCATCATCAGGGATCCTCCTCTCAGGGAAACACTCAATTTTGTGTCAGTTTTACCTTTGCTAAACACAATAATTGGTCCCGATCAAAGTTTTAATGGACTTATTGACTTATATCAGCAGAAAAACAGATATAATCATGTTTGATGTAGTTGTGATTGTATTGACTGGGGACATGCTAGACCCCCTAACCCTCTGAGTCTATAGGAAAAGAAAGAAAAGAAAATTCACTATAGGCACCCAACACTAGCTTAGACTTGGGCTGTTATTCAAAATCAGTCATTAGAGCCACATTGCGGATTCTCACTGGCCTGGAAGTCATCTGGAACAGCATGTTTTCTGTTTCATCCTTTCCCGACATGCTATATGATCCTTTGTAAAAAGCAGAACACCAGGCTGCATTTTTGTAGAAACAGAGCAGCGTGGGTAAACAAAAATAAATACCTGAAAATAAATAAAATAAAAATAAATCTTCTCCCTCCTCCCACTGCCTTTTCTCTCTTTCACCTACCCCTCTCTTTTTCTAACACCTTAAGCCAGGCGAGCTCACGCTTTATTAGCTGCCAGTTTTAGCGTGATCATAGCTAATTACCAGGACTAATCGCTGCTAATGACGACATTATGAGGTGTACAGTACATGTGGCAGCATGGCCAATATAGGAGAAAACCAAAGGAGGCTTAAGTTCAAGAATAACCCGGAATATCTATGTTCTTGTGGTTCATCCTGTGCCTGTGTGTAGGTGTGATGTTTGACAGAGACAGGGCGAGAGAGAGGAAGAGGTAGAGAGAGAGTGGGAAAAAATAGGTAGATTTCAGGGCGTTTGAAAGAGATACTGGGAAAGACAATGAGGAATGACAGCAACAGTCTGGTGAAATTAGACAGTCAAAGTCAAGAACCAGTACAGTGAACCACGCCGCACAAGACGAGCCTTTCAGTGGTTCAAATAAGAAAACGGATGACAATTCAACATTAATTCTTCCCCGTTGTACTTGGGATAAGCAGAAGTTTACAGGTATAATTACATTAGCTGTGTATTCTTTAAAAAACAGAACATTTTTTATTCTGTCGGTGGATCCAGATGTAAGTTGTGCCTAATTTGACCCTTAAAATCGACTCCTGGTCTGCAAGTTGATCTCCATAGTCGACCAAAAGGTCATCTGGAAGGTAGGAAATCAATATAAAACCGTATGGTCTGAATTGAAAATGGCGTGTAATAATATCAGTTTACAGTTTGTAGTTAACAGGCTAAAGCATGGGAAACTACTGGTATGGCACTTCCTTTTGTCAAAGAAGTGTTGAGCTTGAAAGCCAAGCTTTCCCGTGCCTTTACTCAATTCAACAGAACTCGTCTGCTGCTGGGATCAAACCTGGGACTTTACAATAACAGGACAATCTTCTTAACCTCGTAGCTGCGACAGCAGCAGAAAACAGAGATATACATGTAGAGAAGGCTTCTTTTTGCTCCTCTGTTACCTGTCAGAGAGATGTGTGGGTGTGTGAGAGAGCATGCAGAGCGCTACAGTAGGGTGAGAAAACACACAAACAAACAAATGCAAAGACCTCGGCTGCTTCACAGTATTACCTTGAGGATGGCCTCTCAGAACGCTGTCTACAGAGTGTTCAACAAACAAAAGGAAAACTAAAACTATGAAAGACAAGGATAATTTACTTTGCCTTTAGCACTTAATCCATTATGAATGCACACAGTGAGGCGTAGACACACACTTTGAGCTGAAACAATAGAGCCGTATTTCATCAAAGGCTGTCGGAGACATTTGCATTAAGGCTGTAGGCCACATTCCCTTCTCAGTGCATTTGAATATCCCCTGGAGCCTTTTAATGTTTTCCATTTGTTGTGCATATATACTGACATTTCTGAGCTGTGTTTCTTTTTTTTTTGCACAACAACAAATAGTTTGTGCGCTTTATGGATTTGACCAAGAGTTTAGACAGGGAGGATCAGAGCTCGATGCGCTGAGCGTGTTGTGCTCCCACACAAGCCCCGACAACACTCATAGACATCAGTAAAGTCAATGAAAGCACGCCCCTGGCAACTCGCTGGCCCCAAGTGGTTCCTCAGTGTTTGAAGTGTGAAGGATTTCCTTACCAAATCATGAAACATCAGTAAACTGAGCACTCGTCTGACCTACATTTCTTGTTTGGGGATCGTGGTTTGGAGATGGAAAGGCAGCTTCTGTAGTGTCTTTCATCAATGTTGGTCTCACACTGCTGTTCAAGAGAACGTTATGTCTCTCATTCATGTTTTGATTCATCATTTCCCCATGCTGACAAGATTTCCCAGCAGCCGGTATAACTGACACTCGAAATTAATTTGAGCTATTAGGATGCATCTGCAGGCTCTCAGGATTATGGACGGAATGTTCTTCTCTGCAGCAGCTGCATTTTGTTTCGATGATATGGGAAAGTCCATTTTGAAATAATAACCCAGTTCTAGAAGACATATTTAAATCCACAATCTCATGTCGCCACCACTATTTTATACAGAATTATTACCTTGTAACCACTTGCCCTCCTCTCTGATTTCCAGGTGGTGTACAAAAACAACGACTTTAAGCTGGAGCTGTCGCGGCTGGCCATCGAGCGTGACCCTAAAATAACCCTGAACGGTGACCTGGTGTTCCGCTGCGAGGACGTGGCTGCCCTGGACCCCGTCACCTTCGATACCCCCGAGTCCTACATCTCCCTGCCCAAGTGGAACACCAAGAAGACGGGATCTATCTCCTTCGACTTCCGCACAACGGAGCCCAGCGGCCTCCTGCTGTTCAGCCACGGCCGCCCTCAGGGTCCCAAAGAGCAGAAGCCCGGTAGGGAGCTGAAGACCGATTACTTTGCCATGGAGCTGCTGGACGGGTATTTGTACCTGCTGATTGATATGGGCTCGGGAAAAACAAAGCTGAAGGCCAGCAACAAGAAGGTCAATGACGGGGAATGGTGCCACGTGGATTTCCAGAGGGAAGGCAGGAAAGGTGAGGGGTGCTTTAAACTTTTAAACTGATCTAGAATTTGACTTGAAATTTGAATTTTTACTGCAAACTTGTTGAATGATTATTTATTCACATTCACCTTCCACATGTACGTATCAAGAGGCAGATTCATGTCAATCAGATATGTGTTATAATAATAATAATATTCTCAATCAGTCATTTTGTATTCAGGTGGTTCTGTCTGCCCTTTTACAACGTGTCAATGATTTCCTTTGTGTCTGTTTCTTCTATGGACTCAACTGAAAATACAAAGAAAACTATTTTAAAAAATACAAGAAATAGCTCTTCACAACCCACAGCCCCGACTGGCAGCCATTGGCCGTTATTTGCATTTTTTGATCTATTGATATTATCACTGCACTCTGTGGCTTCTCTAGGCAGCAGATTGGACGAATTCACTGGATTAGGAGGACTCAAGACAGTGTCACAGATTTTTCAGGCACAGGAAAGGCGAATTGGCTTTGACATTTGACAGTCTGAAACCGTCTGGCTCTCCATGCTAATCCAAGCACTGTCGAAACAAAAGCCAAGAAAGGGTCACATGTACTATTATTGATGCATCTAGTGGTATTCGTTCGTGTACGTTTATTTTTCATACCTGTTTGTTATGTCCTGACGTCTCTGCCTGCAAGAGGCATCTGCATGTTTGAGTGTGTGGTGTCTGATGAATAGTCTGTAGGTGGGCAAGCACCTTGGACATTATATCTCCCCCTAATAGCATCTTATAATGAGTGTGTGTGTGTGTGTGTGTGTGTGTGTGTGTGTGTGTGTGTGTGTGTGTGTGTGTGTGTGTGTGTGCGTGCATGCATGTGATCTCACTGATGCTCCTGCTGTAATTGGCTTTTAATAGAAAATTAAGACGGAGTCGTTAATCACAGAAAGGGAGAGGGCCTTTTGTTTCACCCACTCCCTGCTGCATTCTGCTTCCCTTCTCCTCCATCTAGCCTATTACACACACATTAGACACACACACACACACACACACACACACACACACACACACACACACACACTACTGTCAGCTATTCTCCCTGTCTCTTGTTTGTCCCTCTGTCTGAATTATCCACTTACTGCCCCTCCCACCCAACCGCTCACTCACATGCCTACTCACTCAGCCACTTGACCTCCCACCCACTCACTTACCCATGCAGACCACACACTTCTGCAATCATTTGCATTGTGTCTTTGAGTCATTAAAACACACTTCCAATCACTCACTAAATACCAGATGCATGCTCAGGAACACAAACACACACACATAAGCTGCACCCCATAAGTATTTACAAAGCTATGATTGAACCGATGTTTCCATTTGTTGGTGTATCATTTTGACGTTTAACAACATTTGTTCCACTTTGTGTTTCTGTCTTTTAGGATCTATTTCAGTCAACAGCCGCAGCATGCCCTTCAGCTCCCCAGAGGGCAGTGAGATCCTGGACCTGGACAGTGATATGTACCTGGGCGGGCTGCCCGAGTCTAAGTCGGACCTCATCCTGCCACCAGAGGTTTGGACGGCGCTGCTTAACTATGGCTACGTAGGGTGTGTCCGCGACCTCTTCATCGACGGCAAGAGCCGCGATGTCCGCCGTCTGTCTGAGATCCAGAGCGCGCTCGGTGTCAGCAGTTTCTGCACCCGTGAACTGCAGAAGCGGTGTAGCAGCGCCCCCTGTGGCAACGCAGGTCTGTGCAAAGAGGGCTGGAACCGCTACATATGTGATTGCATCGGCACCGGATACCTGGGTACAAACTGTGAGATAGGTAAGGAGGGTGATGTTGACGGGAATGGGTTTTTTTTTTTTATGGGTGATGGGATCAACTTGGAGGTCTTTTACTACTTTTGAATACATTATAGGTTCTGAACAGCTATGCATGCATCTAGTCTGAAATAGTACACAACTGTGTACACAATTCACAAAAGAAATGCCACTGTGTCATCCCAAACAAAACACACAAAGTGGCCCAATAACCTTTCTTACAGTGAAGCAGTATATATGAAGTGTGCAAAGGGAATCAAGGTCAAACCATGAAACAATGAAAAGTTCATCCAGTAAAGCAGAGCGAGAAAACAAGTGTAGAATGAGCATTTCAATACATTTGTCCGTGCGCTGCCTTGTATTCGACATAAACAAGCAGCTGTTGTATTGTAGGAGTAAGAACTCCACAGGGAGCTATGTGAACCAAATGCCACCCGAGGCTGGGTGGCATTAGGGCCCACTGGATGGGAGAGGGGTGTCTGAAGTGCTGAGAGACTGGCAGCAGTATAGCAGAGCAGCCAGGCCTACTGCCGCCATCTGTGCCAGTCACGCAAACCCGGGTGGCGCATACGCAGCAAGGGGAGATGAGCTAGTCAAATAGCACCACGTACATCTGATTCATTCCAATTAGCTGCAGGCGCCTCGCTTCATGGTTTGTCTTTGCACGTCCGTGGGGGTGAGTGAGCCATGACAGTATGGGATTTTGAGGGACAAGGAGGGTAATGAGGGAAGGAGAGATTGGATTCGAATCAGGACAGTGGAGGTAGAGGATGAAATGTCTCTATTTTGAAGGGTGATATTTCAACACTTTTGTCTTTGGGTGCTCACTTGACAGGTGCTGGTTCGGTGATGCTCTTCTGCCATCTAGTGGAGCTTTGTGCTACTGCAGGGTTGTGGCACAGGGCACATTTCTAATAACCAGCCACAATGGACTGAGTGCATAGATTAGCAGACAATCAATGATATTGACTAGAGGAAGGAAGTCCAGAGGGCATTACATGATGCATGGGGTTAGGATGGTCGTTTGTTTTTTTTTGTGTGCTACGGATTGTTTTGACTGATTGATAGGATAATGCTGCATTGGGATTGTATCACGTTTTTTACGTAAGAGGAGCCTTTGTCAAAGAACGTGAGGTGTGGCGGTCCCGTGTGTGTGTGTGAATCTAGGTTGCACACTTTTTACATATCTACCAACCTAAACATTTGAAGTACCTTGTGACAGTGACTCATGATAGTCTACGGTGACACATATCGACCCACACTGCAAAACAAGAGCAGCACTCAGGTAACTGTCACTCCACACAGCAGTCTATTTAGGACACGGCTGATTCTAGAGAGAGTAACCATTGTGCCTCGTGTGTATAAGGATGTCTCGGAAACCAGCTCCAGTTTTGTTTTTGACGTTTTTCTAAGCTTGAGGAGAGTCTGATATTGGATTCATCATGAATATTTATCGCAGTTTCCTTTCTTTTGTCATAATGAATGTTCTCATTTTGTGCTTTGGGTAGTGCGTTTTGTCATCTGAAAATGTAATAGGGATGTAAGTCCAAATGAAGACACAATTATATTTTTAACAAAAATGGCACGGCACAGCGTAAAGGTGCAATTGCAAAAACACAGAAAGAGACAAAGGCCCAGGGGTGTTTTCTTTAGACACAAAAGGCTTTGATCATCTCACTGACTGTTCCCTTAGAATTTATGTTGTAGATCTGGCTTCCATATACACCTACTTTGACAAATAGGAGATTTTTTGTTCTGGTCACATTTGAAATGGTTAAAAGGCAAAAAAATAAAAAAAAATAAAAAAGTATCTCATATAATGCTTAGGCATGCGGCCAAACAGACAAATATTGAATATCCATGTGTTCTAAATCTAGTTTTAACTAGATCTAGATTCGGAAAGATCTCCCAAAGATAATTGAATTTGTTTCAATGGCATTTATACTGACATTGAATTTGACAGAAGCCTGAATTGGGCTTCCGATGCTGTACTGTCATATCCAATCAGCTTCCATGCCTAAATGGTTCTGCGTTCATGTGAGTCTTTACCTCTTTGAAAGCCTCCTCCTGTGTACTGTAATGCGTTACCCACTTCACTGTCACTCTTTTTGTCCTCTGTCCTATTGTCCTCTCCCTCACCCCTATCCAGAGGCGACGGTGCTGAGTTATGACGGCAGCATGTACCTGAAGATCATCATGCCGGTCACCATGCACACGGAGGCCGAGGATGTGGCGCTGCGCTTCATGTCCCAGCGGGCATACGGCCTGCTCATGGCCACCACCTCCAAGGAGTCTGCGGACACCCTGCGACTGGAGCTGGATGGGGGCCGCATTAAGCTCACCGTGAACCTTGGTAGGCCACCGTGATTAATCGTGGACGTCCCCACTAACCTTTCCCTTACCACCTCTCATCTTCACTCTGTATTTTAGCATTGTATACCACTGAACTAAAAAGGATGGTTTGACTTTTTGACTTTCACACCATTATTTCTTTGCCATTGTCAGATAGTTGGGTGGGGAAAAGGCTTCTGAATTTGTCCCTCAGTTAAGTCAGATTTGTTTTGTATGATAGAGCACTCTTTTGTTTCTTTAATGGGTACAGTTGGCAGTACAGTAAGCTAACAAGTTAGCTTATGCCCATCACTGCCCCTCGGTTTAAATTAGGAATGCCAACAGTGCTCAAAGGCTATCTATTTGAGAAAACTGAGGTACAAATACAGAAACTTCTCTTCCAGAGAAGGAATATAAGACTTAAAGTAAAAATGTAAAGGTATCCCCAGAACACAGTCATTTTGCCATGTGTGGGGAACCACCCTGCAGTCATTTCTGTTCCATATTCTTTGACCTCTGGTCCCAGCCCCACCCCCTCTGCCTTCATCCCAAGCCACGTAGCACATCCTCCAGTTAAAAGCTCCATCTGTAACAGTATCTCTGGCCCTATTCTGAGCCTTAACCCACTAACCTGTCTCTTCAAGGTGGCCTTGTTCCTGCGTTGCTCTTCCTCATGGTTCTCTTCTACTCCCTTCTTCTGTTAGCTGCGGGGCTGGGTTGGCTCCACTTCTGCCAAGCGGCGGTGCTAAGAGGAGATAGGAATCCTCATCATGAGTAATTACAGATGAGTTCAAAGAAGATGGGGGTTGTAAGGAGGTCTTAAAGGCAATCTTAGTGGGGAGAAGGTCAGTGAAATTGTAGAGTAGGGTTTGTAAGATGGATGGTTTCATAGAAGGGGCAAATGCATTCCTCTAATAACTGGCTGCACGATTGCAGACCTTTTGACTTATTAAAATTTCATTGCAATGAATATTAGTCCTCTAGGGAAGATGGCTTTGACCTTCCAGCTCTGGGTACTTTAAATCTGTCCTGATCCTTTTGAAGTAACAGACGCTCAGCAGTGAACCAGGAGGAGCATGGCAGAGGTACACCCTGGAATATGGGAGTTTAAGCCACGATAGAGACAGGAAAGGGGGGGGGCAGTGGGATAAATGAAGGTGGCCACTCTGCTCTCTTTTTTTCCGATCTCTGTCTCTCTTTTCTTTCTCCTTCTTCATCTCCTCTTTTTCTGTCACTCATAACCACCCCACCTGGCCAGGACTCAGAAGATGGAACTTTTCATCCCTTCAATGGCCTGTATGTCTGCGGCCCTCGGATCAAACAGCCAGAGAGACCGGCTCACAGCTGTAGTTGCCCGAGGCTGCACACACACTTGTACTCACAGTCAGTCCACAGGGCCACGGCTTAACCTGCGAGCAGTCCCCCGACCACACACAAGTCCTTATATGAATTTGCATACCAGTCCCGTTTCTTTGTTTTTAATAGAGCTTAAATGACACCTCAACACAGTCACACAGTTGACTGACACTATAGCTCTGCTCAGGATTTTCATAGCTCTTTTGCAAGGAATTTAATTAACAACTAAAGTGAGACGCATCCCACAATCAGCAGGGAATCCTCAATATCTAAGGCTTTAATCCTTGTTAAGATAATTAAAATCCTGCTAAGTAATCACCAGGAAAAGCTATAATTAGACAGATTTAGCCTTAATGATATTTATTAGTGATAGATAATGATGATAACCTGTTCAATGTGCAATGTGTCTGCCAAAGCTACGTCTGTCACTCAAACACTGTCAGATGACAGCTGGGATATTCAAGTTTAACACCCCCCCCCCCCCCCCCCCGGCACTCTATTTATCTGTTTTCAATAAAAAAAAAATTAACTTCCCGTTGGGACAATTTTGACATTTTTCAAAAAGATTGCACAAACGTGGCTTCTGCGCCTGGTTTCATCCGTTGAAGAAAACATCGCGGCTCACCAACACGTGGCCCATGAACACATTTAAATGGAACTGTATTTGTATTACACCCCACCTCTCTACAGAGTGACGCTGGTCCCTGGCTGTTTGTGTCCACTATTCTGTAGCGGTTGACAGCTCGAGACCACAACCCAACCACACTGCCACATGCACACGCAGTTCACAGCCACTAGATGGGGCAGAATAGCCATTAATTCATTTCAAGTTATGATGGGAGCAGTAATTTCATACTTTAATGATCCCTGTTAAGGAAGGCTCTGTTTACTAACCCTAGTCCAGAGGGCGGGGGGGGGGTCAAAGGTCAGGGTAAGCTACAGAGCAGGATTCAGTTTCTTGCTCTGGGACACTTAACCAGAGCGGATGTTTACTGGCACTCTACTTTAACCTGAGTCTTCCATTTGAAGGACAACGCTCTTTTAAACCAACTCTCCACAATTCTGACAACACAGGTGGTTAAATGAAAACACTTTCCGCTGTGTTTTTGTCACACCACTTGTAGCAAATAGCACACAGTAGGGTCTTATGTCTTGCAGTTTGTGTGCACCAGGCGTGAGGTGGTTGGGATGTGCAGATCACCCTTTCTTGTCATTTACACTGCTGGGTTTCTCATGCCCGAAGTGCTGCAGAAGGCAAGTGCATCTCAAATTGCGAGGAAAGGGGCCTAAAGTTAAAGGTGCAAGACATTGTATCCGCTCCAGCGACCGCACAGCAGCTGTAGGAGAAAGAGTATTTGTACACAGCGGCAATGGCAATGGCAGCATAATGGCTTCACTGTGTTCGTTTGCAATCCCAGTCAAGAAAGCAACTGAAGTTATTTCGACCATCTGATTCTGTCCGAAACACTTTGTGCAGCTGAAATGATTTGGGCTCTATCTGACTCGTTTAATTACGTTACATATTTATGACGTTTGAAGTATTGCATGCTTTGTAGAGTGTTATTGTGATTCACTAATGGAACAAAAAAAAATCAATCTTTCGACATAAAAGATTGAAAACGATAAAAAAAAACAAAAAAAAAAACATGAAAGTTTTTCCAGATGGTACAGTTAAATCTTTGATGGCCAGTATTTCAGAACTGCACACCAGCCAAATAGAACCTTATAATTCCAAGTACACAATTTTGCATTTGTAATCACATGTGAATTTTTTATTATGAGCAAAAGACTGTGTTCAGCTCTGGCTGGATGGGATATAGTTTGTAGAAGAATTATGTAGTCATCTGCCAACAATGGAGCACTTTGTGTAGGTTGTATGATAAAAGAACAAGTGTCATCATTATGTTGACATTGCATCCTGCTCTCCTACTGCACAGACCCCACGATGGAAGTCTTGCCTTCTGCTGTGCTTTGGGGGTATTGGGTATTGAAGGAGGGATGGATGATGGGTTTGATGGAGGAAAAGGGTGATCCTGACTCAGAGCCTGTCCCCGGATGGTGGCCCCAGAGCAATGCTTGGTTGTCTGCAGAATGTACCTTGAAGGATGTAAAATGTTTTTTTTTCTCTCCTCTTTCTTTCTTTCTATCCCTTTCTTTCTCCTTTTCTTTTTATTTGATCTCACCATTTCCGCTCTCTCTCCCGCCAGATTGTATCAGGATAGACTGTAGCCTCAGTAAGTGGTTCTATCCATTTTTCTGACTAAAATGTATCTGTCTATTTCATCTTGATTCTGTGCAATGGCCCTTTTCTGCTTTCGCCTGACCTTACAAAAGTGACACCTCTCTCATTACCCACACCTCCGCTCTTCCATATTTTCTTACCTTAAAAATCTGTTGACTGCCTTTTTTCCATTACATGTTCTTTCTTACTACCTCATTTGTATGTCTCTCCCAACCTCTTGTTCCAATACATGATGACAAGCTGTGTTTTTCTTCTTCCCATAAGTTCTGTCACTTTGATTTCCCCTTTTCTGTCATAGATTTAATTAATGTTTCACTTACATGATTATTAGGATTTTTCAACCCGCAGTCCTCCCCGCTTGCCTACCACGCTCCGCTAAGAAATTATTTCATTCCCTCTCCCCTGCTTATTACCCATTCTATTCATTTTCCTGTCAACCTTCTCCAAAAATGCATTCAGAAAAGGGCAACTTGACACTCCCCTGTTGGATGTACCTATTTTCTATTATGCGGCGCTGAGTCTTGGCTCCACTCGGCTGCACACACAGGTGTTGCTTGTTTTCTATGTGGGACAAACGGTAGTTTTGGCCCCCAGAAAGCTAATTCTTTATCCACTGAGAGACGGCACCACCTGGTGCGTGCTTGTTTTCAGAGCAAGCTAATGTTTTTCTGCCCCATGCTGACAGAATGACAGCAAACTGTTATTTCTATCATGGCCACTGACAATTGAACAACTAGCCCACAGGTAAGTGCTGTCAGCCACAGTGACAAAAGTGGAGAAAATCTGATGTTTGCCACAATGTTTGTGTATTTATGTGTATGTTCTTCCATTTTTATGATATCTTTGTGTGGGTAGAAAGCTTGACTTTCATCAACCTCTAACAGCACTGTGGAGGTAGCATCACAAAGCAATTAATAGTGCTTTTTTCATTTGCTTCTACCTTGAAAAGAAGTGTGTTTAGAGAATTATAATTTCTTATTTATCGAGTATTTATTGAGTCATTGGTACTTATCATCAGTTTGCAGTCAGAAGGATCAGGTTTGGGCAAGGGAATTCGTAATGTTAGAGTCTTATTGTGTAGTGGTGATGGTTAAAGTCACGAATCAATGTTGTCGGTGAAAGGCACTTCTGTAGAGATGTGCAAATGTGTTTGTATGTGAACCACACTTGTTCATGTTCTATGCTCCTGCTGTATGTGTGTCACGTCTTTGCAGTTAAAATGCACTCGAACGCTGTTTAAGTCAGACTTTATGTAGTGCAATCCAAAAACTTCAAAAGCGTCCGCCAGGCATGGAAGTGGTCTCAGTGTATGACGAATTACACCATTTATTATGTGTGGAGCCACTGGCATGACACACATTCAGATATTGCTTAGAGGATGTCGTTACCCAGTATTGACCACTAGATGTCGTACAAGCACTGGGGATATTGTGTGACGTCCTTGCGGTAGGGAGGAGATGGAGACTGAAGCTATCATTTATCATTTATCCCACCACAGGGCTCTCAGTCCTTTCTCTGTTGGTATAGTTAGAACTGACTTAGATTCGACTTTATTGTAAATTATCACACATGGTGGTTGAGGTCTCACAGATTGTAATGTGCGAAATGTTGCAGAGAGTGATTGTCAGGAGGTTTTTCATTCTAAATGCTGCCAGTCTCTCTTCATACCGTTTTGGTCATTGATTTTCTTTTTTTTTCTTTTTCTTTTTTTTCCTTAGCTGCTGTTTTTAGATATTGATGCGGTTATTCACTGGTACTGCTTGAGCAATAACCTGTCACAGACTTGGAACACTGGGTTTCAGCAGTTTTGCGAGGAATATTTTATTTAACCTTTACATTTTTTGGTTAACTGAGCACCCTTGTGCAGCAGTGCCCTGTTTCACGGTCACACACCGCTCTATAAAAGACCTCAGAATATCAGTGCGTGAGTGTATAAAGGAGTGGGAGAGAGAGAGAGAGAGAGAGAGAGAGAGAGAGAGAGCGAGAGCAAACCAGGGCATTCAATGCCATGACATCTGCTGGTCGATTCCTCCTCCAGAGCCCCACAGTAAAGAGCCCCACAGTAACTCAGGCCTTGAATTCAAGTAAGAAAATCAGGGTACCAAGGTCTCTCCAGCAGTCTATCAGTTTTCTTGCTCACATTTATTTTAACTTAGCGGCAGTAGCTAACAGAACAAAACTTCAGAAGGGTAAGCAGCATAATTGATGTGTCACTAAATGTATATGTCCATTAATATTCTGACTGCACGTGGACTGAAAAGGCCAGTGAGTGGTGGAATATTAAATATTGAATACTCTACAATGGAGGACAAATCAAAATGTAATGCCTTGAGCTACTAAGAATGGCTTACATGAATACAAGGTGACTATAGATGGATACATCCAGGACGGTTTTTCAAGGGTAAAAAGGGCATACATACAATACATCCATAACATAATAGCAGGATTTGCCATATTGATCTCAGGTGATCCAAAGAGATACAGTAAGACCACAGTATCCTCAGAAAACCATGCTTCGTCAACAGCTATAAATCTGCTTTAGTGCAAACGGTGACTTAACGTAACTTCAACAGCACATCACTGCATCATAACGTGTATGAAGAACTTGCAAACGCAAACCAAAAGCACATTGAGGAAATATCATGTTGTGGCATTGAGCTAAAACTACAGTGCGTCAGCTATTAACCTACTATTGATGTTTTCTCGCTATATTTCTGGACTTTGGAGTGCTTTGTGAGGCTTAGGAAGTCAAGGATCAGCCTTGTGTTTTCATTGCAGTGCATTGTGACCCTGCTCTCCCGCCGTAATACAGCTGGATATGATATGGAGCAGGGCTGTAGCCCTCAGCTCCAGTCTAGTTCAGGGTGTCAGGCTGATGATATCTGTTTGGAAGGTGGCCTTTCAGCGGCCAACAGCACCTTCTCTTAGCTCTAGATGAGATGAGATTTGGCATGACATATGGCCAGCATGTGGGGCGCGAGCACTCAGTCTGCTAATGTCATACCCTTTGGCCTACCCACCTGCAAGTGCTCACTCAAGAACACACTGAGGCACACGCTCTGTCTTTGTGTACAGAAGAGATGACAAGTAACTGATTACGGTTCAGCATGTAAGGCGTAGGAATCGATCTAGATGAGTGGAGACGTGTTCTGTGGCCAAATATACTCTAATTTATTAATTTACCTGACAGTAACAGATGCAACCAGACAAAACAGAGCCAGGCAGTTAGCAGTGCATCCCTTATACCAATACCAATCATCGCTATGTTTGCTTTAGGGGAATATACTGGTTATGGAAAATAAACTATGGTTAGGGACACCTGCTTAAGATGATGAAAGACGTAAAGATTGACTGCGAGTCTGTGATAGGACGCAAACTCAACCCTTAAGTTGCTGTTACTCTACATGCCTTTCCACCACCCTGACCTCCACACCCTTACATTCTGCCTCGTTACATAAACGGCAGAGGACTTGGTATTGGATGTAAAATGTAAGGTTACAACTCACAGGGATCCAATAAATCCCAGGGATAATGGGCTTGGTCAGTATGAGATAGCCATGCAGTGGACACATGTCCAGCAACACTAGGAAAGTAGCACAAGTTAAAAGCAATGGGGTCTGTTATGATCACAAAATTGTCCGCCTGTGCTCTCTGTACTTTTGTTTTCCAGTTATTTTACAATCTGAGTAGTCTGAAAAATCCATCTTTATGACAGTGAGTGAGTGAGAAACAGGGCATGACAGAAAGCTAATATGAGGTGACTGACAACAGGGATTTGGCAAAATAACCACCTCCAGCCTTTGCTATACAGTAGCTCAAACCTACTTTCACACCAGTGTTAATATTTTATGCAGCACAATATGAGCTGAAATTGATCTAAACTGCCATTAATGTTCGTGATTTGTCAATTTTAATGTGGCTGTTCAGCTAATTTGTTTTGATATTCATTCACCGATGTGTATGTATGTTAATCAAACTGTATTTTCATTCAAACCAACCAACTTTGGTGAGAATTAAAATCCCAGAGCAATTCACAGAGACAATTTTTCACTTGTGAACATACTAGGTGTGTTGTAGGTAGGTTCTCAAACTAATATTATACTTTACTACCTGCTCTGCGTGTCAGGATGGCTGACTAACATGGAAAGTTGCATCGGTGCCATTACAATGTTAACATGAGAGGACCACTAGATCCTTAAAGAGTGAAGACACCCCCCTCTCACCTTGCTGCAGCAGTGATGTGTATATCAGTATACCATGACATCACTGCCGGGTGTGGCAGCTGTCAAAGTCAAGCCTAAAGCAAAGTTCATGTAGCACCACACCCAGCGGTGAAAAAGACTTTCAACCAGAGAGTGCAGTCAAACACTGTTGTTTCTCTATAAACACCCTGTATCAACACCCAGCAGTGATGTCGCGGGGTCCTGGGGTACACTTACACATCACTGCAGCAAGGTAAGAAGTTCAACCAGTGGAAGTTTTCTTCACTGGATTGAAATTGAAGTTGCTGACTACCCAGTTATTTCTGTGTTCGTTCCAAACAAACACTCCTCAGCCCCTCTGGTGGAGTGCATCGCTTTGTGGGTGCCAGAGATTGCTTTCCCAGAAAATGCTTTTCATGGCACTGTGCACTTTACATATAGGATGGAAGACTGTGGCAGAAGGATGTTCTGTATGTGAACGTGATAACCAGTGGTTTGAGATAGTGAATGCAGCTAACAAAGAGAGGCAAATCAAGATGGGGAAATAGAAAGGGAAGCATGCACACAATCCTATTGATCTTCATTTAGTTGAAACTACTTTTACAGTGACCTATAATGTCCTATAATTGAGCAATTTTCCAGACAAGTGAATTTAAGTCCCCATTTTTTAACTTTTGTTATTTAAAGATACCATAGGCCAATGAGAATAGCACACCGATGACTAATAGTACCAGGAGATGAGTACATTTCCATCCAATGCCGCCACAGTAATGTGAACGCCCACAAACACAGATGCACATGTACGCACACATGCATTCACAGACGCATGCATCACTTGACACATATTGTGTGGCAGAGAAATGAATCTGAGATTTTGCCCACACACACACTCAAACGCGGTGTATCTCTGTCGCTGAAGCTGTCACCCTCCCCAGTCTTTACTGCGTCCACCCAGGTTGTCAGGTGTCATACTCCTCCCCCATGTGCTTTGAACAGTCACGACTACTGAAATATGGAGCACAGTTCACGCAGTCCTGTAACCATTTTCACTGCGCATATAGCACATGTGTTCAGAGACAGCAGGTGTCATGGCCGTTCTATATTTGAATGGATGGTTTGTTCAGTCTAATTTGTATTGAGCCGTTCTCATCTGCCGCCCCAGCGCTTTCTCACCTGTCTCCAAGCAGATGGCTCTCTCACTTTCTCGGTGAATCACAAATATTGAATTTCAATGAGTTTACGATCACTCACTTAAATCATGAGTCATCACATCCCATCTCAGCCAAATAGAGGTCAAAGATGGATATGCAGTAGGCACTAGAAGTTGCCCTCGGCACGCACAGCATCCTACAGTTTGTGAAGTTTGAGCATGTATCGGAGTTAGACTGTATAAGATTTATTTTTGGAGATGCTTGGATTGGGATTTGATTTTTAAAGGCAATTTAATGCTCCAATGGAGGATAGCTCGTTTTTATTTAATGTTCATTTTATCCTCTAAAACTCCAGGCCAAATGTGATGCAATGAGCCAACAAGAGGAGTATGTTATTAACATAATTCCTTAGATCTGTACACCCTCAGACATGGGCATGTCTTTTGATATAAATAGATTTATGTTGAAAGCAATCATCTAGCTCAGCGATGGACAACAGAAATTAATTGCACATTTCCCAGTAGTTAAGTTTAAATGTAATTAACAGTTGTCTCTGTAATTCTAGTGTACTGCTAAGCACCAGTGAGAGAACATACAGTTTGTTAACTCAACCCTTCCTGGCAGTTGCCTAGAAATAGTGCAGTGTCACACATAAATCATATTCTGTCAAAAGACAGAAAAACATACACATAAATATCTCCTCCGTGGATGCAACTTCACTTAATCTCGGCACAAAACATTTCTCTGCACATTTGTTGGCCCAATAAAGAAGTGCTTTGAAGCCGACATGAACTTCAAAGGAATATGTAATCTGAACTTTTTTTTACTGCTGGAATGGAATGTGCAAGGGTGAGTGTGCTCGTGGGGGAACGTCATGTGCACGCGTGTCTGCTAATGTTTACATTGCAGTGTGGCCTACTGCGTGACTTCCGGCTCTGTCGCTATGTGATAGTGTCATGAGGCCACTATCTGTCACATAGCCGATGGAAAAATGGCAAAGTTCAAGTACAATTATATAATTGGTAGATGCCACGTGTGTTATTATGTATGACTAATTAAACCCCTTTTACTATCTCTTCACTGGCTGTCAACCATTTTTAGATTATCATTCAAGCTTTTTTGCATCACTTATCGCGAGTGGCATGACCCCAACCTATGTGTCTGACCTTTCAAGCCCATATGCATAAGGGCGTACTCTATAGTCATCAGAAAAATCTAGATTAGTAATAAGAGAAAGAATAAGAGAACAGATGCAGATTACATTTATGTTTTAGACTGTGGAGATCGCCGACAGACGGAATAGTGGAAAGACAGTGAGACAAAGAAAAAACAAGGAATTAGGGGAGGCAATGAAGGTGTAACAAGGCTGGCACTGTGCCTTGCAGTTTTTTCTTCTTCAATATACTTCCTCCTCTCTCCCTGCTGTCTCCCCTCTCTGTTAACCTGAGACACCTGAGGCAATCTGCTCACTGGATCTGACCGGGTGAGGAGATTGCCTTCTTGCCCTTTTTGTCTAATAAGAATTGTCCACACCGATGTTCCACCGTCCACTTGTACTTGTACGATTTCAGTTCATTCACTTGGAAAAGGTAGAAAAAGAAAGGTGCATCCTGTGTCCTTTCACCTGGGACCTGGTCACGTACTGGGGGCCAGCATGTTTAGCGAAGGCCACGTCTGCCCTCCTGGTCCACTGAACAGCTTGTGGAGCACGTTGGACAGCTGGGTGGCAGAATTGTCTTGCTCGATGCCCTGCGGGACCTCAGATTGCAGTCTCTTAATTTCAGGGACTCAACCTTGGCAGCCAAGTGGTGGAAGCCATCTTTATTAGTAACAAGCTGGGATTTACACATACCCAATCCAACTGTAGTGGCCTCTGTACTGGCCTGTTTTCAGCCTGGAGCAATTCATTCTCATTTGGGTTTACTTTCTTCACACTTCTGTGGATGTTTGTTTGTATTGCTGGTTGTTTTATTCAGTTTTGAAGTATATTTTTTGCTTTTAACACAAACAGAAGTAGCCGAATTCTTATGGTGAGCCTAGTTTTTCAAAATTGAAGAAATTGGCAAATGAGATTCAAGAACTCATTGTGGACCTTAGAAGGTGTTTTAATGCTGCTATACTGTGACATCAAACTTAAACTTACAAAGTTTTGTATTCTGCATAAGGTCTCAAGCGCATCATCAATCGGAAAATGTTTACAGGTCCACATGTGGTGCGAGGTCCTTTTACAGAAGTTTGTGGTCAAAATTGATGCGGTGTCAAATACTGCATAGAGGACAGGACCTTTGTGTTGAATTGGGATGTGGTGGCCTCCCCAGCATAGCCTCAGTCTACGATCAGTCGGCCTCCTTTCAGCGCTACGTGGCACCGGCCACAGGTTAGATGGGGACTCGTTACAGAGACTCTAGTGAGAGAACCGGCAGCAGCCTGGAGCCGTCGAAACCCATACTGCCTTGCAGGACTGATGGCTATCCCATGGGACCATACCCTACTGCCACAGTAGCGGTTCAAATCATAAATCAGCTTCCCCCCAGGACCTTTTTCTAAAGAGCTAGGGAGAGAGATGTGAGGAGGGAAAAAAAAAAAAAACAAGGAAGGAAACTGATAAGAAGCAGACGATGGAGGGTGAGCATGAAAAAAGCAAGGAGGGAGGGTGCAGATGGTACTACGAAAGGGAAGAAGGGAGTCGCCTGAGTTTGGAGCTCCGAAGGGAGTTCTAAAATTTTGGAGGGGGACGGTGAAAAATGTATGATTTATTTTCTGCTTCTCGAAAATCAATCTGCTGTCCTCTCAACGTCTTCCCGACTCAAATAGGTCTCCCTGCGGTGGCCATCTGCAATTCTAGAAGCTATCAACAGAGGTTATCTTGTCATGGATGCTAAAGCGCCAGCGCCCCCCTCCCGCACAGGAGTGAGAACAGTGGGAAAGAGTAAAGTGTGTGGCCCGGATAGCAAGCGGTGAATACAAATGTCTGTGTGTGAGCGAGAATCACACACTCATTTTGCTTCAGAGAAGGGAAAGTAGGCACACTTGTGAGCGTGCACGCTCACAGGCACAGGCTGCCTTATCTCTGTAATTGGCACGGGGGGTCAGAGCGGCAGGCGTAGATAATCGTGGCTGGGGGTCATAATCTGTTTGCAGCTCCCCCTCCCTTCTTCTTATTCCTCTTCTCTCATCGACCCCTCCCTCGCTGTCATAACTACACACCCCCACACACAGCTCCATATTCTTGCACAAACTCGGCCACCCCCCGTCTTTTTGGTCCCTGTTTGGGATACGGCACCATGTGGGAGATGTTTTGGATGTGGCCGTAGGGGGGCTGTGTTGCTGTTGTGTCAGCATGCGACGGTGTCCTCAACTGACTGCCAGAATCCCCCCTCCCCCGCCCCCTTTTCACTCCCTATTCCTTCCCATGCACCCATACAAATACATCCCTCCAACCCCTCCACCTTCCTCCGAGAAAACCTCTGTTCTCAGAGGTACAACACACACAGTAGAACAAGGAGAGCTACTTTGCAGGAGGCAGAACTTGATAGATTAAAGGTGGAGGAATACAGAATGGGGAAATAGGTGCATGGGGGAATGAAAGAACAGGGAAGATAGTCCGGAGCAGCAACGAAATGGGGAGAGAGAAGAAGGAAAAGAGCGATTAATGGAGGAGAGTCTCGATGTAGATGTCTCCTTGCGTTTTTATCAACGTTATCTGCTCATATCTTTCATTTCCATCACGGCATCTTTGCTGTTAGCAGATGGCTGCCATTTAGATGGCACGCGTGCGGGCACACATGCGTGCACGCACACAAACACACCCAGCTTTTCATTAGATCTGCAGCGATAGGCCTGCGCTCCTTTGAGATGGAAAATATGATATCTTAAGATAGGAGCCAAATGGCATTATCGTCAAACGGAGGGTCTTATCCTGATAACTCTGAAGAGCAAAGTTAATCCTGTCTCTTGCCATAGAAACCATTCTGCAGCCTTATGTAACTGTTGCTGCTATCTGCCTTTGCTTTTACATAAAAATAACAAGTCCATATGGGTCACTCCATCGAAGAACCCTCAGCCCTCTCATAAACCACATTCCAGAGCGGCAGAAAAATAATTTCTGCTTCCATTCCCACGTATGGTATGTGTATAGAATGGTGGTAAATGATGCTACAATGCTGCCTGCAGAGTGACTGAGGCAAAAAAAAAAAAGGACAAGGATGAAACGTGTGTGTAATGTATAGTATCGGCCTACGTGGCTCGGCCATAACACGCTTCCAATTTAGCCACGGCTCGGCTCATTTCAAACAAGGCACTTCTGACTCTAAAAGTCAATGATGGCAGTTAACACAGTTACTGGTAATGAATCATAAAATGGCACTGGGCCTCTGAATAAGGCATTATTTGCATTTATATATCATTTTAGACACATATATAAGAAAACACCGGTTTCTGGATTATGGGGAGCAGTTTTACAGTGGAGTTGAGAAATCTATTAGGGCTTCTTTCTATTAGAGCAAAATGTGTAATATAATAGCATTTTAAAACCAGTGAACAGTAACTCAGTTGTACTGTGAATTACATCGTCGTGTGCGGGGAAACTGCCAAATGTAAACTGCATATGCCAAAAAGGAAATTCCATAAATTATCCTTTTGCGTGCATTTGCCTCATTTTAAATGTGCCCCTATTCTACACCTATTTTTACTTTTTCCTCCTTTAAAGGAGGCAGTAGATTTCATTAGGCAAAGTCAATATCACATACAAACAAAAAATGTTTGGTAAAATTATTGATTTCCCCAAATGAGAACTATGCCAGTGGCATGCACAGTCTGTCTGTCTGTCTGTCTGTCTGTCTGTCCGTCCGTCTGTCTGTCTGTGCACGCCATGACTTATCTAATCTGTACATTTTTTAATAAAATAAATATTAGAGATTATATGAACATTTTCTCAGCTCCTTTTGCAACCTTGGAGTTGTGTGGAGTTTGCCAGCCAATTCAAGCAGTAATATTTATTTATTTATTTTTATATTTGAAGGGTGCTGTGTATTTAGTTTTGGTGTTTAGAGAGACCATTACAATTGGTAGATTAAACACTTTTTACGTAATTTGAATGGAATGTATCCCAATTTGTGTCTATTTAGCCCAAGACTGCAGACATCCAGATGTTGAGGTTGCAGTTTCCGGGGACTGATTGACAGATGGGTGCACTAATAGGTTTGCCATGTCTGTTAGTTAATGACACCTGCATGTCGTTTATCATCCCGAAATATCAGCCTGTTTTTCAAACTGTCTTTATTAGCAGCGGCAGCACAAACGGTTGTTAACACAGAGCAACATTATCATCTCCACCAGCGGTAACAGACTGAGAAAGTGGGGCTTTACTAATCATGCTTCAGTCAAAACGAGTGGCATTTGGATGAGCATACAGACTTACTATAAGGGGAGAATCTGGGTCTTCAGAAAAATATTATTCCAGAACACTTTATTCAACTAGCTTATCCTTTAATATCCATGTAAGGACTGAGAAAATGCATGTAGAGGTACACAGAAGTCATGGTTAGGTTCATACCCTGGTGCAGGAGTCACGGTTCAGTGTTCAGTTTTTTATAGAAAACAACAAATGCATGAGGATATGTTCTTTTGAGGGGTACTGAGGAAGCATTTTGCCCACTGGAAACTTTGGTACACTATTTTCATTATAAAAATAAGGAACATTACACTCTACGGACACTGACCAACCACTTCCCTAAAAGGCAATATGTCACAGCGGGGAATACAACTGAAAACCATCTGTTGTGCTGTGAGACTGAAAATACAAAATATATAAAAACATGTGCATTAGGATGAGTATCTTTATTAGCTCCATCTTGGCTACATTTAAACATTCAAAGCACCCAAACATTTATGTATTGCACTGTATTAAGCTGTAAAATGTGAAGTGTCAGCAAACAAAATCCTTGTCTTGTCATCATTAACATCTATATGATGTGTAAAATATTTCTGCAGTGTTGCCCTGTCAAACTGTCAAACTCATTTTTTCTTGTCTTCTTGTAGATCGATCCAGCCTTTATTGAATTGAGTTTCTCATAATGTATCAGTGAAATGTTACGGGGACTATTAAACTGCACACTTCAGTCGCAGTTTATAGTCTGTGCATCCAATCTAGAGGTTCTCCAAGTAAAGACGGTAAAAAATGTTTGTTTTCATTGACGGATTGTGTGGCTTTAATGCCACCACGGTGTACAGATACTGTACGCAGTGTTTGAAGTTGTAGCACTTGGGCTATAAACTGTTGTGCGTGTGTCATTTCCTGCAGTTTATAGTAATTTCCCAGATGAACCATGGAGCATAACATTACCTCACTTTCAAATGGAAATCAGGCAATGAGCATATGCAGTGGAAAGCCCACACTATATTACTTAAACCTTAATGAATAAACATGTGGCCTGCATACTAAGTACTTTTGCTTTGCCCTCTCGCCTGTGAAAATGTACTTTTGTTTTTGTTTGTTAAAGACAATGATGAATGATTTCCCTAGCTGTGGTTTGTTTTGGAAATTAAAAAAAAAAAGAAAAAAGAACACAGTAACACTGAGGACTTCTCCCGCTTTGACAGACATCTCTCAGTCCCGTTTGTGCTTTTCATAAGGGACATGAACGCACATCATTTTGCACACGGCGTCCTCAATCCCACATTAGCATTTCTAATGAACGTGGCTAGCATATTAGAGTGGCGGCAGAAAAAAGGGGGTCCTTTGGTGTCCCGGAGTTGTGGCCCCGCCAGTCCAGACACCAGTCGGCTGGAGTAATCAAGTGTGAAGGTTGTGAGGAGCAAACAGCCATTAACCTCCCAAACACAGGCCATCAGCGACGTCTGCAGAGGACAGCGGGGAGGGCGTGTGTCTGTGTGTGTCAGTGTCTGTGTGAAAGAGAGTGCCAGGGCTGGTGAGTGTAGTACAGGAGTGTGTGTGTGTGTGTGTGTGTGTGTGTGTGTCCTTTATTGCTGTCTGATAGATAGAGTGGGTTGTATGTGATTGTGAGTGTGTCTGATGGGAAGTGTGTGAGTGCATGGTTTGTGTGTGTGTGTCTGCGGCAAGGACTGTCATCAGTTGGGCAGAGAGGATTGTGTGTGTGTGTGTGTGTGTGTGTGTGTGTGTGTGTGTGTGTGTGTGTGTGTGTGTGTGTGTGTGTGTGTGTGTGTGTGTAATGGTGCTCACAGAATGCAAGTTTGAGACCTTGACTACAGTCTGGTAAATAGTCATCGCCGCGTGTGTGTGTGTGTACTGTCAGACTTGCACATATATACTCTCGCGTTTGTATCTATTTATTCAGATTTCCAGTCAAATCAGGCCACGCATCCGTCACTGTCTGCCTATCCAGTGTGATCTCAGCGCACATTATTCCCACATGGCGGTACAGTACGGCTGTGCTTGGCTCGCTGAGGCCTGCGACCGCCTGTTTGACATGCCACTGTGTCGGCTGGTGTGATGCCATGCTGAACCGGCCCATCTGCTCCAGGCCGAGCTGGCGCAAGGGAGAACTCATCAGAGGCAGGCATGAGGAAAAGGGCATTGGACCCAGGGTTTGGTGAAGCATGGCGTCCAAAAAATCTCCTGAACTACTGCCCTCAAAACGGTCCAGAGCATAAACAAGGGTGTGATGGAGTGTGAGTGGGTGTTTTCAGGAGAGACTAGGCGAGTAGATGCAATTCTGGAATGTGGATAAGCTATCCACCTCACTGGCTGCGGAATAATTGACCTACAAATGTAATTGGTTGATGGCATATTAGAATATAAACCTTTTTAATGATGCAGTTTTGCAAAACAGTAAATATTTGTGGATGTGTTCCTCATTGCCAACTGGAGGCCATACTTTGCTCACCTACTTGTTTCTCATTACATCATGGGATGGAAGTACATGTGTTGTAGGTGGGGTGCTGTAGGATTAAGGTGTAAGGCGTTTGATAATGTGTGTGTGGTTTCCGAGATAATGTGTGAGTGTTTTAGTTGTAAGCCCACATTTGGTGAGACATTTTCAACATACTGATTGGGCTTTCCTGACAGGTGACAAATAGAATATTTGCAACTCTATTCAACTGCATTTGCAATATGCTGTTTTTGTTTTTTTGTCAAATTGAGGTTAGCTTAAGGCATGCAAGGCTCAAAATCCAATTCAAGTGTAATGTAAGAGTCAAAGGTCCCATATGGGACTCCACTAGAGCAGCTTTGCATGATTCACAGTTGAAAAAAGTCCATATTTATCTCCTCCTGGTCCTTTCTGCAGCCCCTCAGTTCACCGTCTGTCTGAAACAAGCCGTTTTAGACAAACTGAACAACCTCCAAAAACCTGAAGAGTCGTCCTGAGCAGAGCGCTCCCATAACTCAGACAGACTGAGCGGGTGGATGAGCGTCCCTGTACTTGGTGGGTGGTGCAGTGCCTGGAGCAGATGACCTGCTTGGGGGGGTGTGGCTGAGTGCGGTGACTGTATAGTTGTGACATCACAACCTGACGGAAGTCCAGACGGCTCAGTGTATGAATACAGGCTGTTTGCATTTGTACATGGACTGAGTATTTTAATACTTTGCCAGTATTTATACTGCACCTAGACCTGTTATATAATAAAAAGACATGGAAATCTCACTTTCTACAATATGGGACCTTTAAGGCCAGGTATGTAACAGTTATGGTTAATGTAATGAAGTCAATGCAGTGTCCTCAAAAACATGCTAAACCACTGAGCGTGTATGAGACCATGTGTGAAAATAGGTGTAAGCTAGAGTTGGGGTAGGTTATCAGTGTGTGTTTCAGAAAACTACTGGGGGTCCCTTTCTGTGCAGCAATGAGATGTGCAGTATTTATAGGATTTGTTCATTTGGGTGGGAGGAGAGCATTCAGCCATTTGAACTTAAGCAGCAACACGCTGTGAGGCTCTGTTTAAAAAAAAAAAATCAATAGCGAGCCAAGCGGATTCAGAGGAGATGCAGTTCAGAGAGGTGTTTCGAAAGAAGAGATACCTGGGAAAGATCAGTTGTTTGTGGATTCGTGTGTGTGTGTGTGTGTGTGTGTGTGTTAAAGGTGTGCTTGCAGTGCAGCAGAGACCTTTGAGGCTAAAGAGAACATGTTGAAGGAGGGAAAGATTGTTAGAGAGACAGTCAAGGAGATGACAGAGAGGGAGAGAGGGAGAGAGAGTGTGTGAGTGTGAGTGTGAGTGTGTGTGTGTGTGTGTGTGGGGGGGGGGGTGTTCCTCTTCATTGCCGACGCTAAGGAGCCATGCCAGGAGCACAGATGGCAGAGGAGAGAGGGGGGCATGGGGTTGGCACATAAACTGCATCACGCACCTGCACAACGCATACATCCACACACTCAAACCAACATAAAAAGGAAACATGTAAATCCAAAGAAGAAGGCCCCAAAGCTCAATCTGTCCTCCTTATAATTGTAATATCTACAATTCAGGTATAAAAACACACATTCACATAGATATTGTCCTCCAGATCAACTGCCCACACACACACTCAAACATGTGTCATCAAGCTATCCCACAGTGTTCCAGCGCCAGCCAGGAAAGCAGCCGTGCTGACGCTGCATTTCTCTCTTCATCATTTGGCCGTCTCAGTGTTCTGTAACACACGCACACACACACACCACACACACACACACACACACACACACACACACACACTCTGCCCTTTCATTACACTCCCTTCCTCCAACCCCTCACCACCACCGAGGCTATAACCTAAGACCTAAATTAAAATTTTAACAGCACCTTTTTTTGAAAATGGGTCGCTCTCTTCCTTTGTTCCTCTTTATCTGTTGTGCACACACAGACACACACACACACACACACACACACACACACACACACACACACACACACACACACACTTTGAGCCCCAATGGTCCAATTAGGAACACTGGTCTGTTTGCACGGCAGGAAAGCAGGGCAGCATGTTTGTGTGTGGGAGATGTATCTATTGTGCACAGCGTGTACTGCTCTCCTCTGCAAGGTTAGCCGGAAGAGCAAGCCCTCACACTTTCTATCTCACACACACACACACACACACAAACACCTCCCACAAATGTAGGAAGCAAAAAAGCCATGTAGTCTCAGTTCATAGCCTACAGTACCTACAGCACACCTCCCCACTATCATACTGTACCTGAAGTCACTTTATTACATGAAAATCCACCTTTTAACACCTGCTATGTGTTTTTTTTTTTTTAAATCTATACACATCATTTGCCATGCATAATTAGCTGGATATATTGGTTGATTGTTAGTTAGCAAAAAACAAATATCTTGCAGCTGCTATTGCTTTTTCCACCTATGTGTCAGTTCAGTAGATGCTAAAGTAGTTTTTTTTTTCGCCGTCTTCAATAACTTTGAAAGCAAAGCAAAGAAAAAACGCTGATCAATAGGTTAGTGATTACTGGAGGAACACTTTGCATCCACTGACTTCAGGGTTTTTCTTTTGGATCATGTTCAAATTTCAGATTAGATGTGTATGTATTTTTTTTCTTTAAGCACAGTACAGAGGAGAAAATGGCTTCCAGGTGATGATGCCATATGGTTGTCTTATTGTAATACCTTTTTAACGTTTAACATTTTTGGGCAATTTAAGTGCAATAATACTGTTTGAAATGAAGTGTGTGTGTGGTGCGCGCAGGCTTCTGTTTAAGACACTGTATCACACATTATATGATCTTTTTCAATTCATTTCAGAGTGCAATTTCTTGTCTGACGCATGGCTGGCTGGTAGAGGTCAGAGTCACATAATCAGAGTCATTGTGTTAATTAAATTAATTCAATTTTAACATATTTGTGCTAATCCAAAAAGCACAGTTGTTTTTTACCCTTTTCTTGGTATAATACTTAAAATGTATTGTTTAAGTTCTATGCCAGTGCACTTCTGAATGAAAGTTCGCCTAGTTTTTCAAGAAGAATTCGCCTAGCATCGCCTACCAATGGCGATGACCCAATCCTAGTTGCCCCATGGCATTTACAAATTTCATTATTAACATTATTATGAACATTCAAGGACAGCCATTCAACACGTAGATTAACAGGCCTGCAGGGTAAATAAAGTGTGTATCCTCTTTGCATATTTTCATCGCTGTATGCAATGAAGTGAACCTGCACCAGTATACGCATACGTCTGTGTGAGTGTGTACAGTACGGTGTGTTCACGTGCAATGTGCTTTCCCAGATGGGTGCACAACGGGGGGGGGGGTTGCCTGTGGTTCATCACCTGGTAGTGAAATGCTAATCATGAACATAAATAAGTCCTACACTCAGACTGCACATACACATACTGTATTCCCACTCTGATTACAGCATCTGTCTGTCTTGCTAAGCAGGAATTTTATGGAGACCCCCCCCCCCCCCAAACCCTTTTCCATATGAATCCACAAAGAGGCAAGGTATTACAATTCCCCCGGTCAGCATTTGGTCTCTCTGGTCGGGTTTTTTTACCCTCCTCTGCTGCTCTGCATGAAAAATCAATTTCAATCATCTGCTATCCACCCTCAGCCCTGCATTTTTCTCTTTTCTCTTTCTCTCCCGCCCCTCCTCAGTCGCTCTCTCTCGCGCCCTTCTTTTTGACAGCGTCCTCCCTCATTCCGCATGGGGTTGCTGAGCTGAGAACGAAACGCTGAGGAGTGTGGATCTTTCTTGAGACCCTTTTTAATTGGACTACGGGCCACTGTTATGTTCCCTTTTCTCTCGTGGGTGCTTGCGAGTGTGTGCGCTCGCGGATGCATGATCGTGTGTGGCTTCGCAGAAGCTCGTGACCTCAAAAGCCCAGCGCGCTAGCTGCTCATAATTATGTTCTCTTCCAGGGAATTTGAATCACAGAGCTCGAACTGGCATTCACTACTGTATTCCATACTTGAGGGTGGCAGGTTCTGTCAAACCTTGTAAAAAGAGAATATGATGCTGTTGTAAAAGGGGATCTACTGTTATGGAACTCGACTAACATAGTAGCTCAGGTTCCGCTGTTAAGTTGAGTCAGTGCTGAGATCAAAAAAAGGCAACATGGCATATTCAGGGCACAGCGTTCTAGAATCCAAGGGTGTTTTTTTTTTTTTTCTGTTCAGTGTTTCATTTATTTAGTTCTGTGAATGCTACACTGATGCTTTAATGAACATAAATGTATCGTTAGCTCTGATCTAGACTCTAATTCTCATGGTATTTTATCATGTAGGGTTTTCTGGGTCTGGGAACCCAGTGTGTCAGTCCCTCGTAATAAACTTTGACTTGCCCGCACACCCTGCAGTTAGCCCTGACCCCGACATATGCTTGAGCGACCCTGACAAACGGCTGGCTTCAATGGCTTGCCCCCATGTATGGCCGCATGACTCATGGCTGGTTCTGTTGTCGTCTACTGTTGCACCAGCAGCGGACTAACCAGGAACTTTCCCCCGTGGCCCTATCAGGCCGGGGCGCTGTTGTTTTGGCCGTTGCATTGGCTAGCAGTGATCGTTCCTCTTTGGCCGGCTTCGAGCCCTCTGGCCAGCATCAGACTTCAGAGCACTCGTTAGCTTAACAACCACGGCGGGCATCAGTCGGGGGATGATTCTGAGTGACAATGGGGATGTTAGCTGGACCGCACAATGTTCCAGTTTCATGCAGAATGCAACAGAAACTAAATGAAACATGCCTCGTAGTGGCGTTTTATCATTTAAGTTCATGTCGTGGCTCGGAAGTTGAAGTGTTTGTGAAGAACACTTACAGGAATGAGAGAGTTCATTTTACTTGGCAACATATTCAGTTTGTCAGCTGCTCCTTCTATTTTAAGCACCTCAGACTTCTGAGAGGGAGCACATTTTTAGCAGTGGCCTGAGAGGCATCTTGATCTCCGTGCCACTTCAACACAGTCAGAGGAAAAACAAACATTTCTCATCTTTCATTTCCTGATTGTCATGACAGAAAGGCTGTCATCGTTGCCCACGGCAGCTGGTGATCAGCTTCATTCTCTGAAGTTGTTTGGATTAGTGTTCAGAGATAATAATCAACTGTGTTCAAGCTCTCACGGCTACGGCAGCAACCGCACAGCCTGAATAGAGACTGATGGCAGCAACCTGCAGCCATTAGCAGACGTCTTGTGTTCCATTGATCCGATTGCATTAATCAAGGTTGTTTACAGAGAAAACACAGCGACCGATGATGGATGACTGCTGGTAATTATGCAACAGCCCGCAAACATCACACCTCTCATTTACGGTGTGCTGACACAGTCAATGGAAATAGCCCACAATCCTGGCTATATTAACACTAGTTAAGAAACTTCTTTATCGCCCATGTGTCACTTCTGAAAAGTGACAGGTGATGGGAACGAAAAGAGATGGAGAGATTGGAGAGAGAGGAAGCTTCCTTTTTGCCCCGCTGATCTCCGAGACAAAGTGAGAGGGCAAAAGTGGCAGCATGAGAATTAATTGCATTTTAATAATCGCAAGCTCTTTTATTAATGAGCCCTGTGTCCCCCTTTTGTTTTTCTAGCATTGAGTATTTCTCTCTGCCAGTGGCTGCATTAAAGGCTTAGTGGCTCATTTAACCCTGGGCCGCTAGCTCTCAGCTTTCTTTGCAGTGTTCCTTGGGCAGTGAAGCGAGGCTTCACTTCTCTGCAGTACACCACCCCGAGCCAGCACCAACATGTGCTCCATCAATATGTGGCTTTGTGGCAGTCATTATTCTCGAGAAACACCGATGGCATTATGATCTGGGCACCAAGCCAATGCACAAATATGCCAAATTCTGTAAGTTAAAAGTTCATTTTAGAGTCGTACTTGTGATCTCAGCAAGCTATTCTTCAACCTTTGACCCCCTCAACCCAACCCCAGAGATGAGAAGTTCGTGACAGTGGACTTGCATCCCAAACTTTCTGGGGGTTTTCCACAAGTCTTGTTGTTACTGTGCGCAACCCCCCGTCCCCATGTTAGTGATATTATGGCCAAATGGCTCTTGATATGTGTACAGCAGTGGCCCTTGCTCTCCTGCGGCCTGTAAGCAGCCAAGCTAAATAAATATTTCATGAACCTTATTCTAAAGGGTAGCCATTCCTGGTCATTTGTGCTGCATTAGGCTCTTCTAACTTTTTACGACCTTACATCAGCCAGCCGACTCTGCTGCTGCAGCTCTGTTTCTCAGGTTTTTGTTCTTTTCTGAGCCCCCCCCCCCCCCCCCCCCCCCCATCCCATCTATCTTTGTATCAGCTTTAACTTCTCTGCCGGCAACTTTCATCCACTCTTTGCAGCAAAAAAGAAGCCTTTTTCCTTTATATTTACTTCACACATGGTGTGATCAAAAGTCTCTCTATCCAATTTCATGTGGCTGAAGACAAAAAGCCCATGAAAAAAAAAAAAAAAACCCCAATGTAATAAAAAAAGTAACAGCAGTAAATGGGAAAACAATTCTCCAGTGGGCCATGTGTGTGTTCTTGCCAGGCGGGGCCATCAACTGATGGGACCTTTTTTTCCTCTAGACTAAATAATTTCATACACAACTGGGAAGGGGACAATCACATTTTGCCAGGCTGTACTATATCATCCACTTGAGCACCTGGAATAATGCACTCCAGGCCAACCCGTCAGAAAAGAGTCACTCTCCCTTGAAGTGGACTGGGATTTCTTATAGTAGAGCTGTAATAAACAGATCATCAGCGCTAATGGTGTAAGAAAGCCAGTGTCTTTTGATGTCACAGCTTCTTATTTACCAGCCACAACGGCCCTTGCTCCACTCCAGAGCTGCCTAAAAGCACGGAGAGTACAGAGGGTGGCTTAATGGAGGTGACTAGTCTCCTCCAGCATTCTGCTATTTCAGGCTGCGCTGCTGCCAACGAGGTGGAAGTCTCCCCTCATTATATTGTTGTTTACAGAATCCTCCTTCTGCCCTCTTATCACTGATTACCTTCACCTCGGCGCCACGGCGCTGTGCGCGCCCACTTCTGGCAGGCCTTCATTTCAGCTTCTGATGCCGTGTGAGGGAGGATTTCCTTTTTGTTGTCATATCCCGTACTTTCCCACTCATGCATGTCTCCTTTTGAATCCTTAAACAAACTTTGACACAGCTATTAACCAGCACCGGCACAAGCCACCGCCTCAACTTCAGTCGTGAATCACACCAGCTCGTCACGCTGCGTTGAAAGAGGGATTCATGACTGCTGCCTTCATCAAAATCCACACTCTTCCTCACGCTGTCACTCTCTCACACCAACACTTTGTTCTAATGTTGATGTAATAAGGCTGTGTCATTGGCAGGATATAAATAGCCTGTTCCCCACTTTGAAAAGACAATCATGTAAATATGGCTCTAATAAGCATTTCTGCAACTACATATGCCGTTGGATCTGGACCTGTCTCCGTCAGTGGCAGAGGCGAAACAACAGCAAGATAGGTGCACAGGGGAGAAGGGAATTGGGAGTGGAGAAGTGGGGAGGGGGAATTAGGCAGGAAAGCAGTTAAACCGTCTGGTCTCGCCCATCAAGAGAGTCCTCTATGTGCTCAACTGAGACATGAAATGCTCTGTGAAAGCAGAACACGACTTCATGCAATGTTTGTAACACAGCATCTCATAGTCGTCGTTGCCTGCCTGTTCTAATCTACTTCCTCAGCTGGTTACGACTTATTTTTCCCACTGTCTTTAATGACATCCTGCTGCAACACTGTGAGCTTTTAAGAAGACATTCAATTTTACAGCCTGTCAGGCCGGATATTTGATCCCCTTCATTTCCAGTATACTGCGAGAATCCATAGTGTGAATGTGTTTTGCAAACATGCAGGTTTTCTCCACTAGTACTGTCACTCACTTGTGTGTGTGTGTGTGTGAGTGTGTGTAGGTGGGTGGGTGGGTGCATGGGTAGGTGCACATAGCATTTCCTCTGTGCTGTTTGTGATTTGAATTCCCCCCCCACCCTACTACAGGCAAAGGACCTGAGACACTGTTCGCGGGGCAGAAGCTGAACGATAATGAGTGGCACACGGTGAAGGTGGTGCGAAGAGGAAAGAGCCTGCAGCTGTCTGTGGATAACGTCACAGTGGAAGGTTAGTTGTGTTCGATCCGCGGAGGGAGCCGTGAATGAGGCTGAGGAACGAGGATGTAGGCACAAATCCACATGTATTGCCCCACAATAACGCATCCACCCACCGAACATCAACTGTTTTGCCATGAAAATGACTCATTTTAAAGGGGAAGGTGACTAATTACAACGGCAATGAATCAGACGTGGAGGTGGCATATGGTTTGTTAATTTATTATTAAACTGAAATTTAGTGAGAGTGGTAACAGCTAAAAATACATTTGGCAAATGTCATAATATTGCTGAAACTAAAATCATTTGTTCCATTACACATAGGTTAGTGAACCTTTTTACCCAACTTTGGTCACGGTTCTACCCACATTGACTTACGGTATGTTTCATTTAAAAGGCTGTAAATGGTGAACTAGCTGGTTTCAACCCCAGCAAATCCACACAGATGTATAAATAGCTGCAAGGATGAAATATATGTAATTTAGACTGAGCACAAAAGAGAAATGAAAGACGAAGAGGTTTTTCAAGCAAATACCAACGGTGACTGAGCAGCTGTGTACAAAATACGGAGGTACAGGTTCTGCCAACTACTAAGAAAATAGCAAGAGAAGGATGAAAGGTCAAGAGACGAGGTGGAGTCACGGGCACTCACATTGTAGCCTTAGGCGAAAGGATGGCAGGGCAAAGGATGAGGGAAGAGGTGAGAAAAAGGTGTGAGCTAGATGAAGGGAAGAGAGTGGGCAGGCTGAGGCCAGAAGCAAGGAGTGACCCTGTGAAGTTCTGACTGGTTCACAAACTGGTTCATGGGTAAGAAAAAGGAAAGGAGTCCTTGCAGGGCCGGCCAGGCTTCGGCACGGAAGTCATTTTAATTGGCAGCTTGCCAAGCTCATTATTCCACATCTCCCAGTAAACACAGTATAAATTGTGGCGTGGAGAGCAGTCACAAAAGATTTTCTGCAATATTATGCTTGTATAATTTCTGTCACAGCAGGTTAGAAAAATAGGCTCAACCTTTGTGAAGCTATACAATAAAACCATATAATGTACACACACTGTTTTGTCAAGCAACTAAAATCAATTTTATTTTATCACATATCATTTTTTCTAATAAGCCTAATTAGGACTTGACAGAAGCATATAATATGTTTTTACCACTGAAATACAGAAGCAGAAAGCAGTAAATTAGAGTTTGATGTGTATTGCCTTACAGTTAAATGCATTATAAATGCATTTTAATATTACCATGGCATTCCATGATTGAGTTTGACATACAATTTTCCATAGAAAGTAAAGACTTCTAGAAATTTAACTAGCTTTAAAACACGTATGTGTGCTCAGAATGGTTATAATTCTTTCCCAGTGTTATAATGTGACACAATCCTTAACGTTTTCCCAGGATCCTTTATTTTGCCCATTGGAGAACATTGAAATCAACGTATTAACGTACCATCTGTGTTTGAAGTTAACGCTGTTTTTTTCTGTATCCCCCGCCATTTCAGGCCAGATGACTGGTGCCCACACGCGTCTCGAGTTCCACAACATTGAGACGGGCATCATGACTGAGCGCCGCTTCATATCCGTGGTGCCCTCTAACTTCATTGGCCATCTTCAGGGCCTGACCTTCAACGGGTTGCCCTACCTAGACCAGTGCAAAAATGGGGACATCTCCTACTGCGAACTGAACGCCCGCTTTGGCATGCGCCACATCATCGCAGATCCGGTGACGTTTCGAACGAAAGGCAGCTACTTAGCTTTAGCCACATTGCAAGCTTACGCCTCCATGCACCTCTTCTTTCAGTTCAAAACCACCACGCCAGATGGCCTGATGCTCTTCAACTCTGGAGACGGGAGCGACTTTATTGTTGTGGAACTGGTGAAGGGGTGAGTTCCATGTGATTTCAGTTAATTGATTGACAAGAAAAGTTAGTGTAGCATTTTAGTTTTTTTTCCCCAAAAATGATTTTTCCTACCATCAGAGATGCTCTTGCTTTTCCCAAATTCCCTTTGTATTTTGCTTTAATGATGACAATAAATACGTTGTTGGGTTTTTACTTCCTCTCCAATATGCCATTGACAGAAAACATGAAAGCCTTTGTTTGTCATGAAAGCACCGTCCTATATTTTTTAAAGCAATCTCAATTTGCAAAGCAATCCAGCCCATTTCCGGCAAAATCTGACTCAGTTGCTCACAGTGTGAAATACAGTAAGGAGTCTGGTGAATTGTCAATTGATCACCACACAAATCGAGGAAGGAGCACTAAACTATCATTTAAACTGCGCCTTCTTAGCAACAAAACAAAATCTAAACTGAAACGTAGCTTTTTTTCTCCAAGTTAATGCAGATCAGTGAGTAAATTCATGCTGCTATGAATCAGGATTGGATGGATGAAAGTGACTTTAGTGTATGTTGGTGAGTAATCATAATCAGTAGTCTTTATAGCTCAGCTGAAAGCTGCACATTCTGCTGGTTGTTATTGGTTGGGAAACAGAAAGTGGAGATATATCCATGTCTATTTCTCTTGAAAACCTATCTCTTGGGTATTTATTTTAAAATCCGTAAAATGATAAGTTTAATGTACGATTGTGCGTTTCTCTTCAGTTTTTTGGCAGATTTTCCGTAAAGGCTTGAAGAAGCTAGCACAAACCAGGGATATACTGGTTCAAATTGTGAATTGTTTCACCCTAAAAGCTGTTCATAATTAGAGTATCAAAAAGAGGCTTTTGCATGTGTATCTCTCTTCCTCTTGTGCTCTATATTCAGCACTGTTACAACACAAAAGCCTGAGCTGCCTCTGCCACACAAAGACAAGAGGCTACATAAAGGAATTGGAATCGAGGTAGAAAAAAAAACAAAAAAAAAACACATACCTTGAATGCAACAGCCACAATAGCCTTAACCTAAAACACAAAAGACAGCCATATTTGTGTGATGGAGGGAACTGTGCCACCTTGTCTGCCTTTGGGCAAACAGGGGCTTTTAGACAAAAGCGGGTTTCTATATTTACATGTCAAACCAGTTGAGTAAACAAAAAAGCAATCCCAGGCCTCGTGCAGCCACATAAAATGGTAATATTATTTTCCTCAAAATATGTCCTTAGACAGAGAACAGCATGGAGGCATTAGAGAATTCCCAATCCAATCACCTCATCAATACATTTGGAGGTTGAGTCACACAATGATTCAGATTTTCTTTCCTTCAAGAACAGCTATTGCATTAAATTGGCAACAATGGCCACACACTCACATCGCCTTTACTCTGATGTCTTTCTTCATAGGTATGTCCACTACGTCTTCGATCTCGGCAACGGGCCGTCGCTAATGAAGGGCAACTCAGACAAGCCACTCAATGACAACCAGTGGCACAACGTGGTGGTGTCCCGGGACGCCAACAACGTACATACACTCAAGATCGACTCACGGACCGTCACTCAGCACTCCAATGGAGCCCGCAACCTGGACCTCAAAGGTAACCGGGGGGGCCGTGCAGCCCTCAGTGATAGATTGTTCCAGAAGATCTTTCCGCTGACAGGAAATAGCTATTCCAGTGTCATCTTTGGGGTGTCCCTTAAGTGTTGTTGGAACGTGGCCATGAACACGTCAGCTCAAATCCATCTAAATTAGACCCACTTTCAGGATCACAGCTGCTTTTAGGGTAGGTCAACTGTACATCCTTTGGTTTTCTTAGTCAGAGGAATTCTTAGTTTTTGTAGTTTCTAAAACAAAGTCTTGAAAACGAAAATATTATAATCGTCTTAGCTGTAAATACACCTTCTACCAAGGCTTACAGGAATTTCCGTGTGATTGCTTGAACACGTGCAGGTTTGTTTTTTGTTTTTTTTGTGCTCTTGTGTTTTTTCCGACATTTTGGATTTCGGTGCAAGGGCCCAGGATGAATGGGGGGGGAAACTAAATGATGCTGCCAAGTGTAAATGCGCTTGCCAAACATGAGTGGACCAGGGGATGAAATAAAACTTAACAAAAGCCTCGCAGCATCTGTGCTAGGCCATCCTCTTCACCTTGAAAGATGATACCACCTCTTTCAGCAGATGTTGGCTTTACGGGAACAGGGCAATAACAGAGAAATATCCTTTAACAATTGGTATCCCAATGTGACCTAAATCCAACTTCGCAGACCAAGGTGAGAAAAAAAAAAAAAAGCATCATACCAAAAACAATAACAGCTTATCACTTTATCCTTCTGTGCTTTCCTCTGTTTTTGTTTTCATTTGTTGGTTTCCAGCGAGCTGCCTGTCTGACTGGGGAAAAAAAAACAGTCACATTGGGCACACTTGACTTTTACCCGCAATATGATGACTATCTTTTGATGGAGACACCTTTACTTCTTTGACTTTAAAATACCCTGCCCTCGTGCATCATCTTGAAATAATAGCCATGGTTACAAGGCACTTAAGTGTGAATAGGTATCTCTGTTCTGCTGGGAGACTGGGACGGGAAGCTCAGGTAATTGTAGACTTTAGACCTCAGAAGTCAGGCTTTCTGATGTGTTATTTGGATGCTTGAGAGTGGCTGCCTGTGGAGCTGAAGAGTGACAGCGTGGAAATAAAAGTAGAGAGTCGAAAAAGAAGGAGAAGGAGATGCTTACTTGGAAGAAAGACACCAGGAGGTTGACAGTGGACAACAGAGGAAAGAGGATAACATCACTAATGCTAAACTCCTTCAAAGCCTGTCTGTACTAATATTAAGATTAGCTCCGGATGATCCACTTTGATTTTGCCTGTGTCATGTCACAGAGTTCGGGGTGCTCTTGAGGGTACTGCAGGTTGTTGTGTAAGACACATCAGAAGTCAGGGTGAGCCCCCCGGGGGCCATCGAAGGCTGCAGGGAGTCAAAAGATCAAAAGGCGCCCCAAGCTTTTTGGGGAAGACGTGGTTTATTGACGGACTAACCCTCTTTTTTCAGTTCAGTCATTTGGGGTTATGCATAGTGCAATTATAAAGGAGAATCATAAGGAGGGGGAGGGGGGGGTGATGAGGAATGGCACTATGCCAGTGTCCTCACACTGTGTTACAGACAAGGCTAGTGAACACAAGCTCTCATAAGCCGGAGACACAGGGAACGAAGAGTGTCAAATTAGATGCAGTGGTTTCAGCAGTGAGACATGTAATTAGCAACCTGGTCTCACTAAATTTCATGGTAAATGCAAATACAGCGCATCATGCACGTGGCTGATTATGTTATTGTTGCATATGCTTTGGAGGAGGAATGTAGACGTCGAATTATTTGTTTGTTCATTTCTCAAAACTGCGGTGTCAATAGAGGAATCGGTAATTACTAGGTATTATGAATGATTTGAGTAAAGCAAGTCTCCTGTGCATCCATGCACTCTTTGCAGCACATATACTCAGGTGATCTCCTGCAGTAAAGGGAGGTAATTAGGAGGGTTTTGTTTTTGATTGATTGCTTCTGTCTACGCTGTGGCAAAGACTGCTGTCAATCAACTTCGGAGATGAGGCAGGGGAGTCATTAAGAGACAGTCAATTAGGTTTGTGCTGCTGTCCTGCAGGGGAACTATTAGCCAGGACCGTTACCCCACGTCATCCCCACCTTCAAACTCTCCCACCGTATGCAGTCACGTGGCACTGTGTCCTTTCTAATCAAAACAGAAGTGATTCATAGCCAACCCCCCAAAGCAGAAGAGATACACACACCCTCAGCTGTCATTGTAGTTTGCAAAATGTAAACATAATCTGTTTTCCCATTGTTGGGACAAGCAGTGTTCTCCGAGCAATACGACTGGTGTAAGCATTCCCTCACTCAGCCTGAGTGATTAATAGACAATCGCACCTCCTCCTTATAAAACACCACCAACCAAGCGTGCGCCGACAAGATCCCTCAGCTGTCCGCCACAGAGCCTGCTGCGACAATGGCGCGATTTGCATATTCAATATTACAGACACGCCAGTGAATGATTTGTCTCGCAAATGGAACAGAAGGCAGCCGTTTTGCCTTTTCAGTGCCCAATCAACACAGTATACATGGCTGGGGAGTTGCGCTCCATCTGTGTTATTAATCTGTGAGCCACTGTTTGGAAACATCTTCATTTTCAGGGGTCCTTTTCTTTATCTGAACCACTCTTGCCTGCAGGGGATGGAGGCTGATTCAGCTCAGTGCTGGTAGAAAGAATAATAGTTGTAAATCTTGCTTCAGAGGGCTTTAGCGGGTAGAAGATGTCTCTATCCTCAATTCCCTCGTCTAATTGGGCATTCAAACATTGCTCTGTAGTTCTGCTGTGACCGTTCCCCTGCCAAAATATCACACACACACCTCAACACTGGAGAGCAATAAACACTAGAGCAAAGCACCAGACCTTAGCACGTGCGGAGGTGAAGACGGACTCTTGACAAATGCATAAAGATATATTATACCAAACTTCATAGGCAGAGTTTTCCGTCCCTCTTATGTTTGCATACAAACAGACATGCAAAGATTATGCTACGTACGTTTTTCTGACTGTTCAGCAGTCACACACAAAGCTTTGCAAATCAAACACAGAAGAAATAGCAACAATACGCCATTTCTCACAATCTCTTTGCTCTGTTTTAACACCATTTCTGCCTGCATTTCAAAGAGAAAAAAAAAAGCCAATTTTCCAAGCTTTATCTGTGTAATTGCCCAGAGAAAATGGGGAAAATGGGTTTTGTGCTCTCTGTCTTCCGTCTCTTTGTTTTTGGACAGGCAAAGAATCTTCAAGGCATCCCTCTTTGTCAGCTAAAGTATGGTGAGGGAACAACACACACACACACACACACACACAGCCCCCTAGGATAGCACTGAGTGGATCTAGTTTTGTGTAGTGAATGCAAGTCTCAGGAGACATGTTGAACATACACCATACAGGGAATACCGCTGACATCCTGCAGAACACAGTGATAGCAGGTTATTACCATACTCCTGCCCTGCTTGTTGATTCTACAGTGCAACACAGTTTAAAAGGATCCTTATCAAATATGCCAGAGAAGCTTTACAATAGCAATGTAAAAAATGATGACTCGGAAAAGTCCTTTAGTAATACCATTGGAGTTGAAAAATACCATAAATCATGATAAGCCGGACATGATATCAATATTTAGTTTCGCAGACTTTTGGAGCTTGGAATTTGTACTTGTTAATTTGATATGGAAATTATCACACAAATTGTGACCAGCAGATCTGGCTCCAGCCTCAGTCGCAGCTGGCTGAAACTATCATCAGTGTTATGTAAAAAGTGTAGTACATCATCAAACTAGGACAGCTTGTTCGGGTCAACTTGTTCTCACTTCGGTCAGAACAAATTTCTTTGGATGCTCTGTTGCTTACAGGGCAGTAAGGGTGGAGCTTAATACCTATTCATCGTCATGGAGCATCTGAAACAGTGATTTCAAAGCTCAGAGTAAGCATGCCAAACTAAAACTAACAGGCATCTGCTAATACACATTTCCTTAAAAATACATTCATTCCGTTCATCTATTTATCTATTATGTCCATATCTAGTAATATTCAGGATGATATTATTGGCGGTTGTAGACTGGGAACCAGTCCTGGCCTCCACCAAATGCAGGGAAGGAATGAACTGATACAATGTCACAGTATCCGTCTTGGAGTCTCAGATGGATTGGATCTCATGACCGCCTATGATGTTAACCAATGGGGATCCTATACCGTATAAATTGTTATCCGTTAACAACACGCCCCCCCACCCCCCACCCCCACCCGCTGCTTGCTCCAGTAAAAATGCTGTTTATTGTCACCAATAATTTAAAAGCGAAACACACCCCCTACTTTAATACAGTAATTCTGATTAATCTCTGCAGGAAAGTGTCAAACAGCCTGATGCTTCATATTGTGAGGGCTGCTTTGCCTGTTTCCGTGGTGCTTTTTGACATTTTGCTCCATGGACCTGATGGGACATTTGTATTCATTCTTTCACATTTATGCTGTGAAATGATTCACCTCTTAACTGCAGGGCAATACAATTTTTTTTTTTTTTTCATTACTGAAGCATGTTTTATGGGTGTCACTTGTCCACATTTTAATAGCAGTAATTACCATGTTCATTTTGAGGCTTCAGTATAATTACCAAAAAATAAACAAGACCATCACCCAGAAGACAAGCAGCCTCCTCTGGGGAAGATAGCAGAAATAATTAGCAGCATCCTCTTTGTGACAGGAAGTATTAGGGTTTCTATGATATGTCTTAATTTTGAGGAACACTCGCACCAGTAGCACCACCTGGAGTGGACAGAGACTAGTTGTCTCCGTTTGTTTATGTTAATTATGCCAAGTTATCGCAATTAATTTAACAATGATACACTGATCATTAATTCATTAGTGCTACACATAACACCTTAAACCAAGGACACTTAAGGTTAAGTAGTGAATGTTCTCTGACCAAAGCCACTGAGAATATGGTACTACCATAATGTAGCACTTACCAACAACAGTAAGAGTCTGTAGGGGTTCACACTATTAGTCATTGTTGCATTATTAACATAGCAACACCCAAATGTACTGTAGAGAACATATAATGGCAGTGCAAATTAAAATGTAGTTTCTAAATGTTGGGAAGAATTATTTATGTTGGAAACTAGTGATTGATTTCTCCTAGGCCACAACCGTAACATGCAAATTCATAAAACTGGGGCCATAAATTATCAAAGTTAGTCAAGCAAACAAAACATAAAAGTGCATGTTTTAGCGAGTGCTGTTCCGTTTGCGTCTTGCATTTTCCCTGTAAAGCTGAAGTTGAAGTCAACAGCGTTGGTCATGTGGAAGAGGAAGTAAACACAAACATCCATTGCCCTGAGGGGAATACCCTGCTTTACTATGCAAGGAACATGACAATGTCAAAGATATTAAAGTCATTATGAAATCCAGTGATGGGAAATGAGGAATAACAACAGTAGAACAAATCTAAAGAAGGGGTTGTTTTTTTTTTTTTTTCAGGTTGGCGAAATGCAGGGAGGAGGAATAATTTGGCGTACAATGTTCAGACACTGCCTGTCCCTTCCTTTTGAAGATGCTTGCTAATGAGGCATACTTGTGTGGAATTGTAAAGAGATGACATTGAATATGTTCCATTTTTCGACAAAAGCGGAACAAATTGAAACACAATGTGGAGGAGAGGTTTGGCAAGGGAGAGAGAGGAGGAGAGCAAGACAAGCAGGTACACAGATTTTAACGAGCTCTGCTCTTGCCAGCTGTAAAAATTGAGATTAGCCGTTTGATCACCCCAGAGCATTTCTTTCTTCTTCTTTCTGGTTAACATCAGCGCCTGACAAACCAAGCTAAGCTAGTCGCTAATCCTGCCACAATACCAAAACCTCTTCATACCTCACAGCAGACCAAGTACAACACTAATTCTAACTCTTGTTGACTGTCATCAGGACACTTAAAGTAGGTTTTACCAATTGGTAAACAAAGCACCGTGTAGGCCGGGTAATTCGTATAATGCAGACAAGCTCTCTTTTTACAGCGCAATCTTCAATTAAGAAACCTAATACATATTCAAAACAATAATATTCTTTCTTTTTTTTTTTGATTTCGTATGCTGTCGTGTAAATCAAGTGCAAACAGCCTACAGTCTCAGCACTATAGTAAACAAGTCACAATCAGGGAATTGAACGGAAAGATAATGTCTGAAATTTGAAAAAAAAACTGCAGATGTAGCCTTCACAACAACTACTAATATAAGAAATAGTTTGAGAAACAATGTAAAATGATTAAGCCTAAGTATATCCATTGCACAGGTACACGTCTGAATCAAATTAGTCTCAGTACACAGCAAAGGAGGAACAATAGCCAAATTTGTTTGTTTGCATGTAAACACAGTCAGTCGTTTAGCAGATGGCCATGATTATCACAGCTCTTGCTCTAGTGTTCTGTTTGGTCTTTGGATTTGACCATTTACTGCGTTAACACCAACTAGCCTGTGACACATGCAAGAGTGACCCAAAACAAAACTGATTAGTGGGTTGCCATTGTGAGGTCTACATTAACTTTTCAAGTAAATCAGTCATAAAAATTGCATTCGTTTGGAAACCTTTTATTTAAGGCACACTCGTGCAAATCTTTTTTTTTTTTTTTTTTTTTCTGAGGGAAGTGTCTTTGCAGTGAGAACATTGTAGAGGTACAGCAGGCTTACGTCCATATATTCATGCCTGTGCCCTGCCTAGTTCCTGCCGAGTCTACAGCCAGTAAACAACTTCAGTGGAACAGCCGCGGGTTAAGTGCCGTGGTCAAAGGCAGCGCCCTGGAGTGAGCTGTATAGATCTCTAACTCAGACTCACATAGCAAGTGTGCTGTCCCCATTTTTCCTTTGAAAACAAATTTATTAGGTTTCCAGAAGTTTTTATTTTCTTCTTCAAAAGCTATGCATCTTTAAACTGAATTGGCTGACACTCCAGATGTCGAGATCCCTAGGGTTATCTGACCCTCTGACCAGAACATTGTTTCAGTCCTGGTGGTGGGTCAAGCCTGAAAGCCTCCCTCTGTTGGCTGATGGCATCCCCCCTGCTGGTGTCCATCAGCAACCTCCTTTGCCTCCTTTTGCAAACGTTAATGTCATACTACATAGATCATGTTCGCCTCCTACCATTCTCTACAAGAGGAATTTCCCTTGTGCCACCCTTTCTTATAGGATGACAAAGAGGAGTAACAGTATGGCATTGCGAGTGTCTTGCTCAAGGACACAGCAGCATGGAATATAAAAAACCATAAAAGAACATGATTTCAGCCTCTTGCAACCCTGATACAGCTGCTGTATGAGTTTTATACAATCTCACCAGTACGTCCCCCCCCCCACCCCGTGCGTTCTTTCATCTGTCCGGCATTTGGCCTCGAAGGTGCTATTGTAAGGGCAACGCTGGTTCACTTCAGTTGCTAGTCAAGAGCAGCACATCGTCAGTACCGCTGTGCATGCCCATCCCCTGTGCACTGTCACCAATGCATTAACATCTTCCCTCACAGGTATCCCTTTGTCAGGATGGACGTAAAAACCTAATCTATTCATCCTCTGACGATATACATACATTTTTACATCCTGAGGGTTTCCCTGTCCTTCCATTATATTATGTGGAAAGGGAATGCCATTATCATAATGCCAGGGTCTACTCCTTTATGTCAGAAGAATATATTCATCTACCTCCCTCTCTTTGGCCTCTTATTACCACCGTCCTCCCTAACGTCCCATCAGTGTGAATAGCCTTTAAAATAAGCATCTCTGCGGCAACAGTAACAAGACGACTGTTCAGATCTATTAAGCGAAGGACGAGACAGATCGCACTGAAGGAATTCATTGACCAGCAGTGAAAATTGAAATATTCATATTCATTTCTCCTTCAGCCACCATGAAAACAGCACAGAACATAAGTTAA